>NW_024424675.1:21189296-21305384 GCF_017311325.1 Ursus maritimus | reverse complement strand
GGGGGGGGGGCAGGGGAAAGCGACGGGCCGCTCCAGAGTCCGCTGGGAGCGCGAGGGGAGACCTCGCTCCGTTGTCCCATCCTGGGCCCACCTCCACACCCAACGACCTCGCCTGGCGGCTCCCACCGTACCTGTGGTGGAAGCGGCAGCGGCGGCGGCCGCTCTCCCCTCTCCTCACACAGACAATATGGCGGCGGCGGAGGAGGAGACACACGGCTCGGCCGCCAGCCGCAGGGACCAGAGCGAGGCTGCAGCCGCCGCTGCCGGAAGCGGAAACCCCCTTCCTACCAGGAGGCGGGGCGGGACCGCTTCCGACTCCACCCCCAGCGGAATCTGTCTGAGAGCGGCCATGCTGGGATGTGCTATTGTACCCCTGCAGGTGCAGTTCCGGACTGGGGGGTAAAAATGGAAGAAATTCTCAATGTAAAACATAATAAAGAGATTTGCAATAATTAAGCGCATTTTATTTCAGTACCGATTAAGAACTGATGAGGCAGAGAAGAAGAACCTCCCGTAGGTGTACAATTGGTTTGCCCCAAGCTAAGATGGCGGTCCCTATGCTTCCCGCATCTCACCCTGCTGACGAGTCGACAAGCCGACCGGCCTTTCTTGAAGCATGCGCGACTCGCAGGGCTGTGAAGCGAAGCATTTTGGGAGTTGGAGTCTCTTGCTCGGACCTCTCGCCTAGGGTTAGGGTTCCAGCGGCACGTTTGCTCTGCTCAAACTTTGAGTTCGCGACAAACGATCGAAAGTTGAACCCTCGGAATGGTGTGGCTCGAGAGTCGAAGGAGTGATGATCTAAGCTCTACAGAGACAGTGACCCAATTCCTGCTTCCTACAGGAGTCCTATTTAGAATTGCCCATCTAGAATAAACTGTTTTCTTCCTTCGGTCTGCCCCTCCTCCTCCTCCCCCGGCCCAGGCAACCTCCCCAAAGCAGCCACGGGGCACTTTATATCTTGCAAACCTGATCAGGGCGTCCTCATGGATAACAATCTGCCAGGGCTCTCCTTTGTGCACCAAAGATAGCCGAAGTTCTCTTGACAACCAAATTCCTCGATAAATTGGACAGCTCACTCACCCCCCTTTCTAGCCTCCTATTGTGCCCCTCCCCTCTCATATTTCTGATGCCTCTACCCACTAAAACTACCAACTATTCCTGGAGCTTATATGTGTTGCCTGCCTCCCTTTGCGCTGGCTGTTATTTCTGTTACTGTCATCCCCTGAACTGGCTAACTTCCGTACGTCCATTGAATTAATTCAGGGATCCTTTCTTCTGAGGCTCTTCCCTCCCTTGAGCTTCCCCAGACGTAGGCACCATTATTCAGCAGCCTGACTGGTCCCTAGCCTGCCTCCTCTAACAGACTGTGAGCCCCCAGTGGACAGGGCTGGGTCTAATGATCACTGTCCTCTGTGCAGGCCCTGCTAAAAACTGGTGTGTTACTGAGAGGAATTCAAGTGTTAGCCTCACCTCTAGTGGGGCAGAGGTGTGAGGGCTGGAACAAGGGTGAGGAGGTTGGGTTATTTTGGTACCAGCTATTATCCCTGAGCTGACTCAGAATAGCTGCCTAGCCCAGGAATGGGCCTTCCCACCCTCTCCAGCCCTCCTTTCACAGTTTGTCAGCTTACTGTCACCTCTGCTCCCAAAGAGACAATCTCCTCCCCTATAGAATGGGGGTGGCCGCAACTGCAGACATACAGCAATGATTGCAAGGAGGTGGCTGTGACCTTTTCTGGGCTTATCTGCCAGACAGGTCTGCAGCATTTGACCCCAGGGGCTGGGAATCTACAGTAATGGCTTTCTGGGTGCTGGAAGGTGGGTCAATCCTCTTCTCTGGGGCTGTTTCCCCACCTGTGGACTGAGGAGGTTTGACAAGATGATCCCAAGGTTTTCATGAAGACCTTTTTAAGGAAATGACTGGCCTTCCACTTGGCCCTTGAATCTTGTTTGTTTGTTTGTTTGTTTGTTTGTTGAGCCAGCTGTCATGGCTCCTTTGTTCACATTTTTTCCGTTCACAGCTATTAATCACTTGCTATTAGCCGGACACTAAGTGCTGGGGTTGGGGTATGAGCAAGACAGGCACCAATTCCTCATGGAGCTCACTTTCTAAAGTGAAAAACAAATAATACGTTGGTAAACAAATAAATAAACAACATAGTTTCAGGTAGCAATAAATGCTCGGAAGGAAAAAGGTAAGTAGCTATGAAATAGTCTAAAAGGGGGAGCACTTTAGCTTGAGTGGTTCAGAAGTTCCCTCTAAGAAGGGAGCAGTGAGTACAAAGGTCCTGAGGCAGGAAAGAGTTGGGTAAATTTGAACAAGGAGGCTAGCGTGGCTGAAGCACTGTGAGTGAAAGAGAGAGGGTAGGGAATCCGGTGGGGGAGGTGGGCAGGGCATTCAGGCCATGATAAGGAGTCTGGGGTTTCATGTGAGAAGAGCAGGACTATTGCCCAAGGCTTAGCCCTCACACCTTCCCTGTGGTCTCAGCCCCTTCTACAGTGTCAGTTCTTCATTCTTCCACCCAGTTCCAGCGTCCATCCATGACCTCATTCAGAGAGCTCACCCAGGCACACACATATAAACCTTTGCACTAAGCAGAATAGGAATGAGCCCCAAGCCCGGCCATCTCCCTGACCAGCCTGGTGTAGGTCTCTTATCCCAAGATGCTCCCATTCTCCAATGTTCATCCGGTTATGGTGGCTCCAAAAACCAGCTCAGTTGTCTTTACCACTTATTCTTCCTGACACCCCACGTGACAACTCTCAGTCGAGGTTGCCTCCAAACAACAAGAGCAATGATCACAGTTAAGAGTTGAAGTACTTGCCCTGTGCCTCACAGTGAATGTTCACCATCTCATTCACCCCCCACGTCAGCCTGATGAGGTAGGAACTCAAAGTATCCCATTGCACAGATGAGGAACTCGAGGCGAAGAGAGATTACGAGACATGACCAAGGTCACATGCCGTGACAGACCTTGCATTCCAACCTGAGTCCTCCTCTCTGCACCAAACCTGATTGTATCAGCTTCCTACTGCTGCTTAACAAAGCACCCCAAATACAGAGTGGCTTAAACCAACACTTACTTATTTGCTTCTGCCAGTGTGGATTGGCAGTTCGGACGTGTGTCCTCTAGGGCAGTTCTCTTCCGCTGTGCTCGGTCTTACCCCCCCCCCCCACTCACGGTCAGTGAGCACGTGGACAAGCTGGCTGGCCCCGCACAGCCTCATTGACATGTCTGCCAGCTGCCTGGGCCTGTTGGCTTGAGTGCCTTGGTTCTCCTTCACGTGGCTTCCTCAGCAGCGAGCTCAGGCTTCCTCCCATGATGGCCTCCAAAAGGCAAGCACAAAAGCAGCAAGGCCTCTTGAGGCCGAGGCTCCGAAGCGCTAGAACATCACTCTCGCTGCATTTTATTGAACAAAGCGTGTCCCACGGCCAGCTCAGATTCAAGGAGAGTAGAAAGAGACTCCATCTGTCGATGAGAAAAACACCAAAGTCATACGGCAAAGAGTCGTGCGTACCAGGATGGCCGGAATTGTTGGGGGCTAAACTTTGCAAACCTACCACACGAAGTGATCATATGCCTGGACCTGGTTCGATAAATTCTCGTGCAGCTAGCTAGCCACGGAGCTGTGAACAACAAGAGCTAATGTTTGTTGAGCCCTTAGTAGACATCAGACACTATGCCAGGGGCCTTATATGTCTGAGCTCTTTTAATCCTTTTGACAGCCCTGTGTGGCAATGACATGGTTATCCCCGCTCATAGATGAAGGACACCCAAGATTCAGAGAGGTTAAGCAAGCTGTGCAGGGCCACACATCTAGTCAAGGGCAAAGCTGTTAAAAAGAATGACACTATGCTGTCCTGACATGGAACGCTGGCTCTGTCACACTGTCATGTGAGGAAAAGCAAGAGACGAAACAAAAGTTTGGTCAGAACACATTTTAAAAACACATTTAGGGGCGCCTGGGTAGCGCAGTCGTTAAAGCGTCTGCCTTCGGCTCAGGGCGTGATCCCGGCGTGCCGGGATCGAGTCCCACATCGGGCTCCTCCACTATGAGCCTGCTTCTTCCTCTCCCACTCCCCCTGCTGTGTTCCCTCTCTCGCTGGCTGTCTCTCTGTCACATAAATATAAATAAAATCTTTAAAAAAAAAAAAAAATAAAATAAAAAAAAATAAAAACACATTTAAAAATGGGTAGATGTACATGGGTTATATAGTTTTAGACAAAGTTCAGGCAAGATTTACCACAGACTATTAATGGAGCTTATCTCAGAAGACAGGAAGAGGAGGGAACTTTACTTTAAACACTTCCGTCTGTGTTGCGCAAAATTTTTTTGGTTTGAATTTTATTTTTTTTTGGTAACAAACATCAATTTTTATTTCAACCCTCCATAACGAAAAACGTGTTTAAAACGTCCTTCTTCAGTTTGTCTCTCACCTCTGTCTTTTTCTGTTTGATTTTTACGTTTACAGTTTCTCCCCCCTTTTTTTGACGCTGCTCCAGCCCGGTCCCTTATCGGTTCTGGCCTGAAGTTTTGTAACTACCTCGGGAGCCCCTCCCCTCTCCCTCTCCCAAGCATCCTGCACACGCACTGCCACTGGAGGAAAGTTTATTCACCACTATGTCCCTTTCTTGCTCAAGAGTTTTCAGTGGCATTTCATTGCCTTCAGGGAAAGTCTAAATCCCTTGGCCTGGTGTCCGTGACATATGTAAACTTGACTCTGACTTGGTTGGATTCCAGCTCTGTCATTTACTAGTAGTATAACCTTGGGCAACTTATTTGATCTCTCTGAGCCCTAGTTTCCTCATCTGAGCCTGGATGGCTCAGTCTGTTAAGCATCTGACTTCAGCTTGGGTAATGATCTTGGGGTCCTGGGATCGAGCCCCATGTCCGGCTCCCCTGGAGCCTATTCCTCCCTCTCCCTCTGCCTTCCCCCACCCCCACCACCACTGGTGCGCGCACTCTCTCTCAAATAAATAAATAAAATCTTTAAGAAAGAAAGAGAGAGAGAGAAACAAGGAAGGAAGGAAGGATGATGGAAGGAAGGAAGGAAGGAAGGAAGGAAGGAAGGAAAGTAGGAAAGAGGTCAGGAAGGAAAGAAAGAAGAGAGGATGTAGCATGAATTACCTTGTGGCAGATTAGGTTACTATTCAGTGACTGTCATGTTCTCCCCCCAGCCAGGGCTGGTTATACCCCCAACTCCATTGATATTAAGCTTGGCCACAGATGTGCTTTGGCCGGTGAGATGCAGGTGAAAGTGACAATGTGTAAGTTCCAGCCAAAAGCCTTAAGAGGTCTCCTGTTTTCCATATTCTCCCTGGGAGTTTCCTCCTCCACCATAAGGATGGGACTGTCATTGGTGCATTGTGTCTTTTGAAACAGTCCCAGTTGAAATTTCTGTAGGAAAGTCTGGCTGAAGAAAGTTTTGTCTTTTGGTGTTGTTTGTATTAAACTTTAAATTGTATTTTTTCATGACCTCCATCCCTTTTGAGTGACAGCTAAACAGCTAGGAGGAGGGGCGCCAGGGGGGCTCAGTTCGGGTTGTGATCCCGGCGTTCTGGGATTGAGCCCTGCATCGGGCTCCCTGGTCAGCAGGAAGCCTGCTTCTCCCTCTCCCACTCCCCCTGCTGTGTTCCCTCTCTCACTGCCTCTCTCTTTGTCAAATAAATAAATAAAATCTTAAAAAAAAAATAAACAGCTAGGAGGAGAATGTTCTGTGTCTGTTTAGGGAAGCTAGAGCTTCTATCCAAAGCCCCAGCATCAAACAGGCTGGTGTCGAAGAGTGGAAAAAACACGCAGCAGCCATGACGTGGAGCTAAGCCCTGCCGAGCCCAGCCGAGATCGGCCAAACCCCAAATGACTGCAGATGAGAGAGAGAGAGAGATCGATATTCGCTGCTGTAAGCCACAGACTTGGGGGGTGGTTTGTTACGCAACATTATTATAGTAATAGCTAACTGATAGACCCACTTCATACGGCTCTTGTCAGGATTAAATGATTGAATACAGTAAAGCCCTTAAAAATGTGCTGGCACCCAGCAAGGGTGACTCCCCTGGGGCTGGACCATGCACAGCCTTGGGCATCGTGCTTGGGCCTCTGGCATGTGAGGTGGGGGATGTTGAAGGGTTTTGACCAGAGAGAGGACAGGCCCAGCTTTGCGTTTCTACAGGCTCTCATGAGCAGCGGCGTGTAGAATAAATATTACGGGAGCGAGGGCTGAAGCAGGGAGACCAGGTAAGAGGCCACGGCCACAATCCAGACAGACGATGGCGATGGTTTGAATCAAAGTTAGGCTCTGGGCTGCTTTGGAAAGCAAAGCCAAAGGGACAGATTGGGGATGGGGGTTTTGAGATAGAAAGGAATTGAGGGTGATTCCAAGTCTTTGGGTCAGAGGAATTGAAAGAAGGAATTTGCCACTAACTGAGATGAGGAAGGCTATGGGAGAACTTTTTCAGGCAGGGAAAGGAGGCAGGAATTAGCAGTTTCATTTGCGACTTGTTGCGTTTGAGGCCCATCAGACCTCCAAGGGCAGGTCCTAGTGAGAATTTGCCTGCGTGGATCTGAGCCCAGGAGAGAAGTCTAGGCTGGAGATGTGATTCCGGCAGTTGTTAGGGACTGAATTGTGTCTCCCCGAAATTTGTATGTTGAAGCCCTAACCCCCAACGTACTGTATTGGAGGTAAAGCCTTTAGGGAGGTAATTCAGGTTAAATGAGGCCATAAGGGTGGGGCCCTAATCCAGTAGGACTGGTGTCCTTGTAAGGAGAGGAAGAAACCTCAGAACACATTCTTCTTTTTCTCTCATTCTCTCGCTCACTCTCCTTAGCTCTCTCTCTCTCTGTGTGTCTCTGAGTGAGGACAGAGGAAAGGCCATATAAGGACACGAGGAGAAGGCAGCCAGCCAGCAAGAGAGTTCTCACCAGAAACCAACCCCACCGGCACCTTGATCTTCCAGAACCGGGAGAAATAAAAAATAAATTTCTGTTGTTAAGCCATTCAGTCTGTGGTCTCTTGTTCTGGCAGCCCAAGTAGACTAATAGAGGAGTCCTCATTGTAGAAATAGCTTTGAAAGCCATAAGACCGGGTGAGATCTCCAAGGAAGTGAACAGAGAGAAGAGAAGAGGATGGAGGACTGAGCCTCGGGGCATCCGACATTAAGGGGAAAGGAATCAACAAAGGAGCTTCAGAGGGAGCAGACAGGGACATAGGTCCTGAGAGCCAAGTCAGAAAAACATCTCAAGACAGGGAGAATTGTTGGTCTGTCTCAAAAGCTGCTGAGAGGTCAAGGAAGACGAGAACTGAGAGCTGATTTAGCGAAGTAGAGGGCATGGTGACTTTGACAGGAAAGAGTTTAGGTAGAATGGTGGGAGCCCGATGGAGTGGGATTTAGAGAGAGCAGAAGAAAATTTAAATGCATACGTACAGGAAGACAGACGATAGAAAGGAAGGGAGGGAGGGAAATCTCTTTTAAAAAAAAGATTTTATTTTTAAGTAATCTCTACACCCAGCGTGGGGCTCAACCTCACAACCCCAAGATCGAGAGTTGCACACTCTACCGAGTCAGCCAGAGGCCACCATGTAAGTAAGGGGAGCCCAGTGCCTGTGACGGCTTCCACGCTACATTCTCCAGCCACATTCCACTGCTGGGGAACAAGCCCAGAGGGACAGAGCGTTGGTGTCAACCAGCGGGTAGTTAGCCAGAGGGGGCAGGGGCACCTCGGGGGGTGCAGTGCATGGGAATAATGATGCCCATGGCCTTTAATCGGTGAGGAGGGAAGCGAGGACATGAGGGAAAAGGTGGTAGGCTCCATGGATTGGAGGTCCCACTGGGACTGAAGGACTGCAGGGGTCGGGATACTGGGGAGAGTGAGCTGGAAGGATAGGAGGCGATCGTCATCCAGCTGGCTGTTTGAAATTGAGATACTGGAAGGGGTGCAGGTAACAGACATAACAGGCTGAGGTCCTGGACCACTGTGGTGGAAAGGCCACATGTTGGTGTCCCTGGCCAACAGGCAGCCATTGGACCTCCCAATAACCACAGGCCTGGCCAACATCTGCCTGCAACGAAGCAGGAACTGCTCAGCTGTGCCTTCCCAAATTCCTGCCTCACAACAGCAAGGGAGAAAATAGTTGTGTGGAGCTGATAAATGCTGAAGTGATTTGGATTCGGGCTGCGGCACAAGTAACCGAACAGAGCTGCCAGTTCCGCCGGAGTTTCAACAGCGTATGGAGTCCTAATGCCCTAAGGTTTGGGTTTTCTGTAATGAAGTCACTTCTCCACCTCTCCCATTTGGTAGTTGGGGACGTGAAGGTTCAGAGAGGTTTAGTGACTTGCCTACGTTTGCTCAGCGGGGCAGTGTGGCTCAGAGCTGTGTCCTGTCCCTAGCCTAGCGTATGTATGCTGGCCCCAGTGCCCAGCACGGTGTCTGGCCCGCGTAAGCTCATGCTGACCAGTGAACTGAATTGTCCCTGGGATTCCTTCTGCCTTCCACTTCCCCCCCTCAGGGTTCCCCTCTGGTTGTCTTGGATGTCTTGGTCCACTTGGTGGAGGAGGTGAGCCATCCCCGCTCGTACAAGTGGCTTTGCATGCCTCCAGTCTGCTCTTCAGTAGGCTTTCCTGTGTGCGTTCTCTGGGCTGACACTTCTAGGTTCTCAGTACACGGCAGGAAACAAGTCAGTGTCCCTGGTCGGGGGGAGTTCAATCAAGTGGGGAGAAGATAATCAGACAAATCTATCATTGCAAACTGGGATTCTTGCTAGGGGAGACGAGAGGGAGAGGCATGAGGGTGGCATGGAAAGGAAAAGCCGTCTTGGAGGGAGGAAAAAAGGGAGGAGGGGTTTGCCCAGTGAAGGCAAGGATGGGGCTGTGTATGGGTTGATCAAGGAGGAGGAAGAGGATGGGCACAGGTCCTAAGATAAGAATATGGCTGGTGCGTTAAAGGCATGTGGAAGAGGCCAGTATGGGCTGAACATACACGAGGCAGGTGGGAAAGTGGAGGGAGCATTGTGGGAAATGAGACGAGAGAGGTTGGGCAGGGTCCTGGGCACTATGCAGAAGCATTTGGCTTAGGAACAATAGGGAGCCATGGAAGGTTTAAGCAATGGAATAACTTCATATGATTATATTTATAAAAGATCTCCTTGGCTGCTGGGCGGGGAGTGAGGAGGAGGGAGGCAGGAAGTGATGATGGCATGGACTTGGGTGGCAACAGTAAGAGAGATGGAGAAGAACGGATTGATCTGGGATCTGTTTCAGAGCTGGAGTCCAGCACAGGGAAACTGAGGCAGTGCTTCTGAGAACAGCATCCCCCAGCCCTCCTGGCCCATTGGGGCTTTCAGATACTTCTGCCCTGTGGGAGTCACATGAGGGTGGATGGATCGAGGAATGGCAAGCGACCCCTAACCTTTGCCTACTGACCAGTGAATCTCAAATTGGGCTTTGAAGGAGCCTTGGGGATCTTACTGGGCAATGGAGTGTGCCCTTACCTTAAAGAACCATCCCATACCCCTCCCCCCTTTTCACATGGGGTATGTCACTTCCCTTCTATGAGCCATGGAAAGGGACAGTACCTCCCACACTTTGGTGACCCGTTTTACAGATAAGACCACCGAGCCTCAGAGAGGGTGAGTGTCTGTCCCAGGGTCATACGCGACACAGCCCAGATTGGAACCTAGGCCAGAACCTGCGTCCTTGAACTCTCTGCTCCCCTATGTGGCTCTCCACCCCTTCCTGGGCCTTCAGGTCTGGGGACGCTCAGCTCACCCGACATGGTCTTTCCGGGAGGCCCAGGAAATCCAGGCCTGGGTGCTGGGTGGTTGGGAGCACAGGTTTGGATTCAATTTCTAGCTCCTTAGAGGGGACTTATTCTGTCTGAACCTCAGTCTCCCCCTCTGTAAAGTGGGGTAGCCCCACACATTGTGTAACACCCGGCAGGGGAACTGTGTGGATGTACTGATTCTCGGGTAAGTGGGTAAGTTGCTTAGCCAGCACGGGGCCTTGTGAGGGGCCAACGCTCCTGCCCCTGTGACTGTCCTGTGGAGGAACCCTGGGCGGACCCCTTAACAGTTGCAGTGCTTCTTTTCTTCTCTCAAATGACGTTCATAAATGACATAACCTACTGACACACAATTTTTTTAAAGATATTTATTTATTTATTATTTTAATTTTTTAAAAAGATTTTATTTATTTATTCGACAGAGATAGAGACAGCCAGCGAGAGAGGGAACACAAGCAGGGGGAGTAGGAGAGGAAGAAGCAGGCTCCCAGTGGAGGAGCCTGATGTGGGGCTCGATCCCATAACACCAGGATCACACCCTGAGCTGAAGGTGGACGCTTAACCGCTGTGCCACCCAGGCGCCCCTATTTATTTATTTTTTAGAGAGAGAGAGCGAGAGAGAGCGCGCACAAGCAGGGGGAGCAGCAGCCAGAGGGAGAAGCAGAATCTCTGCTGAACAAGGATCCCAATGCGGGACTCGATCCCAAAACCCGGGGATCATGACCTGAGCCGAAGGCAGACGCTTAACCAACTGAGCCACCCAGGCGTCCCTTGATACATAATTTTAAACAAATAGGACTCTAATTGTGATATAAAATAAAATAAAATGAAAATAAATTAGAATAAATTAATATGTAAATATTCAGGCACAATATACACACATACAAAAAATCCCATGGCTGAGAGTGGAATCATCTCGAATCTGGGGGCTGAATCAGGAACTCTGGCAACTCAAACACCACGACCGCAGGATAGTCCAAAACGTTTAGCAGTTCTAGGTGAAGTACAGAACCAAACACAGCCTGGCCTGTTCCCAGCTTGTGTGGAGGTCGCTTTCCTGGCAGATTCACTGTATATTAAAACCAAGCAAATACACAGTGTGCTCGGGGCGTCTGGGTGACTCTCGGTTTTGGCTCGGGTCATGATCTCAGGGCAGTGAGATCGAGCCCCATGTAGGGCTCTGTGCACAGCAAGGAGTTTGCTGGGGATTCTGTTTCTCTCCTGCCCCTCTCCTTCCCCCTCCCCTCCGGCCCACACTCACTCTCTCTCTAAAAAATAAATAAATAAAATCTTAACAAAATAATGCATTGATATTGGTTCATCAGTTGTAATGAATGCATCACACTAATTCAAAGTGTTAATCACAGGAGACACTGTGGGTGTTGGGGAGAGGAAGTATAAGGGTACTGTGTAATTTCTGCACAATTTTTCTGCAAGCCTAAAACTGCTCTAAAAACATTAAGTCCATTAAAAATTAGTAAAAACAAAACAAACCCCCTACACATTGTGTTTGCATACGAAATGGAATTTGGTCACAGGCTCAGATAATTAAAAACAGATTTTCACCCTCGCTAATTATCAAAGAGAGATCCAAATACCTCACAGGACTTAGGACCCTTTGCAGGATGTCTGCATCTATGCTCCCCTCCTGCTGTATACGCGGGTACCCCCTAGTCACTGCGGACTGCCCCACGCTCCTGGCAGGATCTCAGCACTGGATTCCTGCCCTCTGTTTCTTTACCTTGAAGAACATCCTTCAGACCTCACAACCTGCTTGCTGATCTTGGGTGATGGAGACATGGCAGCCTGATCGAAAAGTCTTCCCAGCCTCAGGAACCCCAAGCTGCCACCATGGACCCAGTTCACACCTCAGCTTCCAAAGGTCCTACTTCAAATCTAGATCCCAGCCACCTCCTCATTGTATGAACTTCAGGGAGTCACATTGTTTTGCCGAGCCTCAGTTTCCCCATTGGTGAGAAAGAGGGTGATAATACCTACCTCACAGAGTATATTCATTCAGTATGTATCTATTGAGCACCCACTGTTTGTGCTGGGGCTATAACAGTGAACAGAACAAACTATCATCCTTGACTCATTGGAACTCACAGCCTCATAGGGAAGATAGATAAATATCAAATAAACATATGAACTAAATGTCAGGGATGAAGAGAAAGAAGACACGGTCATAGTCAGGGAGTAGGGCTGGAACTTCTTGGTGGGTGTAGTCCTGGAAAGCTTCCCAGAGGAGGTGGCATATGACCAGAGATCTGAATGAAGTGAAGAAGCTAGCCATGCAAATATGGGGGGAAAAGCATTCCAGGCAGAGGGACCAGCAAATGTCAAAGCCCTGGGTTGAGACGCAGCAACGAAGCCAGTGTGGCCGGCAGAGAGTTTGTGAACGAAAGGAGAGAGAGAAATCTGGTTTTATTCCAAGTGTAGCAGGTAAAAAACCTGAAGTTAATCACTGGGGAAACCCTCCTATGTTGCGTGTCCTTGCATATGAGGAAAGCGGACAGGCACACTCTAAAGCCACTCTCCTGTCCAAGACGCTGGTCTGGGTCCTTTCAGTGGAAAGTGTGTCCTGCCGGCATCTAAAACGGTCAGTGGTGGAAGTCGTGTCCAGGATGTAGTTCTCGAGAAACACCACCAGGTGGCAACTCTGGGTCGCTTTTCTAACTTGTGGGTTCTTGATTCCGAAGCAGTGGTTCCCAAACGTAGGCATCCTCAGCATCACCTGGAAGGCTTGAAAAAACACAGATTGCTGAGTCCCACCCTCAGAGTGTCTGATCTGCAGGTCTGGGCTGGGGCCCAAGAATCTGCGAGTCCAACGAGTTCTAGGTGATGCCCATGCTGCAGGTTCGGGGACCACACTGTGAAAATCCCTGGTCGGAGCCCTGAGGCAGAAACCAGGACCTTCCTTTCATAGGTGGGCGTAATGGAGGTGTCTGACCAAAACATTCCAAATCTTTCTATTATGTTTAGATGAAGTCTAGGTCTCTTGCCAGATCTCCCTCTACCCCTACCACACTCACCATGATTCGGGTCTTGCTGACTTCCCCGCACATCATCTCCTGCCACTCTCTAAACAATGGCTGCGCTGTTTCTCTCTGCTCCCTGAAGCCTGTTTCCTGCACCAGGACCTTTGCACATGCTGTACCTCCTACCTGGGTTGCCTTTCCTGCAACTTTTCCATTGGCTGGCATGCTCTCCTTCCTCATGCCTGAGCTTGAGTGCCCCCTCTTTAGGGAGGCTTTCCTCTGCTGGTGAGGAAGCTGGTGGCTCTGCTCATGTTCTCTTCCTTTTAGGTGCTTGTGATGATTTGTAATGAGTTAACCTCTACCTTGGTTAATTTTCTGTCTTCTGTCTCGATTTTAGGCCCTCGAAGGCAGGGACTGCTCTGTTTTATTTTCTGCTTCATCCCAAGGGCCCTGAACAGTGTGTGGCAGTAAGTAGGCCCCCAGGAAACCACTCTTGAGTAAATGCAACTATAAAGACTCGTCCAGGCTGTCCCAGAGGGTCAGCAGGTGAGCAGGGTCTCCATCTAAAGGATACTTCTGGATTGTGGGATGTTTAACAGCACCTCACACTAACGCCAGCCTTGCTGATCAGAGCACTCTGGAAGGACATAAAGATAAATAAGACCGTGTCTACACTACACAAATGAGCCAAGAGGCATGCAGCACTTTAAAATTTATAAATTCCTCCTACCTCCATTATTTCATTGCAGCCTCGTGTTTAAAAAAAAAGTATCCCAAACTTGGAAATAATGCCAGAGGTGGGCCGCAGGTCCTTTCAGCAATATGCTGGAGCACTGTCCAACAGGCCTGCCCAAGGGGCATCCAACTCTCTGGGGAAAGAGATCTTTGTTTCACCTGTCATACACTATTTTCTCAGGCCCACACTTGGGGAAGTTTTATGTTCTCTTGTAGATGTAAATTGCAAATCATTTTTCTCCAGTAGAAAAGTCCATTCTGAAGGTTACAGGTGTTTTGTCCTGTAGGACACTAACCAGTTTACCATCTTTTTTTAAAAGATTTATTTATTAAAGAGAGAGAGAGAGAGAGAATACGAGCAGAATGGGAGAGAGAATCTCAAGTAGACTCCTTGCTGACCATGGAGGCCCATATGGACCTTGATCTCACGATCCAGAGATCATGACCCTGAGATCATGACCTGAGCCAAAACCAAGAGTCGGACACTTAACCGACTGAGCCACCCAGGCGCCCCAGCCGGTTTCACGACCTCATCTCCGTGTTTTGTCTTCCACTGGCTATCCACATTTCAACCTCCCTTAAAGGTTTTGAATCAGCCTCACTGTTCTGCTGGTGAGTTAATACTAACGAATTACATACGATTCGGGCATGTGCTCAATTTTTTATTCGGATGCGAACCATGGTTTTAACTTTAAAAAAATTAAGCTTTGGGGACCAGCACCATCTTTGTGAGAGGGGCTGATCGTCCCTGTCTTCCAGATGAGTTTAGGGAGGCTCAGAGAGACACAGAGTAATTGTCTCCATGAGCAAAAGAGGCAGAGCTGGCCCTTGGCCCTAGGTCGGCCTGACCTCAGAGTCCCCAGTCCCTCAGTGATGCCTCACCTGTGTGTCCAGTGTTGTTCTGGGCATTTTATAAACTGATGCAACATAATTCTCACAGCTCAATTAATCTCATGAAGCATTACACTTTTCACTTTAGAGACGAGGAGACTGAGGAGTAGGGCTGGGAATGAAGTCACCCAATGTCAGAGCTCTTTGAAAGCATTCTGAAGTCAGACGGACCTGAGTCTCATCTCTGGCTCTCACTCCCCCTGGCTACATGACCTGGAGTGAGTTGCTCACCTAAATGCTCTGAGTCTCACTTTAAGATGAGAATAAGAGTCCATCCCGTGCGGTAGCTGTTGATAATATTTATGAACTAATCTAGGCCTGCCTGGGGCCCCGAGGCTCTCAATGCCTCTCTTGTTCTGGAATCAGGAGGGAAAGGGATCTGGCATTGGCTGCTCCCAGCCTGGATGGAATCAGAAGGACCCTGGAAGGGTAGGCAAATGCCTGGGGAGAAATGAGGGAGAGGAGTTGCTGAACAGGAGTTCCCGGGGTGCTGAGGCGGGCACAGGTATGGAGGGCTGGACAGGGAGCCCGGTCTGTCAGCCAGGGATAGCAACGGAGCCTGGGCTCTCGGGGTTCCAGCTTTTGAATCTGTAAACTGGAATAATGATGACTCTTCCCAGTTTTGCATTACTGCGAGGTTCCCTGGGGGATAGTGGGCTTAGCTGGAGGGGTGCTATTCTAGAATGTTCTCTGGCACCTTATGCCTGTCTCAAAGGAGATGGACTTTGACTACGGCCTTTCTCAAACCTGAGGATGTTATCGATGATGTAATGATAAAGATAATGACGGTAGATAACATCTGGGATAAATTAGGGGTCCCTGGGAGGTTGTCCCTCAGAGTTCTGGGTTCGTTGGGTCAGATACTGGGCACAAATACACAGCCAAGGGTGCTTTAGGGCTTTGCAATTTACAAAGCTGCTCGACATCATTGCATTGCATCCTAGCGTTAAGACCAACTCTGGCACACAGAGGGTTAGTGACTTGCCTAGGGCCATACAGCTAGCAAGCAGTACGGTTGAGACTGGAGCACAGAGCGCTTAGCTCCCCAGCTGGCCTCTGAGTGGAGAGATGGGTCACACAGCAAGGCAGGGGCTGAGAGGCCTGTCAAGGGACCCAGGACTCCTGCCTGGTCCCTGTTCCCCAAACCTGCCCCCTGGAGGTGGCCTGAAGGGGAGGGGAGCTCTGGGGTGGGGTGCTGAGCCCGAAGGGGAGGCTTTCGGGCCCAGGCCAGGAGGGTGGGGAAGGAGAGGCTAGAGGGAGTTCCTCCCACCCCCTAGAGCAGCTGAGGGGGAAGATGAAGGCCAGAGGATGCTCAGGCCAGAGGAAGAGGAGAGGAAGAGGCTGAACAGCTGCAGGGGGAGGAAGCAGAGTCTAGAGTCCCAGGGGAGAGAGCTGGGGATGGGGTGGGAGGAGGCCAGGCCCTTGGCCCAGGGTTCTTGTCCCAGGCCCTCCTGCCTCTCCAGACTCCTCAGGTAGCAGGATCCTGAACTGGGGCGAGGTCTCTCCTCAATAGACACTCCCATGCCAGGTGGTACTGGGGCCACTGGGAGAGCCCAGAGTCCCTGCCCCTCATGACTCATACATGCTGGGCCCAGCTGAATGACCAGATGAGCACTGTCCAGGACATGCATGCATGCATTCATGCATTCATTCATTCATTCATTCATTCAACAAAGATTTATGGAGGGTTTACCGTGGGCCAGGCTGGGCTTCCAGCAGGAAAAAAAGTCCCTGTGAAGAGAGAGGAAGACTCCTATCTCCTGGGGAGATGGACAAAACACAGAAAACAAGTAAGTGTACAATATCACATCAGGCTGTACAGTCAGCGAGGGCGTGATGAGTGGTCAGAGCAGAGCGGTTTTAGGAGGGTGGTCAGGGAGGACCTCTCTGAGGAGCTGACATTTGGGTCAAGACCTGAAGGAGGTGGAGCAGCGTCTGTGTGAATCTGGAGGAAGAGCACTGTAGGCAAAAGAAACAGCCAGCGCAAAGGCCCTGGGGTAGGAGCATGCCTGCCATAGGGGGAAGGGTGAAAGGCAAGGAGGCCAGTGTGGCTGGAGACTGGTGAGTGAAAGGACTGATGGAAGACGAGAGCAGACAGGGGGTGTCAAGGGACAGGGGATGCAGGACCTCTGCTATTTCTCCCATAACATGGGGAGATGTTGGAGAGTTTTGAGCAGAGGAGTGCCTGATGGGACTTGGGTTTTAGCAGGATTCCCCATCCCTCTGGCTGCCACTGGGGAAAAGAGGAGGAGGTAGGGCTGGAGCAGGGGTCCCAGGAGGAGGCTGGTGCAGCTGGCTGGTCATGGAGGATGGCAGCTTGGCCAACAATCGAGGGCACTAAATAGCAACAGAAATAAGAACGTATTGCACGCTCACGATGGGTCAGGTGCTCTTCTAAGTGCTTGACATTTACTGCTTTTTAAATCCTCACTACACCTTTTAGGTAGATAGCTTTTTCCTTAATGCATGTGTCCATTTATAGCTATGCAAATGATCTCTTGTTCCTCCTTTTTCTTTTTTATTGAGGTCAAATTCACAAAACGTAGCATTAACCATTTCAAGTGTACCTTTCAGGGGCATTGAGGACATTCACATTGTTGCACAACCGCCACCTCTTCCCTGGTTCTAAAACATTTTAATCACCGAAAGAAAACCCCATACCCGTTAAGGGTAACCAGTATTTTTCTTTTAGTAGGCTTCACATCCAATATGGGGCTTGAACTCATGACCCCAAGATCAAGAGTCACGTGCTCTCCCACCCAGCCAGCCAGGCGCCCCATGGGGTAACCAGGATGTTTAATCCTCACTTTGCAGAGAAGCAGGTGGAGACACAGGCAGGTAGAGGCACCTGGCCTAGGTCACACAGCCAGGAAATGGGACAGGCTGGCTGCAGGTGCTGGGAGGACCGCCTCCGTGAACTCCCTGGAAGGGCTCAAACCTCTCCGGGGCTCCTCAGGATAACCAACGGCACCAAACTCCCTTCTCAGGAGGGTGTGCCCGCGCCCCCGCTGGGCTTTTGTTTCATGGACCGGGCGGGAACCTGGGAGGCCAGGAAGGAGGGGATCCCTGGGAAGGCTGAACAGGGGCTCCAGCACCCCTGCTCCCAGGGCCGACTCCCATTTGCCCGCGATGCACTCTTGAGCAAGAACCCTCCTCCTCGCCGTTCTCTGCTCTGTGAAGTGGGGAGAAGAGCACCCACGTCACTGGGTATTTAGCGGAAAGTCAGGCACCCATGGGGAGAGCTCAGGGCTGCCCACTGCAGGTGCTCAGCACACAGCAGCCTGCGCTTGCCTCGCAGTGCCCTCTGTTCCCGGAAAGCAGCGAGGCAGATACCTACGGGCAACCTCAGGGGTGGATCTAGGAAACATCTGGGGGGAGGCACCCTCTAGGGCCAGAAAGAATGCAGTCTGACTTGTAAGGAATCATACATTCTCAAGGTCGATGGGATGGTGCCAATTTTTTAAAAATCAAGTGTATCGGGATGTAATTAACATAAAGTCAGAGGGGGCCAAGGTTATCCATTTTAAGTGTATCTTTCCGTGAGTTTTGACAAATGTGTATATACCCTGTGTAACACCACCTAATTAGGATGCAGAACATTTCCATCACCTCCAAAAAGCTCTCTTGGGTCCCTCACCCATCAATCCCACCTCTTGGCCCTCGGCCACCACTAATTGGGTTTCTGTCACTCTGACTGAGTTTTGCCTCTTCTAGAATTTCTTATAAGTGGAATCAGACAGCATGTACTCTTTGTGCCTGGCTTCTTTCCCTCCTCTTGATGTCTCTGGGATTCCTCTCTATTGTTGCACGGATCGCCGTCTCTTTCTTTTCATTGCTGAGTAGTGTGCCACCACCCAGTGCTTGAACATCTCCAGAGGGTCGCTTTTCATTCTGTGCAGAGCCTGTCCTCATGCATGTCCAGAAACCCTTTGCTTCTGAAACCTCCAGATCCTTGGGGGCAGCTCCACCCCACATGAAGGAGAACCGACCTCTGCAACCCCACCATCATCTCCATCTTTCTGCTGGACTGCTACGGCATGGAGACACCAGTTCCAGACTTGAGAGCTGGTGGCCGGGGAGGCGGGGGGAGTCGATGTGGGCTTGTGAGGACACTCCTGGGTCTAGACTGGAGTGCTGCCCAGACTGTTCCTCACCGAGCGGTCTTCAGTCAGCAATCCTGGGTCCTTCTCTTGTCTGCTTTCTCTCCAGTGGGGTGAATGTGTCTGCCTCACTGGGCAGTTGAGAAGTTCCCAGGAGATAACTTTGTCCATGGTGAGGGGAGGAGAGGCCTCCAGAAGGAGGCAAGGATTTCACTCCATACGTATTTATTGAGCACTTACTACGTGCCAGGCACTGTGCTTGGTTCTGGGGGATGTGATGGCAAACAAGAACGTCACTGTCCTTGCTGTCAGAGCTGTAACGATGGCAGGAGAATGGGGAGGCAGAGGAGGGCATCGCTGGTGGGGGCATAGCATTAACGTGGGTGTGGAGAGGAGGCATCCCCCGGAGTTGGGTAGGTGGTGGCTGGCCCTGCAGGGATGGGGAGGGAGAGAAACAATCTCCCACCCTAAGCCACGGGAGAACATGCGAGAACCTCAGAGATCGAGTTCAGTTCATTGTGCCCAGAAAAGCGGGAACCCCTTTTGAAGAGAGGCAAGGAAGGAGCCCTCCCTACTCGGCTACGGGGCACCACCTGCCGCTGTCACATAGCTGCTGTTGACTGGGAGCCCCAACCTTAGACTGGGACCCTCCCCACCAGGGACCCACCTCCTCAACAGGCCAGGACCCTGGCAGAGTGTATGGGTGCTCATGACAGCATTTCTCACCTGGACCCGCATATTTATTCCTGCTTGTCCTTGGGGGGGTGGGGGGAGTCTTACCTTGTTGAGTCCCCAGGACCCAATTCTCTGCCTCAGAAGCTGGAGATGAGGGCCTGCCCTGCTTGGGAGTTAACAAAAGACCCCTGTGTGTGTGTGTGTGTGTGTGTGTGTGTGTGTGTGTGTGTGAATGGATACGTTGCGAGCATAAAGCACGAGCTATCACTTCTGCCAGGGCCGGGCAGCTGGGCTAATGGTCCATTTCCCCCTGAATGGGGCGGCTGCTGGGTGCGGGGGCGGCAGCCAGCAGCCCCACCCCCTTCCCCCCATTGTCACTCCTGGCTTTGGCCCCTAGCCCCTGCTGTGGACACTAAAAATAGTCCTGTTCACATTGAGACGGCCGCACCCCTGAGTGGGCCTCTAGGCTGGGTGTGAGGTTGGGGTTGCCGGGACAGGGTTGTCCCCAGGGGGTAAGGTAGCCCTGCTGGGTGCGGGGGCGGCAGCCAGCAGCCCCACCCCCTTCCCCCCATTGTCACTCCTGGCTTTGGCCCCTAGCCCCTGCTGTGGACACTAAAAATAGTCCTGTTCACATTGAGACGGCCGCACCCCTGAGTGGGCCTCTAGGCTGGGTGTGAGGTTGGGGTTGCCGGGACAGGGTTGTCCCCAGGGGGTAAGGTAGCCCCACTGAGTGACCTGGGTGAAAAAGCACATAACAGCAGTGTGACCTCAGGTGACCTCCTTCCCGTCTTTGAGCCTCTGTTTCCTCATCTGTAAAATGGGGAAACAGACACCTACCTTCTGGGGTTGCTCCTGAGAGTCAACGGTCCCAGTGTTCTGTTTTTGTCCTGCCTGGTACTGGTGCTGCCTGGGTACTGGTGCTGCCTGGGTACTGGTCCTGCCGGGGTACTGGTCCTGCCTGGGTACTGGTCCTGCCTGGGTACTGGTGCTGCCTGGGTACTGGTGCTGCCTGGTACTGGTCCTGCCTGGTACTGGTCCTGCCTGGGTACTGGTGCTGCCTGGGTACTGGTCCTGCCTGGGTACTGGTGCTGCCTGGGTACTGGTGCTGCCTGGTACTGGTCCTGCCTGGTACTGGTCCTTCCTGGGTACTGGTCCTGCCTGGTACTGGTGCTGCCTGAGTACTGGTGCTGCCTGGTACTGGTCCTGCCTGGGTACTGGTGCTGCCTGGGTACTGGTGCTGCCTGGGTACTGGTCCTGCCGGGGTACTGGTGCTGCCTGGGTACTGGTCCTGCCTGGGTACTGGTGCTGCCTGGGTACTGGTGCTGCCTGGTACTGGTGCTGCCTGGTACTGGTCCTGCCTGGGTACTGGTCCTGCCTGGGTACTGGTGCTGCCTGAGTATCTGGAGAGCCACAGGCAAGAGGGCATAACACACCCCGTTCGTCCTCACTCCTACCTTCAGTGGCGGCCAAGGGCTCCCCATGTTCCCCAGACAGAGGAGCTTCCAGATTGGAAAAGCCCACCTGGGAGTCCAGAAGCATCTGCAGGTTTACTGAGCGAGACCTGGCAGTTCCTTCTCTCTGAGATCATTGAGAGCCCACGCTGTGCGGTGAGTGGCCAGGATGGGACTTGAACCCCTATCGGCAGCCTCCGAGGGCTCTGTTTTTTCCGCTTTAAGGGGCTGCCTCCATGCTGATGACTCGAAGCGCTTCCTGGCTGGGATAACCCTGCCTTTCAGTCCACAAACACATGATTCATCCAGAAGGAAGATGCTGGGCAGTGGGTGTTGAGGACTGAGCTGGGGGCTGGGTAGTTCCCCTGGAGCCTGAGTGGGTGGACAGCGGCCCTCAGATGCTCCCAGGGCCACGGAGCTGGGGCTGCAAAGGGGTTTACCTGCGTCTGCCTACCAGACTCTCTCTCTTTCTCTCTCTCTCTCTCTTATTCTTTTTTTAACCATGAGATATTCCAAACTTTCAAAAACTGTTTCCAGCAGAGCCCCAGCCATATTTCCAGAATCTGAACTCTTTCTGAATATACATGGATATGAAAAAAAAAAAAAGAAGAAGAAGAAGAAGGACTTGGAAGTGTTGAGTGACAGGTCTCCCTGAGGCGCTGAGATGGCCACTGTGACCTGTCTGGGGCCCTTGCAGGCATTCGACGGCCGTCGAGCAAAAGTACATGCCCAGCCTGGTTCGCACACAGACACTGGTGTATCCTGCTTTTCGTACTGCACTTAGCGTTGTTTTGACAGCGTTCCAAGTCCGTATACAGAGGACTTCCCCATTTAAAAATAAAAATGGCCTCATATAAGGCAGGGATTTTTCGCTTTTTGTACCATGGACGGCTTTGGAATGTGGGGAGGCAATGGACCCATTTGCATAATCATGTTTTTTTTTTAAGCGCATAAAATAAAGTACATAGAATCACGAAGGAACCCAGTGATCCTGAGATGCTATCACCACAGCAGTCACAAGGGTCTGTGACGCAGTACTTTTGTTTTTGAGCACATTAAATGAAAGAAGTGGATGCCGGTCTCAGGTCACGATGAGCGTAAACCATTCGTGGGGCTGTCTGCAGCCATGCTTTGTCAGACCAAAGTGTCTTCGACTCCTACAATGCCAAGGTCGCTGCTAGCCCCGCCATCGCCTTGGTCCACATTCACACTTGAAGGAAATGCTGCATTGCAGACAGAGGCTAGTGAATATAAAGTTGGGAATTTTTTCCCTCTCAACTTCACTGAGTCCCTGAGTCCCGGGCCCCAAGCTAAGAACTAAAAAGTGTGACTCTCCCTCACTTCATTCAACCAGTCTCTTAATGAAAAGTCACCCCAAGTCAGCATTCCTTGAAATCTTGCCATTTCACAGATGGGGACACTGAGGCCCCAGCTGGAGAATGGGCTGGGGTGGCAGAGCCCAGTGTGTCCCGACTCCTGGCCCAGGCTCTTGCCTAGCTCCTCCCCAAACAGGCTGGTGGCAGGGAGCCCATCGGCCAGGCAGGAGCAGGTTGGCAGCTGGTGTCCTGTCCCGAGAGTGACCCGGCCCCGCCTGCGCCCTGCACCCTGCCCTGGCCAGCACAGCTGTGGACAGACAGGACGCTTGGCTCCGATTCACCCAGGCACATTCCTGGCCCAGCCACTATTTTTTTTTTTGGTGACTCTTTCTCCCACACCCTGCACCCTCACCCCCCTTTTCCTCAAAAATGCTCTGTCTCTCCCCAGAGGGTCCCTTTGGGCGGAGGCTCCTGGAGGGAAATGTGGCCTGGATTTCCTGGAACACGCGGAGCTGGAGTCCCAGCCCTGGGAGGAGGGGAGCGGCTGGCGGCAGAGCAACTCCCGCTGCCAGCATAGCCGGGTTCTCCTGAGCAAGGGGGGGAGCTGGGGCCCCAGGAGTCCCATGCCCTGCGCCCCCTGAGCAGAGGCGCCTCCCACGGCAGTGATTGGCTGCTGGCGGGGGGGTTAGTGAGACGCCCCCCTCCCCCCAGGTAATCGGGGCTCTGTGACACTCCAGGCTCTGTGACTTCTCTGAGCTCGGATTTCTTTGCTCCTGAGAGTGGGGTCTGTGGTCAGGACCCGCCAAGGCTGGTGGACAGTCCAGGGAGGTGCTGGCTGGGTGTGGGCCTCCCAAGCCTGAAAGCCTGGCACAAGCAAGTGAGGTGTTTGGGGGATGCCACTGGGGCGGGGGGCAGGGGACTGGAGAGCTCTCGTCCTTCCTTCGTTTGTGATGTAACCAGTGTTTGCTGAGCTCTTACCATTGTGCCGAGCACTGGGGCTCAGCGGTGAACAGAAGGGACCGAGTGCGAGTTGCCCTCCTCGGGGTCACAGACAAACAGACAAAGACATGTCCCCTGTGTGCGCAGGTGGAGATGATTACTGTGGGGAAGAGTAAAGCAGGTGCAGGGTTTTGAGGGGCCTCTGCCGGGCCACATGTGAGGGCAGCGGGAGTGAAGCAGGAGGCCTTGCCCGGTGGGTGCCCAAGGCTCTGAGGTGGGGGCCGTGAGAGGCAAGGGCTAAGGCTCCATTCACGGGGAGCCCCGGGACTGAGTGAGCAGTGATACGGTCTAAGAAATGACCCCTCCGGGGGTCCTACAGGAGATGCCCAGCCGACCAGCTGGGAACGCGGCCACAGCTCCCTGTGGGCTCCGCAAGCATGGGCAGGATGCTTTTCTTCCTCGAGCCTCAGTTTCCTCCTAAGTAAAATGGAGCTCTTAGCATTTAAATGGTTACGAGGAAGGACCACAAAAGTCCATGTTGGGTGCTGATCTTTCTGTGGGTCTCCAAGGAGCGAAGCCACTCCCTTGGAAGCAGGTGCCAGTGACAGAGCCAAACACTGGCCTTGAACCCGGGTGTGGGTGCAGCTTTAAAGGAGGCTGCTCAGCTCTTAGGGACATGTGGGGTCATGACCTGGGATGGGGATGCCCCTGAGTCATCTGTGGCTCTTTTTCTCTTCTGGGTATAGAGCTGGATTTAGGGGAGCCTCTGGGGTAAGAGGAGAGGGGCAAGGAACCCCCCCTGAGAGGCATGAGGGAAGAGGAGGCCAGAGGTCCCCCTGAGTTTCTCTCAGTCTCAGGTGCCCTTCCAACTACTACCCCTCTCTAGAGGGGGTGGGGACCCATCTGGTGTGCTCCGTCTACTTTCCTCTCTCCCCCGCCCCGAGCCTCCGTTTCCTCATCTGTGAGATGGGCACAGCAAGTCCCAACTCTGACAGTGATGAGGTTTGGGAAAGCGGTGGTTTGTCACTCATGAGGTGCTTGGACAGGACCCCACTGCTGAGAAGGAGGAACCCACCTGCCAGGCATAGTGCTAAGCACTTTCATGCAGTAGCGGCAAGCCGATGGGCCCACGTCACTCCGTGGACACCTGCAGTGGCTTCCCTTTGCTCTTCGGATGGAGA
Source organism: Ursus maritimus (assembly GCF_017311325.1). Lineage (NCBI taxonomy): Eukaryota > Metazoa > Chordata > Mammalia > Carnivora > Ursidae > Ursus > Ursus maritimus. Next base: position 21,281,344 of record NW_024424675.1, on the reverse strand, counting down.
ACAAACTCCTCTTCCAGGTGCACAGGCCTCCTGGCTCTTCTCAGTGCCAGCCTGTTCTGGCGTCCGGGCCTTTGCGTGGCTCCCTGCACACCTTCCCCTTGGCCTAGTAAAGGTCCACTCCCTGTTCAGCTCAGCGTAACTGCCTCTTTCTAGACGAAGCCCACGCTGACCCGTAGACCAGCTGGAGTCCAATGTTGCAGTCTTGGGTTTTTTAAAAAGATTTTATTTATTTATTTGAGAGGAGGGGGAGGGGCAGAAGGAGAGAGAATCTGGAGCAGACTCCTCACTGAGCAAGGAGCCCAATGTGGGGCTCGATCCCTCAACTCTGAGATCATGACCTGAGCCGAACCAAGAGTCAGATGCTCAACCAACTGAGCCACCCCAGGCGCCCCCAGTGTTACACCGTCTTAATGGTGCTGCCCCCTCTCCTGGTAACCCCCATCGCTGTTGGAATGTCATGTCCTGGTGCAATCACCTAGTTATGGGCTCTCTCCAGGTGAAGACTGTGTTCCATGAGGACGGGAACACTGTCTCCTTTCCAGCTGCATACCCAGCATCCAGCACGGTGCCCCATAATGCCTGATGCATGAATGGAGGGATGGAATCCTCTTGACAACGTGAGGAAGGAGGTGGCATTAGTCCCCTTTTATAGATAAAGCATCGAAGGCACAGAGAGGTTAAGTAACATGGCCCGAGGTCACACAGCCGGAACACAGTCAGAATCAGATGGTGTCTGTCTGGGGATGTCTCCCTGGCAATGGAGCCCAGAAGGTGGGCAGATGGGGGGGTGCAGAGAGGAGCTGGGACCATCTAGACAGGGAAGGGGTGCTGGGGGAACCCCACCCATCCGTGTTTTCTCCTCGATGATGGTGGTTTGTGGCTGTTTTCCTCAAGAGCGACTCAGGTGACCTTCAGGTTGGGGCCTGCAGCAGTCCCAGGGGCCAGTTGGGTGGAGGGCCCGGTCTGGCCGGGTTGCTTTTCTCGCCCCTTTGCCCGCCCTCTGGCTTCACGCACAGATTACAACTTCCCCTCCTCGGCTGTCTTACGCAGTCCACCTCCGGCTGGCCATTGTCTCATTGTTTGCCGAGGGAAGCTCCAGGAGGAAATTAACCTGCTGCTCACCCCAAGCAGGGAGTTGCACCCCCAGTCCCCACTGGGAATGCCTGGGGGCCTGGCAGGAGGGGGCGGGGGAGGCTAGTAGACAATACAACAGGCAGCCTTGAAAGGGGTGAGCTCCCAGGCAGAGAAAAATGCAAGCAGAGGCTACATTTACTGGCAAAGTTTATTAGGGCCTATCATGGGCCAGGCTGTGTGTCAGGGACCTAGAGATGCAGACGTGAAACAAAGGTCTTAAGGATCCTGTCGCTGATGCAGGGCCCTCCAAGCCAAATGCCTCTGGGAACCAGGCAGGAGACAGAAATCTGAAGGCATGTGAGCAGTGGGGAATGGTGGGGCATATGGCGAAACAAAGACGGCATGAGTCTCCTACAGGCCTTTAGATTCCAACTTCATTTTTAAAAATGCTGATGAAATGAATCCCCAGACTCATGCAGCTCATAGACTCCCAGTCCAGATCTTTAGAAGGGAATTCTTGTTCAGGGTAGAGTTGTTATTGGTGTCCAACACCTCATCCCCTCAACCTATCACTGACGTTAGCCACAGCAGCAGTGGGCCCTTCCCAGCACACTGACAGCATCCCATTTCAAGGGCCTGTCATTTGGTTTCTCTGAAGACTTGGAACCTCTCTCAACCAGGACCTGGGAAGAGTTTGATGCTCCCAGTGGCAGCCATCAATCACTAGGGGATGGGACTTGGTGGATAAATGTCTCAGCCTCATTACCTACTGGAGGCAATTCTCCTTGGTGGCTCAGAAGGTCCGCAGCAAACTCAGGCACTAGTTGCCCATATTGGAAACTAGCGCGATAGCCCACTTTGAATTGCCTTTCCTCCCTTCTCTGTGTCACTCTCTCAGATCCCTCTGGGCTTCCTGGACTAATAGTACCCAAATCCTTGCCTCAGGCTCTGCTTCAGGTCAATCCAAACTAAGACCACCTCTAATTCTCTTTCTGAACAGTTTATGATTCTAATCTTTTGTGATTCTAAGATTGAATGACTTTAACTCTGTGATGTAAGTTTTCATAAGTTAACCCATTTGTGATCCCAGAATGATATCATTCTAATACGGCCAAAACATACCTATCAGCCATGTACTCAGTTATACAAGTAATGTAACACCCCATTTTCTAACCATTTGTTTGTTTGTTTATTTATTTATTTATTTATTTATTTATTTATTTAGTAGGTAAGTAAGTATGTAATCTCTACACCCAACTTGAGGCTCGAACTCATGACCCTGAGATTAAGAGTCAGATGCTCTACCGACTGAGCCAGCCAGCCACCCCAACACCCCATTTTCTATAGCTGAATTTTGCTTCACCTGAGTGCCTATTTTTCCTGAAGCCAGAAAATGCAGATGTCAATCAAATCTAGACAAAAAACAGTCATTTCACATTTGAACACAATCGATTCCAGCTTTCTCCCCACTTCCTCCTTTTTTTCCTGGGTTGATTTAAGTCCTGGATGGGTGGGGGTGTCTTGACATAGGTTGGGAGTCGAGGTGGGGGTGTTTCTCAAGATGTAGTCACCCATCTGGCCTCCAGCATGCCTCCCCCATTGGTATCCATTGGGAAAAGCTCCACCGGCTTTGATAATTTAACTTCTAGGGTCAAAGAAGCATAGCTCCTCCTAGGCCACTAACTGTAAATAGAGTCACATCTACTTTATTTTCTTTCTTTTTTTTTTTTTTTAAAGATTTTATTTATTTATTTATTTGACAGAGATAGAGACAGCCAGCGAGAGAGGGAACACAAGCAGGGGGAGTGGGAGAGGAAGAAGCAGGCCCATAGCATAGGAGCCTGATGTGGGGCTCGATCCCATAACGCCAGGATCACGCCCTGAGCCGAAGGCAGACGCTTAACCGCTGTGCCACCCAGGCGCCCCATCATCTACTTTATTTTCAATCACCTGGGAAAAGACATGAAAATTGTCTGCACCTCATGGGACCCTGGTACACAGTCTCATCATTCCATCAAATGTATTTGCTGAGCATCTTACTATGTTGGGCATTGTGCCAGGCACTGGGAATGCAAAGATGAGAAGACAGATATGGTCCCTTCCCTCATGTCATTCACAAGCCAAAGAAAGTGTATAGATTTATAGCTTACATATTGTGATGTCCATTATAAAGAAAACAAACAGGGTGGGCCGAAAATGCCTGTTTGAAGAGTTGTCATTTAAGCTAAGACTAAGAATCTAGGATCAGGGGAAGCTACCAAAAGACTGAGCAGGAAAGGGAGAGGTCTGAGTTGTATCCATAGCTGAAACACATTCTGTAACACTGACAGCAGCTCCTGCATTTCTTTGTACACTACCGTTTCGTTAGTGGCCTCCATCACCTTAGAGAAGGGATAATGAGGCAGAAATGGAAGACATTTTTTTCTGAGTCTCAAAGGCCAAAGCTTTTGGTTTGCAAGAGTCATGGACATTCAGTCAAAACTCTGAGTAATTTGAGGGTCTGCAATTTATGTCATAACAAAAAAGTAAGAAGAATAGATGAGTCAAAATTGGCCTTCCTGTGTAGAAAATGAGATAAAGATTATCTGGGAGGTGGGGGGAGAAGGAAGTGTAGCAGAGATATTTAGTTGTCATGCAATGATCTGACTTTTTCTCCTGGAGCTTCAGATGGCCACACAGCTGGAGACTACATTTCCCATTCTCCCTTGCAGTTAGGCGTGGCCACATGACCAGGCTCTGACAGGGTCTGTAAGCCCAGGGTTGCGTGCAACTTCTGTGTCATGTATTTAAAGAAAAAAGGGCTTTCTCTCAGCCCTCCTCTTCTCCCATTCCTGCCAGCTAGAATCTGACTTGGTGGTAGCAGCTGGAGCGGCCATCTTAGGTCACAAGATGGAAGCCACAGGTGAAGGAGGTCAGAGCAACAAAGTGGAAGGAGTCAGGGTCTCTGACGCCATGGGACTCCACTTTAGCCTGGACTGCTGATGGAGAAATCAACTTCAATCTTGGTTAGGACACAGTTAGTTTGGCCTGTGTTACAATAGCTGAATTAGCATCCCAAGTTAATACATAGGGTCAGATAGAGGAAGCCATGGTGTGTGGAGATGCTGGTGTGTGACCCTGTAAAAAGAACACAGAGACTCGGGTAGTCTTGAGGGATTGGAGAGCAAGACCAGGGCCTCACTACTGAGTCAACCACAGGAAGTCACACACCCAGATGTCTGAGTGAGTATGTAGGCCCCCTGGACCAGGACCCTTTCTTTTTCTTTTTTTTCTTTTTTTATAAAGATTTTATTTATTTATTTATTTGACAGAGAGAGATAGCCAGCGAGAGAGGGAACACAAGCAGGGGGAGTGGGAGAGGAAGAAGAGGCTCCCAGCAGGGGAGCCTGATGTGGGACTCAATTCCAGAACACTGGGATCTCGCCCTGAGCCGAAGGCAGACGCCTAACGACTGAGCCACCCAGGCACCTCCAGGACCCTTTCTGTACACACCCGAGGAAGTGGGGGAATAGGTGACCTGAAGGAAGAAAAAGTGAAAGGAAACACCCAGAATTGACCAAGATTAAGTTTCTACCACCCAGTGGAATAGAAAGTATGGACTGAGAGTTATACCTGCTTCACAGTTTATGATTATTCATAGAACCCAGTCCAGCAGTTCCAGAAGGCTGAGTTTCATCAATAAATTTTTGCTGAGCACCAAGTCCTGGGTCAGGTCCCAGACCAGCTACCAACTTGCTGGGTGGCCTTGAGCATGTTGCATCTCTTCTCCAAACCCAGGTGATCTCAGTGGGAACATAAAGGAGTTGAACTTCAGAACGTCCAAGATGGGTCTTTCTGCAATGATGTTCTGTGGTTCTTCTCCGTGTCTGACACTTTCCTGTCACTGTCAGGAAATGTGTGATGAAGTGTCTCTGTTCCACTCCATGGAGAGATATGACACAAACACATGGGCATACACATGCACACACACGCACAGACATGGATAGTCACACACAACAGTAGCCAAGAGGAAATATAGCATTAAGGTTTAAGACGCAGTCTTTGGCATCGAACTGACCAGAGTTACACCTTTATCTTCATCACTAAGTAGCCAGTGACCTTGGGCAAGTCACTGCAACTCTCTGAGTCTTGGCGGTGTCGTATTTAAAATGAGATTAACAATACCTACCTTTAGGGCTCTCAGGGAAATAAAATGAGGTAATATACGTGGAGCTCTAAGATCAGTGCTGAGTACATGGTGGGTGTTCAATAAATGGTTGTTGTGATGAGGATTGTAATCATGGTGGGAACCAAATGAAAGGGAGAGAAGGGCAGAGGTAGGAGGTCTAGAGCGTGGAAGAGAGGGATCTCTGAGGGTCAGGGTGTGGGGAGGCTGTTAGAGGAGGCAAGCCATGAAGAGTGCAGGGATGTGTGAAACCGTTAGCAGAGGGGATGTGGTACCACTGGAAGGAGAAGAAGACAGATACAGAAGCAAGTGGAGCTAGGCTTCCTCCCCTGAGCCTTATTTTCCTCATTAGTAAAGGCTGCATAACAATACCTGCCTTGCGATGTTGTCACAATGATTACTGGAGATGACAGAAGTCAAGCACCCATGAAGATACCTGGCTCATGGAAACTTATCACATATCAGTTTCATCTCTTTCCCGAGAGAGAGGACTCATGAAATATCAAGGCTAGAAGGACTCACAAAATATCAGGGCTCAAAGAATATCTGTGGTAACACACACACCTGTTCATGAACTGTTCGCACATCATCCATCAATCTACCCAACTATCATTTATCCATTTCTCTTACATCCATTCAAATGCCAACAATTCATTCATCACCTACTCACCATCCATTTGGCCAAACATCCATTCATCCTTCACTCACCATCTATGTCTTATCCATCATCGTGAATTCATCACCAACCTGCTATCCATCTACCTATCCCCCATCTTATACCCATCCCTCATCAATCTCTTTATCATCCATACATCCATTCCACCAGCCAGCCAGCCATCGTTATTCCATCTGTCTGTCCACCTACCATGTATCCATCACTCATCTGTCCACCATTCACCAGCCACTAACAACCAACCGCCATCTCTCATGCATTCATCAGTTTCTCATCCATCCATTATTTATACATCTATTCATCTATTTATTCCTCATCCATCCACCCATTATTCCATTCATCATTTATCTACCCACTGTTTCTCATGCATCAAGTATCCATAGAACGTATGTTCCTTATCCATTTCTTCATATCTACCGATCATCCACAAGCCGATCATGAACTCATCAACTTACTCTTCATCCATTCCTCTTTCATTCACCATCCATCCTTCATTCACTCTTTCACTAAATATCTACTATTTATTAGCCACATCTATCATCATCTATGCATCTGACATCTAAATAACCACATATAATTCATCTAATCATTTCATCATTCACCTGTATCCTCTCATCCAGTCTTCCTTCCATTTATGTTTCATTTTCTGTATCACCTGCCAGGTAATCTGCACTAGGGATAGAGACTAGATAAGCTACAATCTGTCCTCAAGGGGCTCCGTGTCTAGTAGAGAAAGGCCAGGAAGTAGTTATACATAACGTGATGGCTGCTACAAGAGGAATGATCATATCATAGGAAGGACACAGAAGAGAGGTCTGCAAAATCTGTCTGAGGGAATGAGGGGAGGACTCACAAAGGGGGGGGTGGCAATTGAACTGGGTCTTGAAGGATGAGTAGAAGTTTGGTAAGTTTTTTTGTTGTCGGGGTGGGGGGAGATTTGAGTCCTAAAGTGGCGAAGTCATTATGCACAACCATACTGAGAGTTAGCGACGGGCAGAGACTTATAACCAGGTTTAGCTTTCTAGACTAGTCATTTTCACTCCCCCAGTCTGGAAGGGCAAGGAAGTGAGCAAAGCCCACCTCAGAACAGTGAGAAAAGGCTGCAGTTTCAGGATCTGGCTGTAGACTGTGTGGAGGAGAGGATTTCCTTAGACCCCAGCTCTCCATTCAGGGGGAGATGACAGCAGAAACCCCGAGCACTGGCATGGATTTAACAAAGGGAAGAAAAGAATGGCCTTGGGAGGGAGAAAGGGAGATGGGGAGGGAGCGAGGTGAGGAACACTTAGGTGATAGCTTCTCAGGTAAAGTTGGATCAGAAAAGAGACCCCAGTATTTCCTTGTTACCTTTACTCAGGTTATCATTATTATTATTATTATTACAGCAGTCACGTTTTATTGAGCACAGGCTATGTGTTAAACACTGTACTATAAGCTTTCCATTCATTAGCTCATTTTGTCTCCCACCCCCAGAAACCATAAGACATAGTTATTACTTTTATTCCCATTTTACAGTTGGAGGAACTAAGTCCCGAGAGGTTAAGCTAGGACTTAAACATTGTCCATGTGGCTACAAATTCCACATCTTTTCCACTTCTTTCATCATTCTTTGGGTATGGTAGATGGCTACACTTGTCAGCGAGCATGGGCGGTGAGTGGTGAAGGAGGAGGAGCAGTGGAAAGAAGAGAATCAAATGTGACTCAGACACAATTATGCATTCACTACATGTATGTTCCATCATATTGGAGATTCCCTCTATATCCCCAGACTTTCAAACAGTGCCTGGCACATACTCAGCACTCAACAAATATTTGTTCTTGCTTGAATTCTATTGCAAAGAAAGTGGATGAACAATTAGAGTATATAGGTCCATCTGTTCTAACACAAATCCAAAGTAGTAACAGCATAAAGAAGATAGAACTTTATTTCTCTCAGGCCTGGGTATAAATAATCCAGGACTAGCTCAACGGAGATGGGGTCCCGGGCTTCTTCTATCTTGTAGCTTAGCCATCCCTAGGGGATTGCCCTGATCCCATGGTCTCAGATGGCTCCCCCATATCTACGCATAGCCAGTGGGCACAGGGAAAGGCAAAGGGCAGCCATGACTTTAGACGATTCGCACATCACTTCTGTTTGCATACCATTGGTCGGAGTTTGGTCACATGGCTATAACAGCTGCAGGGGCAAGGCTGGGAAATGTAGTCTTCGTTCTGTGGGGTTAAGCGCCCAGCCAAAAGTCAGAGGTTTTAATTCTATAGGTGAAGGGGAGAACGGACATGAAGGGCAACTGGTTGTCTCTGCCACAGATGAGAAGAAGATGTGTGGGCACCAGTATCCTCCATTGTGTGAAGACTCCACAGGGACAGACATCATCTCTCCCATTAGGCCCTTACGGGGCTATTTTAATCACCCTGATGTTTCTGGCAGCTTCTAGCATACACTTAAGGAAGATGACCTCTCAGATCCTGGATAGAGATTTGATGATTTGATGGCATCAGAACAAGTCGGTTAGAGGGTTTTTGCCTGGTCATGATCAAGGTGGAGAGGACTAAAGGTCAGGCTGGGCGTCTGAGAGGCAGCCAGCGACCGCTGGAGCAACGCAGGAAGGTCACTTGCAAGAGGGCTGGATTGGGTGAAGGGGCAGAGGAGTCTGGAAAGGAGGGGGCAGTGTGGCGGGAGGAAGGGATGGCTCAGTGATCACAACTGTCCCTCAGTAGAATGCTCAGCAGTCTGCTCGGCATGTTGGCCTCTGTTACCTCATTGGTGAGGATAGGTGGTGCCTGAGGCTGGGGGGCGGGGTGGGGGATGGGGTGCAACTTCAGTGCCTCCACCACCGTTCTGTCAGAGGGAACCATTACGGGTTTCCTTCTTCCTTCCATCCTTTCTCCTTCACTCCCTCTCCCTTTCTTTCTTTCTTCCTTTGTTTATTAAATTTGCCCCAGAAATTTGAATCCTTCTTCCAGAAGGGATTCCATTGTATACTGGGAGCTTCGAAGAGGTGTCCAGGCCTGTTCTAAACTGGGCAGAACACAACCCATTCTGTGTGTGTGTGTGTGTGTGTGTGTACACATAAACATACATGCGTATGTACATGCGTATATACCCACACATGCATACATGTATATGTATGTACAGCCACCTGCTGTGTGCCAGGAGGTACCATGCTGGTCTCTGGGGAACACAGTGGAGAGCAGCTCAGACAAGGTCCTTGCCCTCACGGAGCTTGAGGTGAGACAGATAACCCACAGATAATTATTATATTAGTGCTACGGGAAGGACAGAATGCAATGAAAGCACATTCACTAATAACCCCAGCATTCGTTATACAAATATGTAATGAGAGATTATATGCGTTAGAAGATCATTTTTACAAAAGAATAAAATTATGCCTCTTATTCAAGTATAATATGAACATGTTTCAAAGTTTTTTTTGTTTTTGTTTTTTTTTAAGATTTTATTTATTTATGTGACAGAGAGACAGCCAGCGAGAGAGGGAACACAGCAGGGGGAGTGGGAGAGGAAGAAGCAGGCTCCCAGCAGAGGAGCCTGATGTGGGACTCGATCCCAGAATGCCGGGATCACGCTCTAAGCCGAAGGCAGACGCTTAACGACTGAGCCACCCAGGCGCCCCCAAAGTTTTGATTTAAATCATTAATTTATGAGGGAACCAGTACTAAGAACTAGTTCAAAGGAGAATCCAAAGAGAAAACACACACACACTCTCTCTCTCTCTCTCACACACACACACACACGTCAATGAAGGATGCTGAAATTAATTTGCTGAAGATATAAAACTAGTTTCTTCCAAGAGGGCTGGGAGGGACGCAGGTCAATTGTACCTCGAGCATATCCAATCTATTTGCACCTCTTTGGACAAGAATTATTTGTATTACTGTCAGTCTCGTTACAACTTACAGAGATGTGCTCTAGCTCAGAGACAGTGGCAGGCAGGGACTATCACAGAATCAGTTAACCCGAAATGAGGTGAAGGCAATGTCTAGCATCCCATAGGACATCCAGTCATCTTTTTTTTTTCTTCCCCATTTCAGACTCTTTTATAATTTTCCCTGATGCGAGGCAGACCTGTGCTGGGTGCTGGGTGCTGATAATACGGACCCGTGCTGGGCGCTGGTAAGCCATACACACCCAGAATGTCCCTCTGGGGTTACACTATTCCCTTCTGTTCTAATAGTGGGGCTGGAGGGCTGGGGAACAGACAGCAGCTAGAAGCCAAACTGGGTCTTTCCCATTTTTGTCCAACAGTCAGATTACAGAAGCACTTTGTAGGCTGAGAACAACCGGGGCCCCTCTGTCTGGTTCTAAATCCCCAAATAACTGAAGCCTGAGCTTTTCCTGTGAGTTACTGACTCCTTAACAAAACAACTTTATTTCTTGCTTCTGCAAAACTATGTCTGAAAATATGTGATTACCTTTGCAGATATAATAATCAGAAGAGAAACTTGCTCTTCTGTCTACTTTGGACAGACTGATCCATGGTAATTTGTTTTCCCTCAAAAAATCTGTTGTATTTTTTATTTGGTGATTTATGGTTCTAAAAGTTGGAGCATGTTGTAAAACTTATTTTCAGGTAAACTTTTGTTTGAGTTCTAAATGCTGTTATCTCCGAATTTTCTTGAGATAACAACAACTGAACACACACAACAACTGAGGTAATTTAAGATTGTGGTAAGTGGCGTGAAGTAAGTAAGTGGAAAGCTACAACAGAGATGCACTGGGGAAGACGGAAGGGTTGCTTGAGATCGGGGTCAGCACACTTTTTCTGTAAGGGACCAGATAGTAAGTATTTTAGGCTTTGAGCGGCGTCCGGTCTTTGTCAGAGCTCTCGGCTCAGCCGTTATAGTGGGAAAGCAACCATAGACCATGTGTATGTGAATGCATACGGTTGTGTTCCAATAAAACTTTATTTACAACAGTAGGTGGTGGGCCAGATTTGGAATGTGGGCCATTGTTTGCTGATCCCTGCTTTAAATAAATAGGTCATGTAAGGCTTTCCTGAGAAGATATTTAAGATGAAACCTGAAGTATAAAAGCTGGCATTCTAAGCAGAGAGGACAGGATGCACAAAGGCCCTGAGGTAGAAAAGACTGGTGTGTCTGGGGAACAGTAAAGGGACCAGTGGCTGAAGTGCAGTGACTGAGGGAGAGTGTGGTAGAGGATGAGGTCAGTGATGTCGGCAGAGGCTGGGACAAGATAGAGGGGTGAGACTAGCAAGGAGGCTAGAGTAGGCATTTGGGCAAGAGAGGAAAGCAGAAGGCAAAGATGGTACTGGAAATGGAGAGAATGGCTTCCGGCTTTTCTGTAGGGCGGCAGGGATTCATCTCAGCATCTGAGACAACCTTTCTGCCCATCTCCTGCTGCTGAATGTCTGAGCTCCTCTCCTGGGGTCCTTAATGAGGGGGCCCCCATAACCCCGCTGGCCTCATTCTCCCTGCTCCTGCCGTTGCCTCCCTTCCCCCCACCCCACCCAGGAGGATGTGCAAGGTTCTGCCGCAGAGCCCCGGGAATCTGTGGTCTCCCACCCTTGCTCAAGTCGCGCTCGCCATCTGGTCTCTTGGCAACCTGCTTGTCTGTCAGGCCACCTGCTTCCCCTCTAAACCGTGATCGCGTTGAGGGCAGGACTTACCAGTGAACCATTGCCACGTGCGTGAACAAAGTCAGAGTCCTGATGATCATCAGCTGACCGAATGAACAAGTAAACCCAAGCGCCTAGCATAGGGCTCTCAATCCATGGTTTGTGCTAATGCTCATTGAACTGATTAGTCATAAAAGAGTGAATGGGGCGCCTGGGTGGCTCAGTCGGTTAAGCATCCGACTCTTGATTTCGGCTCAGGTCATGATCTCAGGGTCGTGGGACTGAGCCCCAGCTCGGGCTCCCTGCTCAGTACAGAGTCTGCTTGAGATTCTCTCTCTCCCTCTCCATCTGCCCCTCCACCTGCTTGCACTCTTGCTTACTCTCTCAAAAAATAATAAATAAGTAAATAATAAATAAATAAGTAAATAAAAGAGTGAATGAATGAACTCATGATGCCTAGCATCAAGTCTTCTTTTTTTTTTTCAGAGATTTTATTTATTTATTTGACAGAGAGAGAGAAAGCCAGAGAGAGAGAGGGAACACAAGCAGGGGGAGTGGGAGAGGAAGAAGCAGGCTCCCAGCGGAGGAGCCTGATGCAGGGCTCCATCCCAGAATGCTGGGACCATGCCCTGAGCTTAACCGACTGAGCCACCCAGGCACCCCTAGCATCAAGTCTTCTTACAGAACAGGGGCTAATACATATTTGTTTTCATTATTTAAAATTTGAGTAATATATTAATAATTTTCAAAAAATATAAAAAGGGTGAAATGTATTCCTACTGTATTTCCTATCTGTTTGTTTCTCATCATGTTTATTCATTTCTGATCTTTTCAGAGGCTCTTCATGCAAATGTATGCAAATGAAAATGCATATTGTATTCCCCTGATGGGATGGGACAGCCAGGTCCGAGGCTTCCTGAGAGTGGGTTGGGTGCGACCGGTCCGCCTGAGCTGCTGCTTGTTGGAGTCAGACCTCACTAAAGGGCCACAAAAGCCCAGAGCCAGAACCTTCCTCCCTTTCCAGTTTTCCTTCAACTTATTATTAAGGAGAAAGTCTGTTGAATGCTGGTGTGTTTTTAACACCTCTCTCGACACTTACTTCCCTTTTTAACAGAGAGCGGGCCTCCACCTCCAAGGCCTCGGCAGGCAGCCGGATCTGGCAAGAATTTAATGACATTGTTTTGTTTTCATTGTACTTATTTTTATGGTTACCTTCTATTTATGGCACGAGATACTGGTTTTCCATTTATGGAGGGATCTAAAGTTCCCTTTTGAAATGAATATATTTATGTATTTAAAAGAGGATCCATTTAAAGAAAAAAAAATATTATGTAACTGGCAACACAGGTGGTACCCAGACATGGAAAACATTACCAAGAGGGACAGGAGGGGCTGAAAAGGAGAATATGCCTCTCAGGTCAAATTCCTCTCTCAGCCCGTATTTAACAGAAGGGACCGCTTAGTGGGATTGGGGGGGGGGCGGGGAACCATCCAGACTTTCTCAAGGTCACTCCAATGACACGGACCAAGAAGGGGACCTCCTGATCCGCCGGCGGTGGGGACGGCATGTGCCAGAGCGGCAGGGCAGGGCCGAGTCACAGACCGAGCGCAGAAAGGCCTGTGTGTCCTGAGGGAGAGGAGGGACGCTGCGGGGTGTTCAGCAAGGGCTCTCCGTGCGCTAGACTCCGCGCGGCGGCTGGACTTCGCCTCGAGGGAGCTCGCAGACTCAGAGGGAAGACGCGTGCTACGAAACCAGCTCCAGCTCCTGGCGGCAGTGGGGCAAAGGCTCCAACACTGACACCGGCGCCCACGTCTGAGGCTCTTGCCTGCCCAAGGGCCACGTCCCCATTTTCTTTTGGGAAGCCACCCTCCTCCACTCTTGGTTCTCGTAGCTCGGGCCGGGCAAAGCCGCGTCCACTGCAGAGGTGAGCACGCCACCGGGCCGGCCATCAGAACGCTTCACCCCTCTGCCGCGGGGCTTGGCACGAGGTTGGCCAAGTCGCCCGAGGCAAGCCGGGGGCGCCTTCCCCGGGACCTTTCGCGGGAACTGCTAGGGAAAGGGCCCAATCCGAAGGCGTTTCTAAAAGGGTGAGTCGTGATCCAGAATCGCCGGCCGCCATCTTTGCCGTCACCAGAGGAGAGGCTGCCCGAGAATAAAGCTGACGTTGAGGAAAGCAGGGATGAGGCATGGAGAGCGTTCTGCTGACATCCTAGGATAACCCGCATTCAGCCCCGAGATCAGTGCCCTGAACTCAGCTCTGGAAGCCAATAACTTACCTTTTTTTTTTCCTTCCCTATTAGCCACTTTGAGCTGGCTGAGCTCCGTTACCTACAACCACAAAAGACCTGGCCAATTCCAGGCAGGAACAGTGTCATGGGCGAGTTGGAAAGCAAGAGCCGTTGGGGTGATGCTTTTTTTGGGGAATCCTTGCCTGTGGAGACGAGATTGGAACAGGGTTTTGAAAAATGAAGAAGTTTTTAATACATGAAGAAAAAACATTCTTTCCAGCGAGGGGAGCAGCTCGGGCAGAGGCTGGGCAGGGAAACACTGCAGGGAACAGCAAAATCAGTGTGGCTGGAGGAAGAAGGAGGGGTAGACAAGTGGGGGGAGGAGAGGCTGGCCCGAACTGTGCAGAGTTAGTCTCTTCCTGAATTCTCTTTTTCTACAGGAGCGCCCTTCATCAGTGCATTTATCCATAATCATTTCCTGAGCACCTACTATGTCCCTGTCACTCTTAAAGGGCTGGTGAGAGAGTAGTAGACAATACAGGCCAAGTCCCTGTCCTCTTCGTAGCTTCCATTCTAGTCGAAGACGGCGGGCAGGAAACATGATGAATACAGAAATAAATATCATAGTGTCAGGTAGCAAGAACTTGTGAAGAAAAACTAAGGCAAGTAAAGGGCATAAAGATTGGTAAAGAGTTTTTCGGGATGATGAAAAAGTTCGGAATGCTCCTGGTGGTGATGCACAATGTTGGGAATGTGCTTAGTACCACTGAATTGTACATTTAAACATGACGAAGATGGTGAATTTTAATGTTATGTGTATTTTACCACAATAAAAATAAAAAAGATTGGTGGAGGCATGCTATTGTAGCTAGGGTGGTCAAGACAGGCCTCCCGGAGGAGGTGGCATTTGAGCAGAGATACAAATGAAGGGAATTAGCAAGCCTTGAGGATACGGTGGGGAGAGCATTCTAGGTGAAGGGAAGCAGACGCAAAGGCCATGAGGCTGGAGTGTGTTCTAAGGACTGAAAAGATACGGGTGTGCCTGGAGCCCAGAGAGCAAGCTGGGAGAGGGAGGGAGATGAGGTTGCAGGGGTGGGTGCAGGAGCTGGCATGCCAGAGACAACCTTGGATGGGTGGTAAGGGCAGTGGGAAGCCGGTTCAGGGTTGGGCAGGGGAGGGACATGAGTTTTCCCAAGGCCCTGCCCCTCAGAAGCAGCGGAGCTGGCGGTCCGCAATGTCCAGCCCCAAGCCACAGGCACACCAGAGCTGGGAGAGGTGTCTTGGCATTATTGCATCCATGGGTGGGGTTTCTGGGAGTCCCTGAACCCCACATGAAGCTCGGTCGTCCATGAGTATTTTTTTTTTGGGGTGGGGAGAGCGGGTTCATTGCTTTCATCATAGTCCCAGAGGGGTTCTTAATAATCCCTACATTGAAGGTGCCCTTGTGCATACAATGGAGAAAGATGGAGAGTTTTTGAGTATTGGACTGATGAGGTCCAAGTTGTGCTTTTATTTTTTTATTTTTATTTTTTTTAAAGATTTTATTTATTTATTTGACAGAGACAGCGAGAGAGGGAACACAAGCAAGGGGAGTGGGAGAGAGGAAGAAGCAAACTCCCACTGAGCAGGGAGCCCGATGCCGGGCTCGATCCCAGAACCCTGGGATCATGACCTGAGCCAAAGGCAGACGCCTAACGGCTGAGCCACCCAGGCGCCCCCAAGCTATGCTTTTAGAAAAATTACTTTGGCTATTCGTTGCAACATTATTCATAAGAGAAAATACTGGAAACATCCTTAATGTTCACCAAGAGTGGCCACGTTAATCACGCTGTGGCACAACCGTCCACAGAAGGGAACACGATGCAGCCATAAGGACGAAGGACGACTCTCTTTATGCACCGATAGGGAACGAGGCCAAGATATATTTTTGAGTAAATGAAGCAGAATGCGGACCGGTCTGCATAAAAAGCTTCTATTTGCGTTTTTTTAAAGGGAGGGGGCAAGAGTATAGATCTAGGTTTGCTTCTCTAGGCACAGATCTCTGGCAACATTCACAAGAAAATAGCCAATCATATGGGTTTTATGAAGATGAAATTAGTTAATATTATATAATTGCTCCGAAGAGTGCCTGGTACCTAATACGCGCTGGAGGAGATTTTGTGGGATAAAATAAGAGAGGGGCCACCTCAGGGGATGGAAGGAGTGACTTGGGGCTGGGAAGGCATTTACTTTTCACCCAATGCTCTTAGGCGCCTTTTGAATCTGGTACCACAGGCAAACATTGCAATATTTTTTTATAGCTAAAATTAAATATATCTGGATAGATAAAAGATAATCCGGCGGTGTCAGAGACTGGAAGGAGGTCCCGCCCAGAATCCCCGGGAATTAGCTGGAATTGGTCAAAGGCTACATTGTGTGGTGTGAA
Source organism: Ursus maritimus (assembly GCF_017311325.1). Taxonomy (NCBI): domain Eukaryota; kingdom Metazoa; phylum Chordata; class Mammalia; order Carnivora; family Ursidae; genus Ursus; species Ursus maritimus. The sequence goes on along the minus strand of NW_024424675.1, from coordinate 21,265,187 downwards.
AATCAAGACGAGAGGAAAAAGGGGAGGGGGGACACCAAAACACCCACGCCCCAGGGCCCACTATAAAAAGCACATTTAAAAACACCAGACTGGAAACGTTTTTTTATATTATTATTATTATTTTTTTTAAATAGCCAAAGCACGTCCCCCCAGGAGGCGTGTTGCAGCTGCGGGCCTGGGCCTCGGCCGTTCCCAGGTGATGTCAGTCCTGGCCAGGCGCCAGCCCCGGCCCCTTGGAGACGGTCTTGGTGGGTTCAGCTTGACTGTTTTTCCTTCCTGAGACTTGAGGACACCTTCCTGTCTCAAAGAAAGCAGCCTTTCCAGGGCTTTCTGAGACTCGGGGCTGGGGGTGAGAGGGGCGGTGGGCCTGGGCTGAAAGGGAGGGAGAGGCAGGGGGAGGGGGACAAGGGTGGGGGAGGCTGCCTCCAGGAGCCAAGTGAGTAGCGAGAGCGAAGGACGAAAGACGGGGCCAGCTCAGTGGCTCCTTACCCATCCCACAGGGGGTGGGAGGGGGTGTGTTCCTTGGGAATCCAAGGCCCGCCTCCCTGACCCCATCCTCCCCCTGCCCTGGCTGCTGCCTGGGGGACCAACTGGGGTGGGGTGGGGTTGGGGGGCAAGAGACGTTCCCACGGAGTTCCCAGCTGGTCAGCGCTTTTCCTCCTCCCTAAGCTCTGGGCCCATCCCGCTCTCCTCTTTGGTTAAAGGCTTGTTGCCAGGAGCTTCTGAGCTTCCAGGCCGCGTGGGTTTCCTGCAGACGGGATGAAGCACAGAGCTGGGTTCGAGGCATGACTGCACTCCTAGCTGGGTGACCTCAGGACAGCCACTGCTTCTTTACGAACCCCATCTGTGACATGGGTAAAATGAACCTCGCAGTATGGTGTGCAGGCTGAGTCAGACTGTGCTGGCGCTGCGTCCTGCACTGGGGATGCTGGCGGCACGGTGGCAGGTGGCAGGCCGCGGGGGTGGCGGGCCGAGCCCGGGGAGAGTTGCCTTCTCCCTCAGAACCTCAGCTGTGAGTTAGCCCCTGGGCAGGAAAGGAAGGAGGCGGAGAGGGTGGGCTCTGGACCCTGTGTGACCTGGGGGAGCCGCGAGGATGCTACCAGCCCCTGCGTTGCTGGGGTGGGGAGCAGTAAACGGGTTACGGCGCTCAGACCGTCCGGCACTCACCTCTTCGTGCTCTCCTCCGCCCAGCGGAGCTCGCTGCCGCCGCCGTGTTGGGCTCCTTCACAGCGCTGCTCTGGGGGCTCGGGGAGGTGCGTCAGGGACGGTCAGGTGCCCCATCGTTCGTCTGGTGCAGGGCGGGCGAGACCACTTTGCAGAGTCTTTCATACTCGGCAGAGCCTTCTCTGGCCTCAGAGCATCGCCCCTGTTTCCTGCACTCTCTCCCAGACACACGCCCCCGCCATGCCTTGGAAGCATCTGTCACATTTTTATGTGCTCAGAACCTGCTTTTTTGATAGACGGTGGCCTCCATGAGGGTGGGCACCACACCTGTCTTATGCTCTGACATCCCTAGAGCCTTGCATGGTCCACAGAGCAGTTCAACACATGTTTGTTGACTGACTGACTGACAGGCCAAGCCACCTACCTAAAGCTGGTCTATGATGTTAAATTCTATCCTCTGCCTCCTGATGGGTTTAACCTCCTCTCTGTGGCTCAGGCCATGGGAGCTGGAGCCAGAGTCCCTGGATTTACATCACGGCTATGCCATCACCTAGCTGGGTGGCCTTGGACTTGGTTTTCTAGATGGTGAGGTGTGGATGACGAGAGAACCCAGCTAGGCAGGCTGTTGCCTAGATTAAGCGAGGCCGTGTGTGTAAGGCCCTGGGAGCAGTGCCTCTGACTGGTGAGTCCCCTCAAGGTCACTTCCTCTCATGCTTATCTCTGCTCTGGAATGTGTCACCAGGCAATGAAAACAGTGACTGGGACACATGGAATCTGGTTCTGGCTCATCTCTGACTCGCTGGGACATTGGGGATGTGCCTCGCCTGCTCTGGGCCTCAGTTTCCCCATTGGTGACCTGAAGGGCTCCAAGGAGATAAGCTCCAGAGGCCACTCCACGGAGAGCCTCCAGGAGTCTGTGTTTGAACCTCTCCAGTTCTGGGAGCATCGGCAATGTCACGGAGCGTGGAAGATGCAGGCTTTGGGACCCATCCCCAGACTCTGACTTCTTCAGTGCAGGCTGGGCCCTGGACTCCTCTGGGCACACTGAGGCAGGAGTGCAACCTGGGCTGTGCAATGCCCTTTTCTGTCTTGTTCTGGAAGCCCAGGTTCACTTGGGGTCCTATGGGACCAGACACACACCTGATGAGGTTGTGCGGGGCAGACAGGACACCTGGTTCAAATGCACTCGCTTACCAGCTTCCCTGTGACCTTGAGCGGATTCATTAACTTCCCCATACCTCAGTTTCTTATCTACAAGATGGGGCAAGAGGGACACCTGGGTGGCTCAGTCGCTTAAGCATCTGCCTTCGGCTCAGGTCATGATCCCAGGGTCCTAGGATCAAATCCCGAGTCATATTCCCTGCTCAGTTGGGAGCTTGCTTCTCCCTCTGCCGGCCACTCCTCCTGCTTGTGCTCTCTCTCGGACAAATAAACAAACTCTTTATTTAAAAATGGGGCAATAGGGGCGCCTGGGTGGCGCAGTCGTTAGGCGTCTGCCTTCGGCTCAGGGCGTGATCCTGGCGTTCGGGGATCGAGCCCCACATCAGGCTCCTCCGCTGGGAGCCTGCTTCTTCCTCTCCCACTCCCCCTGCTGTGTTCCCTCTCTCGCTGGCTGTCTCTGTCTCTGTCAAATAAATAAATAAAATCTTTAAAAAAAAATGGGGCAATAATAGTACAGACTTGTCGAGTAGGCTATATTGATCAACTTATGAAAAATGCATGGACACAGCAGGCTTGCAGAAAGTGAGGCATTTTTCCAAGCTTAGAGGCTCTGGGCATTAAGAAACAACAACTCCTAAATTCTATCAGCCTTCCCTCCTACAAGGCCAGTCCATCCCTGTCTACAAAGCCCTCCGGTCCACCATGAGCCGACTGCTGAGATGAGGAAAACCAAGGCCCAGAGAGGGGAAGATACCCAGCCCGGGTCACACAGGAGCAGCAGCCAAGCTAGCCCAGGCTAGGGCTCCTGCTTTCCAGCCAGTTCACCCTCAGCACCTCCCCGGTTTCCAGGCCCTGCCGGCCTGCCCTCTGACCCTGGCCCCCTGGGAGCCTGATCCCAGGCCCGTGGGGTCTGCAAGTCTGGTCTGGATTAGATACGCTGAGGAGCAAACGCTGGCCCCCTCAGCAGGCTGCCGGGCGGACCCGTGCTTGCAGCTGCTGAGGCTCACAGGGACATAAATCATGGCGGCAGGAGGCTCAGGGACTGGGACCACCCTAGCCTCCCAAAGGGCACGGGGGCCTGGGAGTCACGGGCAGGGACGCCTGGGTCCACCAGGGGTATTCTCAGTCCTCGGTTGGAGCAGCTGTAGCGAGGGCGAGTCAGAGGGGCCAGGAGACCATTTGGCAGGCCTCACATCCTCTCGGGCCAAAGTCTCGACTTTGCTCTAACTTTTCATTCTGCAATCATTTCCAAACTTCCAGAGAAGTGAAAAGCGGGGCAGAGAACCCAATACACCCTTTACCTGGATTCGCCAAGTTCAAGCGGCTCGCCACATGGGCAGGATCCTTCTCTTGCTCACACAGGTTTTTCCTGAATCATTCCAGACTATGGCCCCCACGTCATGTTCCTGTACCCCTCAATGATACTTTGGGGTGTATTTCTTAAGCACAAGGATATCCTCTTACGTAACCATACTGTTAGCAAATTCGGAAAATGGAACATTGCTACAGTGCCTTTATCCGATCTATTGTTCTTACGCTGATTTTGTCAACTGTCGTCTCTAGCATATCCCACCCCCCACCCCCGCGCTATGGACTCCAGTTCGGAGTCATGTCCTGCATTTTGTTGTCCTGGCCTCAACTTTGGCTATCATACCCACATGGGGTAAAACACAGCCGCAGGAGAGGCAGACGCTCAACTTCACACGTATGCCTCATAAATTGATAGTTTGGTAAATCCTCTATTTATTTATATATTTCAAAAATGATTTTATTTGAGAGAGAGCGAGACAGAGAGAGCACAAGCAGGGGGAGGAGCAGAGGGAGAAGCAGACTCCCTGCTGAGCAGGCAGCCCACTGTGGGGCTCGATCCCAGGACCCCGCAATCATGACCTGAGCTGAAGGCGGACGCTTCACCGACTGAGCCACCCAGGCGCCCTGTCATCCTCTGTGTAAAGTTCTTGTGATAATGCCTTGTATTTGTGACCGTATGTGGGTGCTTAAGAGTTAACCTGCTAAATATACCACACATTTTTGGAATTCTGTTTTGTGGTGCTTTTTAATCTAACAGGAGCCTCATAAAATGGAAGCGGCTGGACCAATAAGGGGAGCTTAGTGCAGTGGGGGAGCCCTGGCTGGAGGAAAGGGTGCTGCATTCTTGGTCCTGCTCAGATCCAAGCACTGCGCACCCAGGGCCCACCGTTGTTCTCCTCTGGGCTTTGATGTCCCTCATTGCCACGGGCAACCTCTGAGGTCTTCCATCTGCAATTGTGAAATTAGGGAAGAGAACCCTGTGTGTCAAGGGGGGATACCTGGGTTCCTAGTGCCCCAGGAGGGCCAGGGACTCACTGGGAGACCCGAGGAAGGCTGCTTCCTCTGGATTGGCTCAGTCCCCTCACTATGAAGTGGTGGCCTCGGAGATCATTTTTGTGCGATGCTCCTAGTGTCTAAGAAGTTTTGGGTGGAGAGCGCGACCTAAGATTTAAGCCTCCCCTTCAGGCTCCCAGGTGGCCTGGCTGAAGCTGGTCACCACCCCCAGCCCTGCGTTTCTTCTCCCTGAGCTCCTTTTACTCCTCTGGCTCCAAGGTGGCCCTCACTCAGGGAACCTTGGGGAGCCTGGCTGAGCTGGCCCACCCTGAAGATGGGAAGCACAGGCGTTGGGGGGCAGGGATATTGAGCAATTGCCCCCAGAGAGATACCGGTCCAAGGCTATGCCTCTCCCAAGTCACGTGTGTCGGGCTGGCCTCTCAGCTCACCCAGGCTCGGACATGAACTGTGTGCAGCCAGGAATGAGGCTGGAGGAAGCCTGTAAGCTGCAAAGTGCACGAGACAGAGCACGACGCAGGTGTGAACGAGTCCAAAGTGGCTCTAAACACGGAAGGCATTTTTGTGCCGAACAGCGTGTGCAAGGCTGCCGCGTGTGTGGGAAAACAATGCCTCCACGGCTTGCCTATGTATGCAAAGACTGTTCCTGCAGGAATTCCCAAGACCCTGATGAACAGTCATTGCCCGGAAGAACGGGAACCGAGTGGCTAGGAAGGAAGGAGATGTACTGTTGCTTTATTCTCTTCTGTATCGCTCGAGCTGGGGACTCTGTAAGTGTATCCATTTCAAAGGAAATAAAATGGGAAGAACCCGGCGTGAACAGGAGTGCAAGAGGGGCTCCCAGATGCTCTCCTGATCTGCATGCTGGGTACACGAGTGTGTGCAGCTTGTGAAAATTCACTGAGCTGTGCACTTACTGGCAGGTGCACTTGCCTGCACGTGAGTTATACCTGGAGGGAAAGCTGTAACGTAGTGTAGGCTGTAAAAGCTTGTTTCAGGATCCGTTTTACAACAACTCTGTAGGATTACAGTGTTAACTGTGGTTGTCTTTGGGATGGGTGCTATTTCTAGGGTCTTGCAGCGTTTAAATGTTTCACAATGAAAACAGAAGCAGAGAAACCGATAGATGCTTCTTCAGAACTAGAAATCAGGATAGAGCACTTCTGGAAGGACACAGAGGAAAGTGCTACCAGCTACTGCCTTTGGGGAGGAGCCGGAGGGAGGTATGGGATTACTTACCCCGTGCAGAAATGGTCTGTTAAAAACTATTTAACAAGGCAAAACAAATAATTATCATTCTGTCCCAGCTATTCTTGCTGGTTAGAGACTGGCCCAGGGAGGCCCAGGGTGGAGGTTGAGTGATTTCTCTGGGCTCACCCAGCAAATATGGTGGCAGAAGTGGGCCTCCAGCCCCAAGCACCCAAGTGTCTGCTCTGTCCCCACTCCCGGGTTTCCTGCCATTGACAAGTCACAGTCCTTTCCTATGGCTTTGCCAGGGGCTGCCTGGTCCTGGGCAGACACAGGGAGTACAATGTGCTTTCCTAATTAGCTCCCCCAGGGGGAAGCACGACTACACTGGGACAGGATAGGCAAGCCCGGTGTCCCTGGAACACTGGGGACACGAGGTACAGGGTGCGTGGAAGGCTCTCCCAGGCTGGACCTCAACCCCTTGGGGCCCTCCTTCCTCCACTTCTCATGCCAAAGAGGTTAAATGTGGTGGTTTCATGGCCACTCCAACCTACACTGACCCCCTTATTCTCCCGGGGCCTCGGTTTTCGTCTGCGAGGCAGACGGGGTGGGTCCGGCTCACCGCTGTGGGTCTGGCACAGCGCCTGGCATGAGAGTGTGCTCGGTACTCTGCTGACCTGCCAAACGGGCAGCCCCAGTTCAGGCTCAGTCGAAAAGCCAAATGCAGAGCAGAGTAGATACAAGCATGGACTCTGGCCAGGCGTCTGTCAGTAAACACTAATTAAAAGTGTTTGTTAACTTCATTTTCAAATAGGCATGAGTGTACCTGGAGGCAAGGGTGGCTGCCCGGCTCTGCGCCTCACCTGGCCCCTGTCTCTGCCTTGCCTTCCCTCCAGACTCCTGAGCCTCTCTGATCCTGGCCTCACCAGGACCGTCCCAGCCGGAGAGCCAAGGGCACTCGGCCGCACTGCCCAGCTGTCCCCATCACCATCGTGGCTGAGTCTGTGAGATGGGGAAACACCAGCCCTCACCTCGCAGGCCTGCTGGAGAAGAACAGGAGCCTTGGGGGGGGGGCTGGCACTCCAGTGGGCATCTCTGGGGCAAGAGGAGGCTTTGGGGGTGGACAGACCTCACCTCATCATCCTGCTACGCGCCTTTGGGGATCACTGCTCCTCCAAATCCTCTCAGCTAAAACGGGTAAGAACATTCTGTTAGCGCACTCACTTGCACATGTGGGAACTGCGTGCCTACACAGCCCCGTCTGGGAAAACACGGAGAAGGGACGGGTTACAGTACAGAACATTCTCCAAGCGGAACAGCCGCTAAAGCGATGAGGCCACCCTTTACCTTTGTGTGCTGACTTGGGATGACAGCCGACCTAGGTCAGGGAGAGACGTGCAAGGGGTAGAAAGCATGGACAACACGCTATTGGTTGTGTAAAGAGTAGGAGAAAGTTAACATATACATGTTTCTGTCCTTGCTTGGTTATTCATAAGGAATGGGTCAAAATCTGGGAATGGGACAGATCACAAAATCTGGTGGCTGAGGCAGCCTGCAGGGAGAGCTGGTGGCTGGAGGGCACCAAGGAGGGAAGTGTCACCATATTTCCTCTTGTACCTGTTGAAGTTTGAACCATGTGGATAAATACATTCATTATTCAAAAATAAATAAAATTAAGATTTCTTGACCAACCACACCAGACAGCTAAGGGCTATTCAAGAAGACTGTGAAGTCTGGTTATCTTGACTTCCGGAGACCAGTCCTCCTGCCTTCCCCCCAGCCCCACCCCCTCCAGGGCAGAGGGCAGCACCTGTGACATCTGGGCCTCTGCCAAGTTTAGGAGAGGGGCCACCTCTGACCTCTGATGTCCCTAGTCCCCTCCCTCCCCCGTTCTTCAGCTGGGAACATCTTTTATTTAAAAATACTTTTTTATTTTAAACTCACCAATTCTCTCTCTCTCTCTCACACACACACACACACACACACACACCGACTGACATTCATTCACAGATATGCACGCGTCCTCTGTCACCAACAGTCTTTGTTTTTCCAAAAGTTCAGCCTTGTCTCTGACCCGCCGGGGCTGGGGCTGGCTGGCTGGGTCTTCATAGCTCTCTGGGGTGTGGTGGAGATGTCCCAGGGAGCTTGCCCACAGGGTCATGGGCCCAGACCGTTGTCCCCTGATCCAAACGTGAAAGAGGTTTGGATCTGGGGTCTTCTCCCCTGTTTAACCAGTGGCTGGCCTGTGGCTTCCTTCTCCAGGGTCCTGCTTGGAACAAATGCCACAGGGGTCTAGGCTCATCTCCGTGGCACTCGGAGGGGGGCCACCCCCCTCACCTTCAAGCAGCTGCCCGCCAGGTCACGACGGCCACCCTGCAAGAGGAAAGAAAGAGAAAGTTCGATCAGGTCACCACAAACACTGAAACTAATCTTTATGTCCAGCAATAGAGGACTTGATAAATAAATCACAGCCACACCATAAAGTTCTCCACAGCAGAAGGCGGAAGAGACTATTCAGGACTGACAGGGAATGATGGAGAGATAACTGCATTTAAGGCCAAAAGCAAGAACTGAGTAAATGTTCCTGTGTGCTGAGATGTCTGGAGAGAAGGGCACGTGGGAAATTGCTAATGGGCTTCCTCAGAGGACAGGGACTGCACGAGGAGGAGGCATGAAGGGTGGGAGGGAGGCTTTTTTTTTTTTAATGCTATATACTTTTTTACCTTTTTCATTTCTTGTAATTTCATTTCATGTAATTTGTTGCTTTTTTTTAAAAAAAATCCAATACATTTTAAGTCATAGTATTTTATATTCAAGGGCAAACCAAACGAACCCCACATGAACCCCACTTCCTGACCGTAGGCCCAGGGGCTTACTCATCAACCTTCGAAAGTAGACTGGATTTCTGGTCTCCTGCCCTCATTCAGGGTGTTCTCTCTGCCAGGAATATGTGCTCTGGTCCCGTCTCCCCAGGAAGGTTTCTCTATTCCTGCTATTACCCAGCACTTCCGGGGACATTTCACCAGGAGGAAACTTAGAAGGGGAAGACAGAGTCTCTTTTTGTTCCCCCAACAGGCTGGGAGCTGAGGGAGGCGTAGCGAAAAGTTCTTCACTCTGTGTCCGGGTTGCAGCCCTGAGCCCGACATGGAGCCGGTGCCGACTGCTGCTTGAATCTGTGGTGCCTGCTGGGAGATGAGCTCATGGTGGCAGCCCCTGAAGCCATCTGTTCCTCACCCTGCAGGGACCATCCCTACCCGGTGTTCTGAGGTTTGACGTAGGGGCATCATCCTCACTGGAAGCCAGCGAGGTCGCAGACATTAGAGCACCCCCTCTGTTGAGGCCTCCAGCCGCTGAATGTTGTCGGTAAAAAAGCTAGGCTAGAAATCCGTGTCGTCCAACAGCCTGTTCTGCTTCCAGGACCTGCTGGTGTCTGAAATCCCACTGTCAATGCTTGCCCCACCGAGCCTGGCTAGGAGATGATAGGACAGGCCTCTTTCTCAGCCATCTAGAGAAATAGCCAACCATCTGGGAGCTCTGCCCCCTACCCCCTCCGCCCTGGGCCCAGGTTGGGGCAGATCCATCCAGATGTGAGCCCAGCCTCCCTCGAGGCTCTCTGGGCCCGGGGACAACGTGTTCATTCACAGGCAGGGCTATTTTGAGGGCTGAGGCCACAGTCCCAGCAGAGCCTGGGGCTTAGGCTTCTCAGACAAATCTGGCAGGAATGGCTGAGAAGGGGGGACAGGCATGGGGGGGAAGGGGGTGTAGTGTTGGGGGATAAAAACTCCACCTCCCCCTCTTTCACTCGATGACCTCAGAGACAGGGGGAGCCCCCTCTCCACCAAGTCTGGCAGTCATGGGGAGACCCCGGTCTTATGCTAATGCTGGGACTGCTCCCCTCCCTGAGCTTCAGTGTCCTCATCTATGAAATGGGGACAACATGACTCTACTGCCACCCCAGGGTGCAGGCCATTGCAAATGCAGCTGTGCAAGAGGCTTGCAGACTGCCAAAAGCACTTAGAAGGGGCCCTGACTAGGCCCCAGCTTCTCCGTCCCCTAGGAACTCAGCGCCCAGGGCTCTGGGAAGCACCCTGATTAGGATTACTCAGGCCTGAGTGAAACAGATCTGGGCTTCGATCCCTGCTTTGCTGCAGACTACCCGTCAGACCTCGGGTCCATGACTTTACCTCACTGAGCCTGTCTCCGCATGTGTGAAAGTGGCGTTCACCTCGCTAAAGCCCTTAGCATCGTGTCAACCACGTCGTAAGCATTCAATAGATGTTCACAAGTATTATTATTGGCATCATCGGCTAACGGTACCTCCTTGCCCCCCCGCCCCCTCCGCCCCGTGCCACGTCCGCTCCTGGGCTGTGTGCGCCAACTGGGGAGGGCCTTACAAGATGATCCTATCCAACCCTACCCCCGGGTGACCAAGCGGGAAGTGGTAGAGACAAGAAGCCCCTCTTTCCACCTCCCACAGAGGAGCACACTTACCCCTCCTTAAACAGAAAGATACTACAGAGAGCATGGTGGTCCCTGGTGACCCCGTCCTCAGACCAGCCATGCGGGAGGGAGGGGGTGGCTCAGAGTAAAGCAGTAGAGTCTGGGCCTTGGAAATCTCTGGCCCCCAAAGCTCAGAAGGGGGCCCCTGCAGTGGCTCCATAAGAGAGTCAGTTTTGTTTCAGTTGAGTCTTCGAGGGGCCAGAGCTGGCCAGGATCGCCCCTCTCGCTTGTTCCCAGAGGAGCCTGTGGGGTTGAGCATGGCTTCTGCAGCCAAATTTGGCTAGGTTCTTGGTCCTGTAGACAGATCGCAGGGAAACAGCCAGACCCAGGCGAGTAAGTCCCTGTGATCCACGGGACAGGCTGAAACCAGCAGAGAGGGCCCCGCACCCTGCCCCGCTGCGGGTGTGGGCGCATGGCAGACGCACCTTCTCCCCCAGGCCTGCAGTTGCAGCTCCCCGGCCCCCCACCCTTCCTCCCCACCAATAACCTTTCCCACTTTCCAGTCAGGCAGGCCTGAGTTCCAACTCTCACTTCATCATGGACAGCGCCTCTGAACCAGCGACAGCATCTTTAAGCAGGTGGGGGTCACCAGAGCACCTCTTTCCCGTGCCGCCGAGGGGGTTTAACCAGCATGTGTGAAGAGTGCTTAGGAAATCGGTGCCCAGCAAGCCTGCCTCCACTCGGTGCTTGCCACCTTCAACGTCTTCCCCTTTCCTTCTATCATGTTTCCTGAAGCCAACTCTTGGGGTGCCCTGCGCCTAGAACAAATCGGTGCCCAGCAAGCCTGCCTCCACTCGGTGCTTGCCACCTTCAACGTCTTCCCCTTTCCTTCTCTCTATCATGTTTCCTGAAGCCAACTCTTGGGGTGCCCTGTGCCTAGAACACCTTTGCTTACCCACTCATCTGCCTGCCTCTGCTCCCAAGCATGTGTCAGAAATTCAGCCCCTGGCTGGGGGCTTCCTCTGAGCTCCCACAGTCCCTCGGTGCTCTGCCTTCCCACCATGAGAGTGAGGCATCCCTGTCTTCAGCCCCAACCCCTTGCCCTGGCCCTGGAGTTCTGCCTGTGGTGGGTGCGGCCCCACAACCTGCTTCTCTGGGAATGTTCTCAGAGCCAACAAAAGGCAATTATTGGGTAGATAAGGTTGGCTGAACTGAAGGAACAGGTGAAGGGCACTGAGAGGGTTATCACCGAGGGCCCAGCCAGCCCTTCACATCCCAGGCTGGATGCGTGAAGGCCCTCCTGGGTTCCCCACCCTGCCTGGAACACTGGCCAGGACCCGCAGTTTGGAGTGGCAGGGTACAAGTCAGACAGAGCCTAAGACGACTGACTCAGGGAATCTGAAGCAGCCATGGGGGCGAGAGGCCAGGCTGGGAGTCTGATGAGTCAGAAGAGGATGGTCTGGGGCCAGGACACAGAGGCTTCCCCAGGACAGAGTGAAGCAGGGGGTGTAGAACAGCTGTAAGAACCAAAGAATGGGGGACTCAGAGACCTGACTCCAATCCCCCATGTCCTTTCACTTTCCAAAAGGCTATGAGAGTCAGTGACTCTCCCCGTCTCAGTACCTCCAGATGAAAATGCTAGCTGCTGGAATCCAAAGGTGTCACGGAGACCGGCTTCCCGATTGTAGGAGAAGGTCAGGACAAGAGAGGGAAAGGTGGGGGTGAAGCAGGCTCCTTGGGGCCTAAGCAAGAGGAGAACCCGCTTCCAACCAGCAGACTCCCCTTGCTACCTCTGCAGCTTCCCAGTCCCATCCACCCCACCCAGCCGGATCTCATCCTTATCTGGGACACCCCAGGAGCTCAACTCCAGCTCAGTCCAGCTGACTCAACAGTGACCTCGCCCCCACGCTTCCCCCCTTTTGGGGAGACCCCCTTCTTCACTCCTACTGCTCATTGGCTGGCTAGCTCAGACTTTTAGTTGGGGATCTGTGTCTTGTTTTCTTCTCCGTCTCCTGCCTTTGGGTCAAGTCTTAGGATGGCGGACAATTAGTTTACTGGTAGGGGTAGTTGGTGGCAACGCGGACCAGCAAGCCACAGGACCTGCATTGTGGCTTCCCAATTGAGCAGATGGGGGCATGCGATCACACCCTCCTGAGCCTCAGATCCTCATCAGCGATAAAATGGGCAGAATAACTATCTGGAAGTTCTTGTGAGGGTAGAAGAGGTGGAGGAATGCACCTCGCGCAGGGGAAGCGCTTAATAAAATGATGGCCTTTCTAACTACTTCCTCACGCTCTTTCCCCTGCACACCTTCAGTTAAAGGGGTGTCCTTCCGTGAGCAATCTCCGTTCTCTGGGCTTTCCCGCACCGCTTCTGTTTGCGGGTCCTGTGAGTGAGTGGTTCTGTTCCACACCAAACCCTGGGCTTGGAGCGCCGCAGCCCCCGACGAACTTCCTGTCGCTTCCCCCTCTCTTCACTGGGGTCCCTGCTCCTGTTCTGCTTCCCTAGGAGGCCCCGTCCCCCACCAACCCCCGACCCGCGGCTACAGCCCCGGGGCTCCGCGCACTCACCCCTTTGCGCTGGTTGCTGAGGCAGAAGGTGCAGATGGAGCGCGGCTGGCGGCCGCCGTCGGGGGCGGCGGGGACCGCGCTCTTGGCACTGCCGGCCGCACGGAAGCACGGCTGCCCGTCGTCGGCCGCGTCGCCCAGCAGCAGCACGTTGGCCAGGTGCGCGATGTAGCTGGACGCCAGGCGTAGCGTCTCGATCTTGGACAGCTTGCGGTCCACCGGCTCGGTGGGGATGAGCGTGCGCAGCGCCGTGAAGGCCGTGTTCACGCTCTGCGTGCGGTCCCGCTCCCGCGCGTTGGCCGCCTGCCGCTGTCGCACCACCACCACGGGGCCCGCGCCGCCGCCGCCCGCCCGCCGCCCGCCCCCGGGGCCCGGGCCGCGCCGCGCCGCCTCCAGGCCCTCGCAGCAGCCGAACGACTGGTCGGACGCGTCGCTCTCGCTGCGGTTCTCCTCGTCCTCGCTCAGCAGCCGCACGTCCGGGTACAGCACGTGCGCGCCGACGGGGCGCAGCAGCGCGAACGCCATGGGCGCCCGGCCGCGTCCCTCCGTGCGCCGCGTCCCAGCGTCTGCCGCGCCCCGCCGTGCGCTCCCGCGCGCTCCCACAGCCCGGCCGGCCGCCGCCTTATAGCCGGGGAGGGGCCAATCACGAGGCCGCCCCGGCGGGGGCGGGGGCCGCCGCCCTGGCCAATGGGGAGGCGCCCTTCGCGCCCCGGCCAATGGCGAAGCGCCCGCCGCCCCCGTTCCCCAGGTTGAAAGCAGCCCGGGAGCTAAGTGGCCCGCCCTGAAGGCTCCAGTCTCCGCAGGCGAGCCGGGCAAGTGTTTGGGGGTCTGGGTGGCCGGGGTGGGGTGTGTCCAGATCCGGACTCTTTATCCTCGGTCTAGACCCGCAGGGGGACTCTCATGGCTTCAGTTTCCTCGTTTAGAAAGAGGATTGCAGTGGAACCAGGTCGGGGGTTTCCCGCCCCCACGTTCTGATACCGTGGTTCTGCAGCTCTCTTGTGTGCAGGAATTGGGGAAGGGGCCTGTTGGCATGACAGATTCCCGGTTCCTCCCGTTCTAATTCAGCAGGTCTGGAATGGGGCCCGGGAATCTGCATTAGGATGGTGTCCATGGAGAAGGCTTAGAGAAGCACTATAATCTTTCCAAATAAGGATTCCACAGTGTCACATCCTCAACAGCAAACTTAAAAAAAAAAAAAAAGGCGAAACAAAAACAACATACACACACACACACACACACATACCAGTACTTCATTCATTCGTTTATTCATTCAACAAATATTTCTTGGGTCCCTGCTATGTCAGGAATGGTTTCAGGTCTGAGAATAAAAAGGTGACAAACTCTTTGCCCTCATGGAATTGACATTTTGGTTGAGGTCCTACTGTGTGCCGGCCACCGTGCTGAATACTTTACTGATCTTAACTGCTCCTTGCTGAAGTCGTGGGGGAGTATCCCCGATTTACAGATGAGAGAGCTCTAGCCTTCAGTCTTGCAAGAGGTGAGTGGAGGCATCAGCCCCAGCCTGTTTGCTTCACTATCACCTGTGTCCTACTGACCTCCACCATCAATAAAACACAAATTGCTTTCCTGTACTCTCCCCAATCCCACCCTGGCTCCAAATCCATATCCCCCTCCGTCCTCAGAATGCCACCACAGAGAGAGAGAGAGAGAGAGAGAGAGAGAGGTGTGACTGTCTTTCCTCATTGCCTGCCTGCCTTCCTTCCTTCCTTCCTTCCTTCCTTCCGGAAACCTTAGACTGTTGAGTCTGACATGTTCTCCTTCTCGAGGGCCCTGGGAAGAATTACTGAGCTGTTGATGGCGGCTGGAGTCCCCCAGCTCCATCCTGGGGACTGGCCCAACCTGTATCCCTAGGCTTTGAAAATAACATTCTCTTCAACCTGAACGTATCTATGTGGTAGAGAGGACACAGGGAGTGAAGCTGAAGGGTTTCTAGATGTGTCTTTGGCTTGTTTTCCTTTCTGGGCCTCAGTTTTCTTGAAGATGCCTCCCAGCTCTGCCACACTCCTTTCCTGGCTTCCCCCATCCACGCCCGAATGGGGGAGGGGAGCTAGATGGTTTCCCTTGGCTCCTGCAGAGCAGCCCCTGATGTCTTCGGGCCCCAGGGTCTGTGGGAAGTTCTGTTCCCACACCTGGCTCCCCCACCCCTCCTCATTTGACCGTGACCCCAGCCAGGCTGGGCTTTGGGGAAGAGGAGAAGGAGCCTGTGCGGCCCCCTCCCCACAGGGCTAGTCCCACACGCAGCCCCAGGCCAG
This sequence comes from Ursus maritimus, assembly GCF_017311325.1. Taxonomy (NCBI): domain Eukaryota; kingdom Metazoa; phylum Chordata; class Mammalia; order Carnivora; family Ursidae; genus Ursus; species Ursus maritimus. The sequence goes on along the minus strand of NW_024424675.1, from coordinate 21,250,072 downwards.
GCTGCTGCTTCCTGAGCCGATGAGTTATTACCGGGAGATTTCCTTCCCTGTCTGCGCCTCCTCGCAGGGGCTCCCGGCTCCCTTCACTTTCGCTTTCTCCCCCTTCTCCCCCTCTCTTTTGCTCTCAGTCCTCTGGAAGCTTGAGATCCCTCTGTCCGGGCCCCCTCCCCATTCCAGCCCCCGGTTGGAGAAGCCAACCAGGGCAGGCCCTGGGCCCGGAAGCCGGGGAGGGCTTACTTGGTAGGCTCATTCATTCACTCGCTCCTCAGGCAGGCTTTGACACATGGGACCCTGGGAGTAAAATAAAACCATGAATGAGACTGAGTCGGGCCTTCTGCAGCCCGGAGGGGAAGGCAAGCTGTAAACAAAGAACTCCAGGACAATGTGGTAGGAGCCAGCCGTGCGCCTGCATCCAAGAGCCCCGGTCCAGCCGGAGGGTAGCTGCCTCGTGGACTCTCGGTTTCTCGGTTTCCTGCTCTGAAAACTGGGATAATAATAGCACCCCTTCCTAGGGCTGGTGATGGTTCTGAGAGTGCACGCTGGTAAAGCCAGGGCCCGGCACCTTTCAAGCACTCAATACATAAGAGGAGCTTGTGCTGAAGTTCTTAGGGGCTGGCCCCAGCTGGAGGAAGGACCCATGGCCTGCAAGGGCTGAGCAGCTTTGACTCTGTTCTCAGCCCCAACCCTGGGAGTGGGAATGAGGCTCTTGTCACATTCTCAGTTTACCCTTCACCCACAGGAGGGGCTCAGCTCCTCCCATCCCCTGTCCTCTGTCTCTCTGCTCCAGAGACACTGGCCTCCTCACTGCCTGGGGAGCCCACCTCTGCCGGGTATGCACCCCACCTGGATATCCCCTTAGCTAAGTCCCTCCCTTCCTTCCAATCTTCCCTTAAATCTCACCTCTTCAGGGAGGCGTTCCCCCTCCACTGCCCCTACCTACTCATCTCCTCCAGCACCCTGACGGCTCTCTGTCTCTGCCTCACCCTGCTTTCCTTCTTTCCAGAGCATGCGTACTGCTTTTATTCATTCATCTGCAAATATTAATTGAGCACCTAGTATGTGCCAGGCACCGTTCTGGGTCTGGGGACTATAGCAGTGAACATACTACATAATTAGTTGTCTCCCTCCACTAGAATATAAGCGTCCTGGGACAAGGACACTATATTTTGCTCATCTCGTTTCCTCTGTATCACAACCTTCCAGGGTAGGTGTTGTTATTATTCCCAATTCACAGATGAAGAAACTGAGGTCCTAAGAGCTCGGAGTGACTTGCCTGAGGTTGCACCATGGGCCCGAGGGGAGCTCAGGTCAGTTACACTCCTGACCCAGCCACACAGCCTCTCTGGCAGCCCGGACATGTGGGAGGGCTGAGTAGGAGTCCGTCAGGTAAGAGGAAGAGAGTCTTACAGGTTGAGAGAACAGCCTCTGGCCCCTGCCTTCCTGACCAGGGCACCTTGGGCGTCTGTCCGTCCCCCTGAAACACTTGGAGTTCCTCCGAGCCACCAGCTTTGCACATCGCTGAGCCTTTGCCGCAGCTGCCCTCCCTGCCTGGAGTGCTCATCCCTTCGGCTCTTCCCAGCAACGCTACCCTCCCCAGACGCAGGAGCAGCTTCTTGGTGAAGCCCGCTTTGCTGCTGCTCTTCTCCCTGGTGCGGTCTGGTCTGGCGGTCTGGCATGTTGATCACGCTGTATTTTGACTTCTCTCCCTTTGTCCCTGACTCCCCACTCTCCTCTCCCTCTCCTTACAGGGCACCCGCTCTAATATATTTTTTTAAAGACTTCATTTTTTAAAAAAAAAGCAGTATTTCCGCAGGTTTTCAACAGAATTCAGAAGGCACAGAGGTTTCCCATAAATAGCCTCCCCATTATCAATGCCACTCACCAGACTGGTACATCTGTTACAACTGATGGACCTACACTGACACATCGTTATCACCCAGAGTCCACAGGTGACTTTAGGATTCACTCCTGGTGTTGTGTATTCTGTGGGTTTGGACAAATGTTTATAACGACATCATTATCATACCATCATTATGGTATCATACAATTTTCACTGCCCTAAAAATCCTCTGGACCCTGCCTGTTCATCTGCATCCCATCCCTGCCACCGCTGATCTTTTGTCTCTGTAGTTTTGTCTTTTCCAGAATGTCCTATGGTTGAATCATACAGTACATACATAGCCTTTTCAGACTGATGTCTTTCTCTTAGAAATAGGCGCTTAAGTATCCTCCACGTCTTGTTGTGGCTTGAGAACGCATTTTTAAAGCATTGAATAATATTCCATTGTCTGGATGTATCACAACTTGCTTGTCTGTCCACCGACTGAAGACATCTGGGTTGCTTCCAAAGTTTGGCTTTTATGAAGAAGCTGCTGTAACATTGTGTGCAGGTTTTTGTGTAAACGTAAGTTTCCAGCTCCTTTGGAGCATGACTGCTGGATCGTATGATAGGAGTATGTTTAGCATTATAAGAAGCCATCAAACTGTCTTCCAAAGTGTCTGCTCTTTCTTGCATTCCGCCCCAATAAACGAGAGTTCTTGTTGCTTCATGGCCTTATCAGCATTTGGTGTTGTCAGTGTTTGGATTTTCACCCTTCTGATGGGTGTGTAGTGGTACCTTATTGTTTTAATTGGCATTTTCCTGATGACATATGATGTGAAGCGTCTTTTTATGTGCTTATTTGCCATCTGCGTATCTTCCTTGGCCAGGTGTCTGGTCAGGTTTTTGGCCCATTTTTTAAATGTGTTTGTTTTCTCATTGTTGAATTTTAAGAGTTCTTTGTATAGTTTGAATAACAGCCCTTAATTGGATGTGTCTTTTGCAAATATTTTCTTCCAGTCTGTGGCTTGTCTTGTCATTCTCCTGACGATGTCTTCTACAGAGAAGAAGCTTCTGATTTTGATGAAGTCCAGCTTATCAATTATTTCTTTGATGGATCATGATGTCTTTGGGTTTGGATCTAAAAAGTCATCACCACATCCAAGGTCATCTAAGTTTTCTCCTATGCTGTGTTCTAGTCATTTTATAGTTTTGTGTTTTACATTTAGGTCTGTGGTCCATGTTGAGTTAAACTTTGTGAAAGGTGTAAGGTCTGTGTCTAGCTTCATGTTTTTGCCCAGAGTCCAGTTGCTCCAGCAACATGTGTTGGAAGACCGTTTTTGCTCCATTGTATCCCCTTTGCTCCTCTCAAAGGTCAGCTGACTGTATTTACGAGGGTCTATTTCTGGGCTCTCTGTTCTGTTCCGTTGATCTTTTTGCCTATTATTCTGCTATTACAATGCTGTGTTGATTACTGTAGTTTTATCGTTAAGTCTTGAAGTTGGGTAGAATCAGTCTCCAGCCTTATTCTTCTCCTTCAGTATCGTGTTGGCTGTTCTGAGTCCACTGATATTGTCGACGCGTGTCTTTGAATATGCCTGCATCCTCATAAAATATGCGGGGCTGATTTGTGTGAGTAGGTTATTAATGAACACAAGTGGTAGTTCCTGTCGGTCTGTTTGTTAGGTTGTTTTGTTTACTCGACACTGCTCTGTGGGCTGCGTCTAGCTCACATCTCCTGCTTCTAACTCCTGCTTAGTACATACAGTTCCCTTGCACCTCGCACGCCTCCTTTTCCATTGCCTTAGGGATGGGTACTATGGCTACTACTAACTTCCGCCTCTCCAAGCAAAGCTGTGGTGGACCTCTGGTGCATGACACGCATGGACTCCTGTGTGTGTTTCTCTGGGATGTACACCCAAGGGCAGGACTCCCGGGGTCGAGAGAGTACGCATAGTTAGCATAAGCAGTCTGATGGCACTCCAGAATGGGTGCTGCAGTCCACATGCCCAGTGCGCTTGAGGGACCACCTTCCCCACATCATCCCTGGCACATGAAATTATCTGATTTCTTGTTTTAATCTGCATTTCTCTGTTGACAGAGAAATGGGTTGTTTTCTATCTCATTATGCTTGCCTCCTCCACGAGACTGGGAGTTCTCCAGGGCACGGGATGTATCCTAGGATCCTAGGCCAGCGTTTGGCACACTGTGGGCAATAATGAATACTTGTTGAATAAATGAAGGCATGAAAAGGCTGATAGCCAGCGTCCCACACCTACTTGGTCCCTAGATGGTGGTACCACATGTTTATATGCCTGTGCACAGATGAGGGACACACCGGAAGGACAAAGTCCTACACATCCATCTGCTTGGAGAAGCAGACTAATGATAGTATTTATTGAGGGCCTATTTTGTGTCAAGAACTCATAGAGGTGTTACTCGCCATCTTAAGTTTGGTCAGGCAAGATGAAAATATATTTCTGTGTCATAGTCAAAGCATTTGTAGGTCTGGCACTCTGTGCTGTGGGATCCGGCCTCGAAGATGGCCCCCAGGGACCCTCGTCTCCCTCTGTCCACCCCCTTGTGCAGACCCTTCCCCCACTGAATCACTTCTGACTTGTGTGACCAAAAGAATCTGGCAGAAGGTATAGCAGGTGCCTTCTGAACCTGGCTGATAAAAGCACTGAGCTTCTGCCTTGATCTCTTGACTCGCCCCCTCTGCGGACAGCAGCCGCCCTGGGCTGAGGATACCTCACTTGTCCTGGGGAGAGGCCCTTTTGAAGAGGTCCCCAGCCTACAGGCAGCACCAACTGGCCAGCCATGTGAGTAAGCCTCCTTGGTTGTGGATCCTGAATTCCCGACCCAAAGGAACTGTGAAAAATAGCAAAGATAATAAAGGAAGGCAAAGACAAAGATAATAAATAATGATTGGTGTCGTAAGCCCCTCAGTTTAGCGCTTTTTGTTGTGCAACCCTAGACAACTAAAGCGGATGGTGTCAGAGATCCAGGCTCTGTCCATCTTTTTGCCCCCTTCCCTCCACCCTCTAAGCTGCCTCTTGGACCAGAATGGCTGCAGGGGCCGTTCTGTCCGCTTTCTGACCGGCAAAAAGGAGAAAGAAGAGGAAGGAGGAAGGGCGCACGTCACCCGTCGAGGACACTTGTCTGGGAGTTATAACCTCACTTCTGCTTTTGTCCCGTTGACCAGACCTCGTTATTTGGCCGCCATACTACTGAAAAGGAGGCTGGGAAATGTAGTCTTCACTGCAGGAGGCCACGCACCCGGCCGAATACTGGGTTTCTATCAGGAGAGAAGAGGGGAAGACTGGATACCAGGAAACAGCTAGGAATGCCCGCCGTAGGTGCTGTCTCTGGAAATAGTACAGCGTCACGTGGCTGAGTCTGCAGCCGGGGGAGCCTGACTGCCTGGGTTTCCCTTTACCGCTTACCAAAGCGATATGATCCGGAACATTTGACTGAGTTTCTCCGTGCCTCAGTTTCCTCATCTGTAAAACAGGGATCCTCCTAGAGCCAGCCTGCAGAGTGTGGTTGTGAGGAGGAAGCGAGGCCATCCTGGCACACGGTGTGTGCTGTGTAAGTGCTAACTCTTATCATTAGTTCATCTTTACAAGGTGTTTTCTCAAGGTCACACGGTTACTAAGTGAGGGAAGCAGAATTTGGCGTGATAGCAGTTGCCCCCAAGACCCAGGTCAGTACTCGGCACGTAATAAGCATCCAGAAATATCTATTGCATGAGTGTGTTAAATAAACGTTTGGACTGTCCTTCCATAGAGATGCCAGGTTTCGTTTTGTTCTGTTGAGCTGTTCAGGCTCCATTGACCTTGGTCATGGGGTTCCTCTGGCCTGGGGCTGGTGTCTTTGATTCCACCACTAGAGCTCAGTCCTTCAAGGACCCTCCAGGCCATCATTTTCAAGAGTGAATTCCTGGGAGATATTGTTCTGCAAGGTGCCCAGTGGTCCCTGATTTAAAAGTCTGGGAAGCTGCATTTGGCATCCCTCTTCTAGAGAGGTATAGCACTTTCACATGTTAAAGGCTCTGAGAAATCCTGCAGCGAGTCAACTCATCAGGCTTCATTCCAATCTGCTTTTGACCACAAATAGGCTTATTTGACCACAGACCCTCCTACCTAACCCCCCACCCGCACCAGACACCTAATAGAGAATACGGTCTAGCGGACATTTCTCCAGGCTGTTATCAGTGATGTCCACCTCAATGTGAGTGGGTATCCTCCTCGTTCTTGAGAGCATGCCTGCTAGGAGTGAGGGGGGAAGGAGTAGGGGGCACTGGTTACGAGGCAGAGCGGGGTTAAGAGGGGGACTTTCAGGCATTTTCCTGGAGACCTACTCTCTGAGGGACACTAAAACGACATTGGAAATGTAACATGTTGGGGAGAAAAAATGTGTTTCCTGACACTTCTGTGAAGGGAAGTGCAATGAAAATTAAAACATTGTTATTATTATTGTTGTTGTTATTATTATTATTGGATTGCTGTATGCCAGGCACACTCTTCTTGGGTGCCTTTTCTCTCTCCGTTTTTTTTTTTTTTTTTTAGAGGGAGAGAGATAGAGTGGGGAGGCAGAGGGAGAGAGAGAGACAGAATCTCAAGCAGACTCCACGCCCAGTGAAGAACCCAACACAGGGCTCAATCTCACAACCCTGAGATCATGACCTGAGCCGAAATCAAGAGTCAGACACCTGACCAACCCAGCCACCTAGGTGCGCCACATTTTCTCATTTAACCCTCAGAACAGACCCATGGACAAAGTACTATAAATATTCCCATTTTACAGTGGAGTTGACTAAGGAACAGAGAGGTTAAGTAACTTGCTTAAGGTCACACAGCTAGGGAGTGGACAGGAATTTTTTGATAAATTGCTTGTGGTGAGGGTGAGGAGGGAAGAGCCCCACTTCAGGGTAGTTTAAGTCTAGATACTCACAACACTCTGCTCTAGGGAGAAAGGGCCTGTTAGCTGATCTTGTTGAGTAGGGGATGCAAGTTTGGGGACAGAGTGGAGTTGCAGTAATTGAAGGGAAGCTGATGCAGCCCTGGGTGCCCTCCTTCAGCTCCATCCCTCCAAAGAAATGTTGGGTGGATACTTAAAGACCATAAGATTGAAGGAAGTGCTGAATAATTTAGCCTTCCCAGGTCCCTACCGAGCTCAAGTTGGCCCTCATACCTGTGTCAGGTGACAGTCACCAAGATGACGTCAAAGAGCAAGATGGTGCTAAAAGAAACCACCATTTAAGGAGTCTTGAAAATTCAAGGAGCCCCGTTGAAGATCCTCGAGGCCAGGTGTCGGGACAGGGGCCCATCCTGAACGCAGCTGCTGACGTGCCCTTGGCAATTCTCCTCCCCTCTGCAAGCTAGATAGTGGGGGAGGGACAGGTTGGGGAGTGGCCCCCAGAGAACTCTGACACCAGCAGATCGTATTACCCCCATTCCAGTTTCAGTAGCTCTGCTCAGATAATAGGATTTCAGAGAAGAACAAAATCAGAGACCTAGAGCAGTCTGGAAAGGCTTCCTGGATCAAGTCTAGGGGGTCTCAGCTACCTTAAATGGAGATCCCAAGATGTGCTTTGGTCCATCCTCAGTGGTCAATGGTGATGCTCGCACAACAGGTGCATTTGCAGGATGCTCTCCTAGGTTGACATGCAGACACTGCTATCTGCCTACACGATACCCAACCCCTCCCCCTTCCCTCAGCAGAACCCCAATTTGTCTGGGGCAGCAGTGGGTCTAGCTATAAATGTTCCCCCTCTCAGCCTTCCTTGCAGCTGGGGCAGCCATGTGGCTCATTTTGGCCAATGAGATAAAGATAGAAATTCTTAGGGAAAGGCCTATTGCCTTAAACGAAACTACAGAGTTTCCCAAGAAGGTTTGCCCTTTACCTTCAGCTTCTTCCTGCCTGGAATGGAGATGCGATTCCTGGAGGCATAGCAGCCAACCTGGCGCCATGAGGACAAGAGTCACATGCTAAGGATGGCAGAATGGAAATCCAGAGTGGCTGGGTCCTTGATGATTTCTTTGAGAAGCTACACTAGTCCCTTACCTCTTGAAATATTAAAAAAAAAAAGCCCTCTTATTTGGTGAAGCCCCTATATATTGGTTTTCTGTTACACTCAGCCAAATACATAATCAATGCATCCAGGTCTCATAACGAATGATCCCCATAACACTACCATCTATAGTGCACTGTGCCAGGCACAGAACGAACTGCTCCATACCCCTTGTCTCATTTCAGCCTCACCATCCTACAGGCTGGGCGCTGTAATTGGCAGCATGTTACAGGAAGGGACATTAGGGCTCTGAGGAATTAAACTTGCCCAAGATGGCCCAGCTAGGAGAGCAGCAGGATCAAGATTTGGACCCAAGTCTCTAATTTTCTGAAGTCTGGGTTCATAGCTATAGTGGTTTAAAAACATGACCTTCACTCTTCCCGTCTGGAGCTGGGGTCGACGTCCTCTCCCCTTGAGTCTGGGCAGGCGTGTGGCTGCTTCGACCTGTTGAATTTGGCAGAAGTGACTTTGGACGTGACCTGTGACTTTGGAAGCTGGGTCATAAAAGGTGATGCACTCACTGCCTGGTTCACTGGAACCCACTCTTGCTTGGAGCTCAGAGTTGCCATGTGACAAGTTCAAATGCCCTGAGACCACCATGCTGGGAGGAAGCCCCGGCCCCATGGAGGGGGCCGCACAAACATGTCTCTGATGGGTTGTACTATTCTTCCAGTCCTCCCAGCCCAGGGGAGAGATAGGTGAGGAAAGACGCCTTCATAGGATGCCAGCCCCAGCTGGTAAGTCTTCCCAGCTGAAGCCTCAGACATCAGGAAGCAGAGACAAGCCTTCCCTGCTGTGCCCATTATGACGAATCCTGAATTACAGAATCTGTAAGCATAAGAAAATGGTTGTTTTAAGACACCAAGTTGCGGGGTAATTTGTCCCACAGCCACACTGATTGTAACTAGCTCACTGCGGTGCCTCCCAAATATCTTCACACCTGGAAGCACCACAAGCCTGAAAGTACAGTTGATTTTTTTTTATCATTCGCTGTAATTATATTCTGTAAGGTCACTGCAAACCCTGAATTACTGGTTAACCGAATGAGAGCTCCTCGGGGGAGAATACAGGGTGAGGATCCTTGGAGCCTCGGGTCATAATATTTTCATCAACTGATCAATCCCTCCCCTGGTGTTTGGGTGCTTCTGCTGAAGGACGCCTTATTTCATATATACTGTTGATGCATGAACCTTGAATCCTGGACAATGTGTAACTCGTGCCTGAACTGAGCTTATCTAACACGTGTCTTTTCTCCTTAAGGCACATCGCAGCTTTCTCGAGTTTACGAACCCTAGGCAGCATTTCAGAACGATGCTTGGGGCCGTGTTAGACAGTGACGTCACCAACAGAAAGCACACGGATGTGTCACGTGTGGCACTAAATAGACCACAGAAATGGACTCCCATTTACAGAATGAGAGGGGACCCAAGAAGGTGGACCGCTTATCCACCTCAGCTGGGAACGTGTGTCCGGAGACTCAGAGCGGGGATGGCCGTGGAAGCACCGGGGAGTCTTTGTTTGGGGGTTACAGATACATTTCAGCGAGTAGGCAGATTCGTTAATGCGGAGACTTTGAATAATAAGGCTTGACAGTATTATTTAATACGTTCAGGACTTGCAGTCCTGGTTAATAACTGGAGGAAGTGAGAGGCACAGAGTAGATAAAGGGGCATCCCAAGAGCCTTGCTTTTGTCATTTGTGAAGTGTGGGTGATGACGCCTACCCCGTCCGGTTTGTGGAGGGAGGGAGTGATAGCAATAACATCAACTGTTATTTCTGGAGGGCTATGTGCTGAACACTTGACATGCCTATTCTCCTTAACTCCTCACCACAACCCTTATGAGACAGATCCTATCATTAAGCCCATTTTACAGACGAGGAAACTCAACTGCAGCCAGGTTAAGAGACTTCGCACCACATCTTACCAACTAGACCAGACAAAGCTGGATTCCATTTCTGTCTGAGTCCCACACACACATGTCCTTTCCCACACTGCTCCAGGCTGGTCCAGAGCCCCCGTTTGTAAGTCCCCTGGCATAGAGTGTGTTCACAGTAAGTGGATGCTTTGCTGCTGACCCTAAACTGGGATCTGGGGTCTTTGGGGCAGTTCTGTAAAGGGAGAGGGGAGGCTGAGCCCCAGGCAGGGTTGGGGGGCAGAGTAGGAGCCATTGGGAAGGAAAAGAGCCTGTATGGGGGGAAGGCAGGGCAGGGAGCTAGGAGGATCTAGAATCAGACCCCGTGGTCCCCTCCCACAGAGGGTTAAAGCAGCCCAGCCTCCTTCCGGCTGAGCGGAAATCAGATTTTGAGAGCCGAGCAGAGCTCCAGAGGGATGTTTTTCTTCTCCATTTGTCTGCTGTGGCTAGCCCATAAAATCTACCGGAACTCCATGCTGAACTGAGGAATTCTTGCTCAACGGGGACATGGAGAATGCAGGCGGGGGGGAAGCCCTTATCAGGGCAGAGAGCACTCCATCTTCGAGGCTCCGCCTCTGGGTCAGGGGATCCCCTCTGGAGGCCTCACAGGATTTCTTGGATGAGGGCATGTACAAGGAAGAAGGACACCCCTTCCCCTAAGTGAACTTGGGGGTGAGGAGTGAGCCTAAGCAGGGAGGGGTCTGGCCGTGACAGGTCAGTAGGGTATGATTCAGGTCCACCCTTTCTACACTTGGTGGTGTTGGCCAAGTCTCTTCCCATCTCCTCATCTGAGAACCCAGGGAGCCTGAGCGAGATGACCACCATATGTAATTTCCTAGTCAGAGCCGACAGTTTGAGGCTTTTTTCTAGCTAGCAGGCACCTTGCTTGCATTTCCTCCCCTGAAGGCAGTGCAATTATCGTCACTCCGATTTTACAGTAAACTGAGGCTCAGAGAGGTGAGTGGCCAGCCCAATGTCGCCCACTTGAAGGCGCAGAGCACAATTCAAACCCGGGCAGTTGGTGCCAGAACCCACCTCTCAAGCGTTCGTCCTTCTGCCTCCCAATGTGAGTGACCCCGATTCTCCTTGTCCTCGGGTGCCCTCTCTCCCATTTCTGTTCGTTGATCCCTCACTGTTTAAGACTCAGCTCATGCATTTCTTCCTCCAGGAAGCCTGCCCTGACTAGCCAAGCCAGACTGGCGCTCTTTGCTGGCTGCCTATTTGCCTGGGAGGTAACTGTTTTGGTTACTGGGCTGGGAGTCCTGGGTGACCAGAGCCACTTCTAATTCTTCCCTGTGCCTCCTGCATCAGCCAACAAAGGAAACTTTCCACTTGCCTTGAAGATTCTAGGTGCTCGTAGCAGCTTTAGAACACGGCCCCACTGAGAGCCGGGGTCCACGTGCATTCCACTTGAGTCTGGGTGGGCTCACGACTGCGTCATCACCGGAGGCTGGCGGAGCTTCCCCGAGACTTCTGAGGCTGAGTTGTCACAGGGGAAGCAGGGGTGCAGCTCCACCTCGTTCGCTACGACACCTGTGCTTGGAGCCCCGAGCTTCTGTGAACGAAGTCCAAACGCTCCGAGACCACCATCCTTGGAGGAAGCCCAGGCCACCCCGAGAGGTCCAGCGGTGTCCTCCAGATGATTCCGGCCTCAGCGGTTGATTCACACCCAGCCTCGGAGTCTTCCAGCGGAGGCTCGGGACGCCACCGAGCAGAGACCAGCCATCCCCACCACAATTGGTCCGAATTCACGAGCGCCATATAATGGTCGTGGCATTAAGTCACTGAGTTTTGAGGTGGTTTATTACACAGCAGTACTAACGAGAGCACTACTACCATCCCGGGCAAGTCACTTTGATTTCTTACCAGGATTATTGCAACAGTCTCCCCACAGGGCTCCTTGATCTCTCCATTTCCCTCCCTGGTTCCCCTGCAGTGTATTCTCGGCAAGTCAGACAAGCCCTGCAGCGCACAGATGAGATAATGTCCCTCTTCTGTACAAAACCCTCCCTTGGCTCCCAGTTCACTCCGAGTAAAAGCCAGATCCTTATGATGACCCACATGTGACCTGCCCTCTCAGCCACCCTATTACCCCTCTGTCCTATTTCCCACCCTCTCCCCTTACTGACTCCTCTCCAGCCACACTGGTCTCCTTGCTACTCTTCATACACCAGACACTCTGCCTCAGGACCCTTGCACTTGTGGATGGCACTCCCCTGCTGGAACACTCTTCCTCTAGGTATTGCCCGGTTCACTGCCTCATCTTGTTCAAGTCCCTGCTTGGGTGTCACCCTCTCAGTGAGGCCTGCCCTGTTTAACCCCATGAGCCCTCCTCCTCTCCCAAGCCACTTGCCTTGCTTTATTTTTTATTTTGCCCTGGCCCTTATAACTGTCTAACACCCTATATACTTTTCTTAGTGTATTTATTATTTATTGTTTCTTCCCTGCTGCAGAATATCAACACTACAGGGCAGGGATCACTGTTCATTCTCAAATGTAACCCCGGTGCCTAAAATAGCACCTGACATTCTGTGATGCTTTGCTGAATGAATGGGCTGCAGGAGCCCGGACGTGGGGCTGTCCAGGTGGGGAGGCAGATGGGGGTCAGGAAAGAGCAGGAGTGGAGAGGCTCAGCTAAGCCAGTGCACCAGGGCTGGAGGACATTCCATAGAAGTGACAGCTTGCTGCTCCCCCCCCCCCCGCCGGAACCCCGAGGATGGGAGAGTAAGAGGGCAAGGCTTTGAAGATGCAAACATGGGGCGTCTCCCGGGGCTTTCCTCCTGGGTCTTGTGTGCCTCCGGCCCTGCCAGTAAACAGGATCTCTGGGCAACTGCCTGAGAAACCTGCCCACTGCCCCAGAGGCCTTGACTCGCTCCTTCCTGTGCTATAAATCGGGCCCCTTCCATCTGTGACATCCTGGATGCTGCTGGGGGAGGTGAGGCAGGACAGATGTGTTGCAAAGAACTGTGGGCGGCCCTGAGCAGCACACTGCACCTCAGTTTTCTTGTCAGCAAAATGGGAATGGATTTCAAGGCATGCCTCTGAAGTTGAATGAAATAATGAATGAAAGTCCTTGGGAAATGGAGGTGTCCCATGGACCCATTAAGAGGTAAAGGCACAAGAAACCAATCTAGCTCTGCCACCAAGCTCAGTCTCATTGCCTGCAAAATGGGGTGGATGCGAGTCACTAATGTCCTAGGGCTGTTGAGAGATTCAACACGCAAAGGAAATTCTTAGCACGCAGTAAACATGCAACGGTTGTTTGCTTTTATTCATGGTAATTATTCTATTAATGGTAGAGAATAAAATGTTATTGAGAAGCCATCTGGGAGCCCAGGAGTCTCAGTTCACACCCCAGAGGGGACCATGACCGTGGGCTCCACACAGCACAACTTCAGCCCTGTGCCTTTTGTGGACCTTTCAGTTTGGTCCTAGAGACTCTCTCTCACACACAAGGTCACCTCCTCCCACTGCCTCCGGCAAGTCATACCTGTGAGCACACTTCTTCCCTAAAATATGCCACAGGAATAAATACCTGGCCTTGAAGCCAGCCTGGGAGTGGATGTGTCGGGAGTTCAAATGTGGGCCCTACCACTCCCAAGCTGTAGAAACTTAAACATGCTAATTGCTCTGTGCCTCAGTTTCCTTTTCTGAGAAAGGAGAATAATAATAGCTCTGGCCTCTTATAGTTGCCATGAGGATTGAGTGAATTAAAATGTGCCCAGTGCCTGGCACTGTGCCTGGCACTTAGCAAGTAGCAAGCCTATCATACGGAAGAGTGTTACTATCTTCATTCCACCAATAGGTAAACTGAGGCTTAGCCAGGAGAAAGAACTTGGTTCAAGTTAGCAGTTGTCACATTTATTGTCCCAGAGCTGGGATTAGTTTCTTCACACCAGTAGAAGCCCTAGCCAGTGAACTCGCTGTTTGTGAGTTATCTCCTTTCATCCCTTAGTGGATTTTTTGGGTAAGTGGGAGTCCATGCCAATATGGTTAGAGAAAATGGATAAGGGGAAAACTTAACCTTGGGGAAATCTCATGCACGAACTTCTTTTCAGAAAGCTGGGGAAACACTGAGCCCTGTATTAAAAGGTCTTGGGTTCCAGTGTGAGATGTGCTAAGCAAAGTAATAGAAAGTCCTCGAAGGCTCTTGGGCAGGGGAAGCACGAGCTTAAGGGATAGGAATCTGGCAGTGTGTTTGGGTTCATTTATGTTCCCGAGGTCCGGACATGGCTCGGGGAGGGGGTGCAAATTGGCACAGTGATTGAATTCCACAAATATTCAAGACACATTTGTAGAGCCTAAATGAAAGGTGTCGTGCCGGTGTGGAGGTTTGCAGTGAGTAAATCCAACCAAATCCCTCTGCCCCGCGCTTACGATCTGGAAAGGAGAGGGACAATAAGCGAATATACAACTGGATCGACCCCACGTTGGGGAAGAACTGTTCAGAAGAAAGCAAAGCAGGGCGCAGAGAAGAGCCTGCATGGGGAGAGGTGGTGTTTGGTTGGAGGCACAAATGGAGTGAGGATGGGGACACGGAGGGAGAGAACTTTTTAGGTGGAGGGACGTTAAGTGGAAGGCCCTGAGATGGGAGCATGCGTGGCGGGTTCAAACTCTTGCCAGGAGCCCCGGGTGGGACAGAGAAGGGGAGGACAGAAGGAACAGGTGAGAGAGGTCACAGGGTCAGACACACAGGGCTTCAGAGCTGTCTTAAGAACGTTTTACTCTGAGTCCTGTGGGAGATCATCGGAGGCTTCTGAGCAGAGGAGGGACAGGTTCTGACCTAGGTTTGAAGGGGACCCTGTCTGGGGGCACGTGGAAAATGGACTGTGAGGTCCAGAGCAAACCTGGGAGCCTGGGGATGGTGACTTGTTCCGGCGTGGGGTGGTAGAGGTGGGGAGGGGTGCTGAGACTCTCCATCTGTCACGGAGCGGTGGAGCTCGGAGGTGACTGAAGAGTGGGCAGTATCTGTCGAAGCCGCCAGTGCACATGCCCATTCACCTAGCGTATCTGCCTCTGGGGCTTTATCCTACAGTTATATTTGCGCATGTGTGAGATGACCCAGATACAGGGATGCTTCTTGCTGTGCGAAGAGGGAACCGAACAGGCTGGTTGGAGCCAAGTGTGGGTGGGGACGTGGAGGTAGTGCTGCGGAAGTGGGGACAGGAGCTGCCATCTGGAGTGCCAGCTGTCACGTTAAATATCCATGGGAGTGATTAGAAGATGACCACCAATCCTCGGATCGTCTTCCCAGCAACAGGTGAGGTCTATGCACTACTCTCGGAATCCGGGCTGCTCTGGGACTCCTTGGACCAAGCTATGGCAAAAGTGATGCTGTGGCAGCTTCCCGGCCCAGATCTTAAAAGACTAGCAGCTTCTGTGCTCACTTCAGCAGCCCATATGCTAAAATAGGAACGAGCCAGAGAAGATTAGCATGGCCCTTGCGCAAGGATGACATGCAAATTTGTGAAGTGTTCCATATTTAAAAAAAAAATAAAGAAAAAAGAAAAAAAAGAAAAGACTAGCAGCTTCTACTTCCTTTTTCTTGGAATGATCGCTTGGAGAGAAGCCAGCTGCCGTGAAGGAAATCCAACCACCCTGAGACTGTCATGCTGTGAGGATGTCTAGCTAGGAATGGAGAGGTGTCCTCTAGGATGAGACACCATGGGAGGGAGACAGAGACAGAGACAGAGAGAGAAAGACCAGGTCCATCAAGCCTGCAGACATGAGTGAAGAAGCCAGCCATCTTGGAAGGGAGCTTCCAACCCCTGCTGTCTCAGAGGACACCGCATAGTTCAGAGATGAGCGGCCCTGCCAAGCCCTTCCTGAATTCCTGACCCACAAAATCATGAATAAAACAAAGTGCTGTTTTAAGCTTCTAAATTGAGGGTGATTGATTGTAGTGCAAAAGATAACCGGAATACATACACCCTATCACCCACCAATTGTAAGCCTGACTCTTTGTCCAGATAAGATTCTCATGCCAGCCCAGACAAGGACATGCCAGTGTAATGACAGTGTCGTGGCAGAGACTTAGAGACCACCCAGGTGCCCATTCCTGGGGTAGGAGAGAGGAGAACATGTGGCTGCCAACCAAGGAGTCCTAGTCAACATCTAGAAGCCATAAGTCAAGCCGCAACCCAGACCGTTGTTAAACAGGGAATGAGCACTAGAGCGAAAATAAATCAAAATGCATATCCAGAAAGCAACAATACCCATACAAGCATACAGTGTTCTTCAGGAAGACTGACACACCAAGGAACACATGGGACCCATCACAATGGCTCTATGGAGGAGCAGAAAATCGGAAGAAGAAATGGGGTAAAAGAGAATAGAGAGAGAAAAATAAAACAGAGGAGGGGCACAAAGGGGTCACTGATGATAGTCTGCCATGAACTGAGGACCGTTTTTTTTTTTTTAACTCAACTCTCTACATTTGAAGCTTAAAAGGTAATAACAAAGGTAAACAAAATGAATGTCCCTAAGTAGGGGGTTGTTGAATACATGACCGCACATCCACACGGTGGCATACTTATTAAGCCATGAAGACAAATGTTGAAGTTTTCTCTGTATGAATACGTAAGATTCTGCAAAGTGTATTTGCATGGGGGGCGCAGAAATGATGTAGAAGGGTTGTATAATAGGCATCCATTTAGGGGGGAAATAAAAGTGTATGCATTTGCATATATGTTTATTTTTTATTTTTTAAAAAATTCATTTATTTTAGAGAGAGAAAGAGAGATCGTGGGCGTGAGCAGGGGGAGGGGCAGAGGGAGAGGGAGAGAATCTCAAGCAGACTCCCTGCTGAGCGTGGAGCCCGTTGCGAGGCTTGAGCTCATGACCCTGAGATCATGACCCTGAGATCACGACCCTGAGATCATGACCCAAGTAGAAACCAAGAGTCAGACGCTCAGTCAACTGAGCCACCCAGGTGCCCCTGCATATACATTTATAAACAAGTGGTATCTTTGTGGAAGAATATTCCAGAAACTAATCCAAGTGGATGCTTCTGGGGTTAAGAGGCAGGTGTGAGGGGACAGGAATGGCTGGGAGAGCTTCAGAGGGGCCAGGCACCCGTGTCAGTGCTCACTTCTGGAATCCAGTCACCATGATGTGATGGAATCCAGGTCCCATGGAGAGGCCCATGTGGAAAGGAACCGAGTCCCTCTCCTCTCTCCTGCCCTCTGCCCCTAGCCAACAACCAGCGCCAACTTGCCAGCCACGCAGGTGACCTCCCTGGGCGGCAGATTCTCCAGCCCCAGCCAGGCTGTCAGATGTCATCTGAATGCAAGCTCCCGAGGACTAGAGCTGCCCCGCTAAACCCCTCCCAAATTCCTGACCCTCAGACACTGTGAGATAGAATCAGTGTCGCTGTTTTAAAGTGTCATGCTGCGGTGTTGTTACACAGGATAGAGAAGGGCCCTGCAGCCCTTCCCAATAGGAATCCTCCTCCCCACCCCTGAAACCACTTTCCTGATTATTTATTATTCCCGTGAATGTTCTAACTTTACTACATACATAGAAATCCTTACACAATATATAGGACTGTGTTTCATTCTGAGAAGTATAGAATGCCCATAATATAATATATACATTTGTCTTTCTAATGCGTATCCTATCTTACTTGCTTTTTTCTTCCACAATATGCTTTGAAGAGCCATCTGTATTGAGGCAGGCAGCCGCAGTTCTTTTTCACTAATATAATATTCCATTATATTAATAACATAATATTATATTATAATATTCCATTATATTAATAACATAATATTATATTATAATATTCCATTATATTAATAACATAATATGATATGCCATTATAGTAATGACAATATTATAATATTCCATTATTTTGATAACATGATATTATGTTATAATATTCCATTATATTAATATACAACACTACCATTTAGTAGGCAGGTGTGCTATCTAAGTGCTTGGCACACATGGTCAATTTCATCCTCGCACCTGTGATAGCACCTGGACACCATGAAAACCTACAAGATGTTGGCTACGCCAGTGACCTCTGTCTATACTTGGACTTCTTATTTTGAAACAATTTCAGATTTACAGAAAGGTTGCAAACATAGTACAAAGAATTCCTCCGTACCTTCATCCAGATCCCTCAAATGTTCACATTTTACTCCCCTTGCTTTATCATTCAATCTCTGCTTCCATTTCTGTCTGTCTAGGAGTAAATTGCAGACAGGATGCCTCTTTACCTCTTAATTATTCCGGGTATATTTTCTTTTTTTTTTTAAAGATTTTATTTATTTATTTGACAGAGACAGCCAGCGAGAGAGGGAACACAAGCAGGGGGAGCGGGAGAGGAAGAAGCAGGCTCTTAGTGGAGGAGCCTGATGGGGGGCTCCAACCCAGAACGCTGGGATCACACCCTGAGGCGAAGGCAGATGCTTAACCACTGCGCTACCCAGGCGCCCCATCGGGTATATTTTCTAAACACAAGAACATTTTTTATGTTCCACAAGAACTGGATGATACGAAAATCAGGACATTAACATCGTGTGGTGCTGTTGTCTACATTATAGACTTCATGAAATGTTGCCAATTGTTCCACTAACATCCTTCATAGCAAACAAACAAAAACTTTTTTTTCCTGATTCAGTATCCAATCCAGGATACTCGTTACATTTAGTTTTCGTGTCTCTTTAGTCTCCTTTTATCTGGAAGACTTCCTCAGTTTTTCTGGTTTTGTTTTTGTTTTACTTTTATGAACTTGACATTTGTTCACGTGCATAGACCCGTTGTTTTGTAGTCGGTCCCCCTAGTCGGGTTTTTCTGTTATTTCCTTATGATTAGACTCAGATCAGGCACTTCGGGCTACAAGACCGCAGCAGTGATGCCCTGTACTTTGCAGCGTGTCCTATCAGGGACATGATGTCGATTTGCCCCCTGCTAGTGATGTTTGCCTTGGTCACTTGGTTAAGGTGCTGTCTGCCCGTTTTCTCTGCAGTCGAGGCACTATTTTTCTCTTTGTAATTAATAAGTATCTGTGGGGGAGACACAATGAGACTATGCAAATATTCTGCTTCTCGTCATACTTCCTACCCACATCCTTCCTAGCGGGATGATATATTTTGTATTAAATATATTTATTATTCGGCCAAGGAATACATGAGTATGGATCAATAATTCAACAGTATAAAAAAGTGTAAGGCAAGTCTCCCTCCTACTCTCGCCCCAGCCACCCAGGTCCTCTCCCTGAGCCATCCTTCTTCCTGCTGTTTCCTGCGTCCTTCCAGATTGTTCTATGCACAGTCTGATACTCACGTGCATCCTGTATCCTCGTTTAGAGTGATATGCACACAGAAGGTAGGTGAAGATACACATTGCTCTGCGTCCTGCTTTATTTCACCTAAAATTTTGGAGGCCATTTTCTTTTGCTCATGAAGAGAGATCCCTTGCTGATTTTACAACCTTATGTCCACCTGAGATGCAGTCCCTTCTATGTTCACAAATAAGGAAACTGAGGCCCAGACTGAAGAAGGGCCGGGTCCCCAAAGTCAGAAGGCAAAACAGACTTGGAAACCAGTCCAGGACCCCCGCACAAGGGAGCTGATAGTTCTCACCACTGGGGAACCAGGCCTTCCAGGGCCTGCCCCAACAAGATGCCAGGCCCAAGCTCATGTCTCTGTTCCCAGCCTGGCTTCTCCCCACTGCCTCCCCAACCCCCGGGGTCCCCTTCTTAGCTCTTGTTAGGGACTTCCCTTCAGCTCCCTGCTGGGCCAGGCCTCGGGAGCCCCATTGATCCTCTGACAGCCCAAGACAGATCGTTGGGGAGTGTGTATTCAGGTGCAGGCCGAGCACATGGAGGCCAGATGAGAACAGGGGTGGGGGTCAGGGGCCCACTTGGGTGGGGGATAGACGACTGAGGAAGGGGAGGATAGAGGATCCCACAGACACCTGCCTCCTCTCCCCTTCCCCCACCATTCCTTCCCTCCTTGGAACTTTGGCCCCCCCCCCCCCCCTCCCACCCTCATGTGGGGTGGGGCTGATCCATGTCCTCTCCTTTCTCTTGGCCCAGGAGGCCTGGCGTGTAGCAGAGAGAAGTTAAGATATGAAATGCACCCTGCTTGGTTTGATGGCAGCCCAGGGCCTCCTGTGAGAGTCAGGCAGATGATATCTCTTCCTGAGCCTCAGTTTCCCTGGGGCGATGAGGAGGAAACAGGCTTCACATGGGTCTAGCAGGCAGTGGAGCATGGCCAGTATATGTCTCCAGGGCCCTTCACTGGCCTCTTAACACTCACATTGCTTGGTCCCTCTCTGGTTATGGAAGCCCCTACCCATCTTCCCTGACTCTCCCCACCCCAGAAGGAACATGGCGCTTGGGGTCAGGCTTGTTGACCCAATGGGGCTTCTAGAATGGGGCGCCTGGAGCTTCTGCGTTCCATGCTGGAAGAGCCTCGGCACAGCCATGGGTTGGTCTCTGCCCCTATTCCTCGGATAATGGGTGCTCACTCCCTAGCAAGGTGACCCCTGAGCTCTGCCTGGTCAGTTCTCCTTTCCCTCTTGCAGAAATCTGCCCCCCTGTGGCTTTTTCAGGGCGGTGTGGTCCCCAGAATGGGGAGTCAGCCCAGATGCCCTGGGACCCCCGAAAGGCCTTTAGATGGCATGCGCATCGTGAGTGGGCTCCCAAGCATTGTGTGGTGTGAAGGGGGTGGGGGGGGTATGGGCACATGGGGGCTGGGGGGGGGGTAGAGGAGTAGGGCTGAGTGAGGGAAGAGGACATGCAGAGGAGATGTGACAGAGAGAGGAACGAGGTTCAGTGAAATAGACTGGGACTCCGTGAGGGAGACAGGATCTCTGAGGGAGGCTGGGGGCGCAGAGAGGGAGCTGGCAGAGCAGAGGGAGGCTGGGGCTCAGATGGCAGGCTGGAGACTCAGCGAGGGGAATGGGGACAGGGCAGGGGGTGATAAAGTCTCAGACAGCAGAATAGTCACAGAGAGAGGGACGAATGCACGCAGGCCACGGTGGCTCAAGGAAGAGGAGGCTGTTCCCATGGAGGGTGGCCCAGAAAGGAGCCCCAGAGAGCAGCCCGAGAGACAGACCCTGAGCTGATGGTCCTTAAGGAGCCCTGGGTGCACTTTCCTGGGACTCGCAGCCGGCCGCGCCGGCATGTCAGCACCTCTGAGGAGCGCTGGCCTTCCAGAGGGCGCCGTTCAGGGAGCTGAGGTAGATGGCTGGAAGGGCTGCCTGGCCCCGCGCCGGGCTAGGGAAGGTGCCGGTTTGCCTTCCCTGCAAATGAGCATATTGTTGGAGGGCAATATGGACAGGAGGCAGGGGGGCTGGCCTCAATTATCCCAACAGCAGGGGTGCGGGTTCTGGGGAGGGGACAGGGTTTGTAGCCCTCACAAATCCCGGGACATGGCATTGGAGCTCCTTAGATGGAGTGGCTAGCTGCCCATTGCAGAGACGAGGGAATAGGCCAGAGGGATAGTTTGTTACTCAAGGTCACACAATACGACACAGACACTCGTCGCGTATGTCCGTGCCAGACCCTGTCCACAGCCCGTTACTGAAGGCTCACTACTAACCCCACGGAGTGAGTACTTTTGTTAACCCCGCTTTATGAATGCGGAGGTGGAAGCACAGAGCAGTGACACAGCCAGGAAGCCCCACTAGCTGGGATTCGAACCCAGTGATCCTGGTTGATCCCGGTAGGGGCAATAGGGCTGGGAAGCTCTCAGACTCGGGCTTCCCCGGGCCATGGGGGCTGACACTGCCTTTCTCCCCCTCATTCGCCTCTCTGCAGGGATGCCGGGTATGTTTGGTGCCCCCGGCAGGGTTGGGAGGTGAGACTTAAGTATGAATAAATAAACAGGGAGCAGATGGTGGGGAGGGGGAAGTACAGAGAGGGGCAGGGCCAGGGCCTCCCACTTCTCCCTGGGAAAACATTACGGGGCCGGAGCAAATGGATTCCAGACTCAGGGCCTAGAAGCCCCCTCCCCAAGCCTGCTGTCCTATCTGCCGGTCTGGGACCTGGTACAGAGCTTGCGGGAAATGGTAGGCTGGGGTTCTGAGTCCTACATTCTGCCCGTCCCGTCTATCACTTGCCTCTCTTTTCCTGTGTAGCTTTGAGCAAGTCATTTTACCTCCGTGTCTCCATTTCTGCACCTGTCAAATGAGTGGAAGGAGAATGAGTGGAAGGAGGTGGTCAAGTTTTGGTTCAAAGGCCAGCTCCTCAAGGAAGTCCTCCTTGATTGCTCCATGCAGATTTTGTTAGAGCAACAGCCTAGAGTATCAGAAAGAATACGAGTATTTGTGTCTTTCATCTCACAGCAACCCGTTCAACAGATTTGTCCGGCATCTGCTATGTGCAGGCACTACGACACCTTCGAGGCTGACATGGTGCCCAGAACATAGTTTTTGTCTGTAGCTCCAGCAGCTGGCCCAGAGTAGCTACTCGACACTTGTCATGTGAATACACGAATGGGAGTGTGGCTGAAAGAGGAGACGAGGAGTTGCCGTGTGTCCCAAATGCGGAACGTGCATCACTGTGGTGAGGGTGGGAGTGGACAGAAGGTGGTATGAATGAACAGCAGCGGGGTCTCAAATAACAAATCCACGGTGAGAAAGTCTGCCAGGCCTTCCCCTGGGCCAAGAAGCATCTCCAGGGATGCCAAGAACACCTTTCTAACGCCCGTGGGTCTCTCTCTCTCTGTCTCACTATCTCTTTCTTTTTGTAACCTGGAGAAAGCTAGTCTGGGGCCAGGAGCTTTGCAGGCAACTGTACCAGCTAGACTTTGAGAATATTGTTTCATTTCCATTTTATTCCTTTTGGTCGGTTACTTTTTATTTGTGAGAAGGGATTCTGATTTTTCATTTTTGTTTGGATATTGCCGGAAGGATGGTGCTTAGCTAGTTCTGGAGAAACTCTGAAGTGTTTGGCACTTTCCGATATAGTGATGGTCTGGGACCAGGGTGGCAACGGGGGGCCCTGACGGCAAAGGGGCACAAGGGAACTCGTGGTGGTGGTGGAAATGTTCTGTGTCTGGATTGAGGTGGTGGCTACACGGGTGTGTGTATGTTTGTCAAAAAGCACTGCACTGTATGCTTTAAATGAACCCATTTTGTTTTATGTACATTATACCTCAATAAAGTTGATTTAAGGACACATAGAATTCCCAAGGCTGACTGGAGATATTATGTACATAAGATATATGTACTTAAGATATTAAGTACAGATGCTCTGTGGGTGTGGCTGAAGTCATGAAGATTGTTCAACACACAGTAAAGTTGGGGAAACGTGGAGTCAATGAATAAATGGATAGATAGGAGACAGACAGAATGAATGAATGAATGAATGAATGAATGAGAGAATGAATGAGTAAATGAGCAAGTGAACGATTATCTACCCCATGTATGATAATGATTTCATTCTACACAATCCCCATGTATCAGGCGGTCATGATCAAAGGTTGTCCTATTTCAATTGCATAGCTCTTGTGATGGGACGCTCACTACCTCATGACATGGTCCTTTCCATTGCCTGAACACTAGGACTGTGTGAAAGACCTTTTTCATATTAAGTTCATTTTCCCGATGGTCCTCTGCCCTTTGTACTCTACAGACACATCTACTCTCCTATCTGGGGACAGTGCAACTGCCATCAATCTGCTCTACTCCGAGTGCTTTGTCTCAGCTGCCGAGCTACTGTGCCCACCAGATTCCGCTTGCACAGGGCTTACATCATGGTGGGGCAGCAGGAAAAAGAAGAAGTACACAGGCAAATAAAATAATTACAAGCTGCAAAGGTAAGAACAGGGTGAGAATATTGGGGAGACTATGGAAGCATGAGGAAACAGGAAAGCCTTTCTAAGGAGTTGACATTTGAGCTGAGTCCTGAAGGATGTCAAGGAGCCAGGAGAACCAGAGAAAGGGCATTTCAGGCTGCAGCAAGAGCAAGTGCAAAGGCCCTGAGATCAGAAAGCGCTTGGGAACAAAGGCAGTCAGCCTGGCTGGAGTGGGATGAACTGAGCACAGGGAGGTCATTCAGGGCATTGATGGTGAGGAGTCTGGAATTGTTTTTATTTATTATTATTTTTTTATTTACCTTTTTTAAAAAGATTTTATTTATTTATGTGACAGACAGCCAGCGAGAGAGGGAACACAAGCAGGGGAGTGGGAGAGGAAGAAGCAGGCTCTCAGCGGAGGAGCCCGATGTGGGACTCGATCCCATGACGCTGGGATCACGCCCTGAGCCGAAGGCAGACGCTTAACGACTGCGCTACCCAGGCACCCCTGGAATTGTTTGGTTTTTTTTTTATTTTTTTTTTTAAGATTTTATTTATTTATTCGACAGGATAGAGATAGCCAGCGAGAGAGGGAACACAAGCAGGGGGAGTGGGAGAGGAAGAAGCAGGCTCACAGTGGAGGAGCCTGATGTGGGGCTCGATCCCGTAACGCTGGGATCAAGCCCTGAGCCGAAGGCAGACGCTTAACCGCTGTGCCACCGAGGCGCCCCTGGAATTGTTTTTAAATTCAGTTCTCAAACACTTTTAAGTGAGGGGTGATACGATATACTTACATTTTAGTAGACAGTTTTACTGAGTTAAAATTAACTGAGGGCTTTTCTAGTTCCAGTAGTTCCGCGCTTCCAAAGTGATAACAAAATGTCTTCAAGAGACAAACACGTGGGGGCGCCTGGGTGGCACAGCGGTTAAGCGTCTGCCTTCGCTCAGGACGTGATCCTGGCGTTCTGGGATCGAGCCTCACATCAGGCTCCTCCGCTATGAGCCTGCTTCTTCCTCTCCTACTCCCCCTGCTTGGGTTCCCTCTCTCGCTGGCTGTCTCTATCTCTGTCGAATAAATAAATAAAATCTTTAAAAAAAAAAAAAAAGAGAGAGAGACAAACCCGTGGTAGTCAAATGAATGGCCTCCACAATGGGAGGAGCGTTTGAGTCTTGGCTCTGCCTCATTTGTGCTGTGTGACTGTGGGCAAGGGGCCTCAGTTTCTTTATTTGCAAATTGGGGTAACATCATGGGGTTGTTGTGAGTGTTACTTGGCTTCATATTGGGGAATCATTTAAATAATATCATAAGTGCTTTCTGTTTGTTTAATAAAACCAGAAACAGGTGAGGATACAGAAAGCAAGATGTTGAATCCTTTCTCATTCTCCTTCACTTCTGACTCCAGCAAGAAGAGAGCCCTGTGGGGTCGGTGGGGGTGGGTCTTTCAGATACTTGCTACAAAGAGAGAGCAGCCGCCCCTAGATCTGGAGGAGTTGGTAAGGGTGTTGTGTTTACATCGTTTATATGGACAGCCACATTTCTTTATGTCACATGCTACCAATTTTCCATTTAGTCTGGTTATCTCAAGTTTCCTTTAAAAAAATTTTTTTTAAGTACAACAAAACCAAATAGATTTAATGATTCAAAAACAATGGTCCCTAACGGTGGGATGAAGCCCGCCTGTCCCAAGTGGCCCATACTGTGGAGGAGGCTCTTGATGGGTTTTGACAGATGTTTTTCTAATCTCCCCTCCTCACTGTGCTCTTGGGGAACCACAGGACCTACTGTGTGTTCTGTGCTTGGCCAAGTCCACCGGGGCACCAGCAGAAGAACGGGATTCACCCTGGAAATTCTGTCTGCATTCTGGTCTGCAGTAAAGATTCTGGAAAGGGCTGGTGGACTCCCAAATTTGGGGGGTTCCTGAGGTCCTTCCTCTCTCATCCCTCAAATCCAGTTCCATCCACTGAAAAATTCTGGGACTCCGTCTTCCTATTACATCTGGATTCTGATCCCTCCTCTGCACCCAGGTCCGGTCTACCAACCACCACCTCAGCCCTGGTGACAGCAGCAGACTCCCCCTCCAACCCCTTCCCATCTCTGCTCCGCTCAGCAGCCAGAGCCAGCCCAGGTCTCCCCTCTGCTCAGAGCCTCACATGGCTCCCAGATCACTTGGAGGAAAAACCGAAGTCTTCACCACCTATGACACCCTTCCCAAGCTGACCTCCTCACCTGTCCAGCCCCAGCCTTTGTCCCAGTCAGGCTGCCCCCCCAACCCCCCATCACAGTGACCTTCTTGCTGTTTCTAGGCACTCCAAGCAGGTTCCTACCTCAGGGCCTTTGCACATGCTGTCCCTTCTGCTTGCAATCTGCTTCCCTCTGACATCTGCAGGGCTTCTTTCCTCTCCGTTCAGGTCAATGCCCCCACCTCAGAGAGGCCAACCACTGTAACAGTCAGTATTTTCCATCTCATTCTTTCTCTTTCCTCTGCTCTTCTCTCATAGCACTTATCACTACTAGATACTGCATTTTATACTTCATACATGCTTTGTGTGTGTTTCTTGCCCATCTCCCCTGAATGGACCTCAAGACGACAGGGATTTCCATCTGTTTTGTTCTCTGATGACCCCAGCACCTGGAACAGTGCCTGGTGTGTGTGTCCGAGGGTGCAAGTCCAGGGAAGTGTGTGAAGGGGGGGCAGTGAGCCCCAGTCTTGCCTAGCTTTCTCTGTGGCCCCTTGGTTCCCTCTCTGGACGTGGTTTCCTTCTCTTTCTGCCATGACCCCCTCACCCCTCAAGGGCAGAACAAGACAGTGAAACTTGCCTCTTGGGAAAGATGTCCAGCTGCGGGCAGACCCTCCTCCTACTTCTCCCTCCCCTACAAGCCTGTGGGGAGTCACGGCCACATCAGCTGTACCTTCCATGGAAAATCCTCAAAAGAGAGAGGGCCTTAGGGGCGGAATATGCTGGATGTTCCTGGTCACCCTGCTCCCAGCCCCTGTGTCCTCATCTGGCAGGAGGTAAGTGATGAGAGTGGACGACCCCTGCGAGTCTATTGTACAGACAAGAAGACTGAGGCTCAGGGCAGTGCATCTGTCTCCAAGACAGCTGGGGCCACGGTTCCCTCCTCTGTAAAAGGAGGGTAATAGCTCTTCCCTCCTAAGGTCGTTGGAGGATTAAATGAATTAAAGAAAGCCTTTAAAGCACTTAGTGGTGTCTAGCACACAGTAGGTGCTCAGAAAATGCTGACTGCTACCGGTGAGCCTATCCACAGCCAGCAGGTGGCAAAGTCAAGGTTCAAACCTAGGTCTGTGTGAATCTAAAGCAACCAACCCCCCCACAACCGCGAAACAATGACAGTAATAGTCATGGCAACAAGGACACCACCACCTTTAATAGCCTTTTCCACCCCATATGGTCGCTCCAGGGGTTAGAGCAGAAGGCTATCAGGTGGCCGCACCTGCCCTGCAGCCACAGCCAGGGCCACGGGCGCCGAGCCCTCCTGCCCCCCCCACCTTCGCACGCACAGGTTGGCGGCCAGCATGACCTACCGCTGGGGGCGCTCCCAATCCAGCCGCCCGGGGGGCCAAGCGGGGCCCCTGGGCGGCCCGGGGAGCCCCCCGGGGGAGGCGAGCGTGGCCGTTGGGCTCTGGAAGGAGCCGCACGGCCTGGAAGACATTACACGGCTGTCGGCCGGGGGGCGTCGCTCGGAGTTCCGGAGGGGGTCCCGGCGGCGGACGCGCCAGGCGAGGGGACGGCCCCGCCACAAAGCGCGCTTTGTTCTGCGCGCCCCCCGGGAGCTGGAACCAATGGATTGGCGGCAGCTGAGGTCATCTGTCAGGCAGCGCCGGGGGTCAGGCCCGGGGAAGGGGCCGCGAGGGAGGGCCGGGCGGATGGCCGGCGGGGGTCCGTGTGTGAGGCCGGGCGGTTAACGGCTGAGGGCGGGGGCGATCGCCGCGCCGCTTCGGCCTCAGTTTACCCATCTGTCCCACAGGGAAGGGAATGTCTGTCCTGTCCACCTGTCGGGACTACGGTGTCAAGTGTGGAAGGCGTGATTCTGTTGATGGTCCTTCTGTGATGAGCTCTCCCTACCTTCCCGCTCTGTGGGAACGCGGGAGTCAGGACCAGCCGCAGGGGCAGAGCCGGCAGGGCAGCAAACGCGTAGAGGCGGCAGGGATGAAAGCCTTGCAGCCTCTTCTGGCCCAGGGCAGTCAGGGCCTCTGCCTGCTTCCCCACTTTGGCCCTGGAGGCCAGATTGAGCCTGCCTTTGGCCAGGGCTGACAGGTGGAGCTGCCTAGACCCTTAGAGCCCATTCCCCCCTCTCGCCCCAGTAAGTGTTTTTCTGACTGAGGCTGATCAGGTCTGAACACTTTTCTCTACCCCCACAAAACTACATCCCATCTATTCATTCATTCACACCCCCATCTGTGTGTGCCTCAGTGTTCCCATCCATACAATCAGATCATGAGGCTTCTAAACATTCCATACAGGGTCCCCCAGGGGATGAGGCCATCAAGTCCACGGAGCCCCAGAAATGGCCCAAAATATTTGTGTGTGTTTCTGGAGAAAGGGCTTGTGGCTTTCTTTGGATTCTCAATCGTGTTCATAACCCAAAAAAGGTTAAGAAGCGCTGGTAGGAGTGCAGGGAAGGAAAGCAGCCCCTCCAGACTCTGCTAGAGGAAAAGGCACTTGGAACAGCCACCCTGCAGAGCAATCTGCTCAGACCTCAGAAGTCAGAGACTGAGCTATGGGTCAGCCAGGCAGTCCCCCTCCCAGGGATACAGTTGAGGGAACACGGAGAGTGACATCGGAGGTTGTTCGTAACAGCAACACTGGAAAGCTCAAACGTCCATGAACAGGAGAATGACTAGGAGATGGTGGTATTCAGACCCTGGAATGCCGCATAGCGATGAAAAGAATGAGTCAGACCTACACGGAATTTATTCATCCAACCAGTATTTATTGACCACTTACTATGTTTTGGGCGGTGGGCCCACAGCGATAAGACAGATCCAGTCTTGCCTGGAGAATGTTTTCTAGCTGGTGAGACAGACAGAAACAGATACAGAAGATAATTTCAGAGAATGTGATAAATGCCACAAAGAAAGTAAAGCTGAGTAAGGTGGCAGAATGATGGGGGACAGGGACTGTTTTACGGAATGGTCAGGGGAGGCCCCTCTGAGAAAGTGACCAGAACGAGGGTGATTCTGGGAGAAGAGCAAAGACAATTAAGGGGGTGAGTGGCAAATAATGGGGTAGTGCCGGGGTAGAAATGCAATCTGCAAAATAATGTAAAAAGGAAAAGGTCTGGAAGGGTATATGCCAGAGTCATGAAGGCAACTGTCCCCAAAGTGGGGAAGGCAAAGGGACCACCAGGACTAGGACTCACAGTGCGGTTCAGCTTGCCTCTCCTATTTTAATTTTTAATTATTTAGAATTTTAATGTCTTAATATTTAAAAGGTGAATTACGCACATCTAACTTGTGAAATTAAAAACCATTTTAAATCTTCCGTGGTGACTGGGGGTGGGTTCCAGGGCAGCGAGGGTCCTAAGGGGTCCCTACACACTTTCACTGGACCCAAGTTCTTGCCTGGGGAGGGGACACACACTTAGACTGGGGAGCCCAGAAGAGGCACGTGGCTCAGCCTGAAGTATCCAGAAGTTTCTTCCAAGAGGCACCACCTTCGCTGAGCTTGAGACATCTGGCTCAGCACTCCCCAGTGTAGACTAGAGGAGAGGCCATGATGTGTGTAAGACCACAGAGCAGGAGTGGACAGTGTAAATAGAACCTGAAACTCCCAGCCAGGTCTCCCCAGCCTGAAGCAGTTGGCTTCTCTGGGCACCTGACGCACCTCCCTCCCAGCCAGGCCCCTCCCTCCACACTCTTCCCACAGAACTTGCTCTGCCGGCTAGAGGCCCCGCCCTGCTCTGGCAGGCCAGAACGCAGCGCCACCTGCTGGCGCAAGAGAAAAATGCAGCCCTCGGCCTTCACTGAGAGCACCCAGCCGGTTTCAAAACCCAGCTCCTCTTCCGTGGGAAGAAATCAGAGAGGGAGACAAACCATGAGAGACTCTGAACTCTAGGAAACAAACAGGTTGCCAGAGGGGAGGTGGGTGGGAGGATGGGGTAACTGGGTGATGGGCATTAAGGGCACTTGATGTGATGGGCACTGGGTGCTGTGTGCAACTGACGAATAACTGCACTCTGCATCTGAAACTAATGATGTACTCTATGTTGGCGAATTGAATTTAAATGAAAAAACAAAACAAAACAAAAGAATGACCAGTCCCTCCCACTTCAAGCCTGCTCCACGACGGCCGCCCAGTGTCTAGACACAGGGCCCCTAGCGCTGCCTGCTTGGGTTTTACCTGCAAGAAGGAAAAGCTTTTTCATTAAGGGCATTCTGGTACCCGAGACCAGTGGGGTCAGGAGGAGGTGATGACTCACATGAACCAGTGGCATCTCATGATGGCAGTTTACAAAACCCGCCCTCAGCTTACTGACCCTTGGTACAAATCTCAGGGGTAGACAGTCCATTTGACAGCTTGGAATAAACCTCCAGGGAGGGGCTTGTCCAATGCCCTACGTGAATCGATGCACAAGCTAATCCCATAACATGGGCTCCTGGGACTCAGCCCAATGTGGGTGGAGGGGGTGTCACCATATTCGAAAATCATTGTCTCAGCCTGGATCGGTGGTCTCAGCTTGTGGTTCCTGAACAGCAGCAGCAGCAGCACCAGGAACTTAGAAGAGCAAATCCGCAGGCCTCACTCCAGACCTGCTAAGTCAGGGCCCAGCAATCTGTGTTTTAGCAAACCCATCTGAGAACCTAAACCGGCAGTGCAGAGCAATTACACCCCCTCATTTTTATTAAATAAGCTTTTATTTGGGAATGATTTTTGACTTACAGAAAAGTTGCAAAAAGAGCAAAGAGCTCCCCTATATGCTGCACCCAGCCTGTCCCACCATCACCTGACATTTTACATGTACGTTTGTCAAAACTAAGAGACTGACACTGGTATGTTATTATTAAGTAAAACCCAGACCTTATTCAGATCCCTAGTTTTTCCACCAATGTCCTTTTTTGGTTCCAGGATATTACACTGCATTTAGGACCGCATTCATTTTACATTTAAATTGGTCACCTCAGTCACCTTTCTCTGGGACAGAGAGAATGGGTGGGAAAGCTGCTGTCTTGGTTACTGAGCTGGGGAAACTGAGGCTTGAAAACACCCAGGGACCAAGTTCCCTTAGCAGAACAGTGACAGCAAGGCCTGCCTCACTCTGCACTCTTCCTGCCCCTCTTCCCTTCACCCAGGACTCTTGTTTTCAGAAGCCCCTTTGGAATGTCCCATCTGGCCTACCCCCATCCCATCATGCAGACCATGACAGATGCCCCTAGCAGAGCAGGCCCAGCGCTGGGAGAGAGCCACCTGCCCCATCACCTCTTCCCCTAGATTTCAGGGCCAGGACAATGTCTTAGTGACTTCAGCTCAGTCAGATCAAGGCCCTGTGCAAAAAAGAAGCAGTTATTTGCCTAAATGCAACCATTTGTGGTTGATGAAAAATGTCACCAATTCTTTGCAGTTTCTCCCAGGAAGAGGTGTAGTCTGTTTTGCCACCCCTTGAACCCAGGCCAGCCGTATGAGTTGCTCTGACCAAAAGAACTTTGCGGAAGAGATGTTGTACCAATTCTGGGCCTAGGACTCAAGAAGTCTTGCAGCTCTACTTTCAGTCTCATGACACTCTGAAGCCATGTCAGTAAGCCTGAGCTACCCTGCTGGAGAGACCGCATGGACGAGGACCAAGTCACCCAGCCGTCGGCCTGCCGAACGCCAGACAAGTGAGTAGGGCCATCTGAGACCATCCAGCCCTCTCCGAGGCAATAGTGACTAGTGACTGCATGTACCCTTTGGAGTGACTTGGGGCAAGACCAGCAGAACTGTCCCCATGTGCCCAGCCCAAATTGCAAACCTGCGGAACTGTAGGCAAATGAATGATGTGCTTTCAGCTGTCAAGTTGGGGGACCATCCGTTACACAGCAAAGACTAACTGATACACAATTCCTGATTTCTCTCCTGGTAATGGGATTCCAGTTTTATTTCAGGAAGTGGTGTGCCAGTCCCAGGAGATGTGATATGAGTGGCCTACTAATTATAACAATTGTGTTCCCTGCCATCTTAGTTTTCTAAGCAGCTGGGGGTGGCAACGATAGCTGGTTTGGGCCAAAGAGCCCTAAGTAGAAATATGCAGGGGGACAGAACAGGAAACAGGCATCTGAAAAAGGTCTGACTTCAAGATAGAAGTCGACAGCTGGCTTGGCCCTTCCTCCTCCCCCACACCTTTCTTCCTTGAACACAGCCACGATTCCTGGAGGTACAGTAGCCACCTTTGACCATGAAGTTACAAGCAATGAGGGAAAGGCCAAAAGGAATCAGAGATGCGAGCCCTACCTTCGCCGGGGGGCTGCACCAATACCACCTGTCTCCAGAATTCACGCTACGTGGACAGACTTCTTGTTGTTTAAGCCACTGTAAGCCAGGCTTTCCTTTACTTGCAGGTGAATGCGTTCCACATAATGGGAAATACACAGACAAAAATGTAGAAAGAGACTTGTCCTTGGGAATCTGGAGCCAGGAACAGGTGGCTCTCCAAATCCATCTCCTTTTCCATTTCATTCTCTCAAGAACACCTCAAGAGCAAAGACACGCCGCCATGTCCGCAGCAGTGGGATCTGGGGCTCCCCCATTGTTCAGTAAGGAGTCCACGGTCTTGCAGCTAGCGGAACAGGTGCTCAGAGTCAGACCTCCCCCTAGGCACAGAGAATGCGCCCCTGATCGCTTTCTGCACGGCCCAGCCCCCTGGAGGCCAGGCGTGTCTTCTGGGCTCTTGGGAGTGTTGGGAGGCACCGAGGCTGCTATTGTAAGTCTGGCGTGGAGGCGCCGAGGTACACCCTGAGGTCCGACAGGGTGGACTGGACAAGCTTGGCAGGGATGGTCTCTCGCTGCAGCTGCTGGTACGCCGCATAGCGGTGGCAGCCCCCAAAGGAGTAGAAGTAGTCACCACCCTGGGCCCCTTTGATCCAGAGGACGTCAATAGGGGGGACGCTGTCTGGATCCTCCTGGAGAAGAGGGCACAGCGTCAGCGAGCATGGCACAAGGCCTGGCAGCCGGCGGCGCAGACTGCTAACCTGCGCTGAGCTCCCACAGGGAACTCACGCTGGCTCACGCTGGCCTGTGAGAGACAACTGTTAAAGCTTCAGGAATTTTGTGAGCCGGTTGTCATCGACTTGGTGGCTTGAAAATCAGCCACGGTGATCTACATCGGGGAAATGAGCAGATGCTACAAATCGGGCTTTTCCCCTAGAGACCAGGCTGTTCAACATGTATCCGTTTATTATACCACATACACACTGTCGGTCTGGCCCTGTTCTGGGCTCTGGGGATCAAGTACAGCCAGACCGGGACAGGCACAGCCCCTGCCTTCACGGGACCCCGGTCCGGCGGGCCAGATGGAACGCAAAGTGAGAGCTGGAGTGATCTGTGCTATGAGGACAGTAACACACGTTACAGGCCAGGGCTGGGCGTCCACGAGGCCTCTCTGAGGTGACAAAGGAGCAGAGACTGAACACAGAGGAGTCGGCTTGGGAAGAGAGACAGGTAGAATGGTTCAGTCAGAGCCTCACTACCTAGGTTCAAATCTCCACTCTGCTACGTAACTGCGATCTTGGACAGTTGATCTCTGTGCCTCAGCTGTCCCGTCTATCGACTAGGGATGAAGACAAGAGACCCACCTCATAGAGCTGTTGATGATTTGATGACCCTTCTAGAAAGTGGTCATGAGACAGCAGCCTTGGTGGAGTGGACAGAGGGGAAACCGAGGTGAGGCCTTAGCAGGCATCCAGCGGAAGATGCTGGTCTGGATGAGAACGTGGGTGGGACCGGGAGAGGCAGACAGGTTTGCGACATGGGGGCAGCTCTGAGGAGACTGGCAGAAGGGCTGAACGTGAGGAGAAGGGAAAGAAGAGAATCTAGGTTGACTTCCTGTTAGGGGCCTGAGTAGCCAGCTGCAGAGTGGGTGGTCCTCTAAGTAGGGAAAGCCTGAGGCAGGGTGGGGTAGGGGGGTGGAGCATAGTGGGGAGACCACATTAGGTGTGAGCTGCCTAGAAGGCCTCCCGCCACTGGCCCACGGGTTCTCTTTTATTATGCTTATTTGATGGATTCATTTATCCATTTATTCCAGAAATGATTAGTAAGCAGTAAGGCCCAGCAGTGACACGTGGGGGCTCTGGAACCCCAAAAACCTGAACCTGAATGTCAGCCCCCCCACCGAGCTGCTGGGGGACCTGGAGCAAATGGCCTCAGTTCCTCATCTGTAAAATGGGAGTGGCTGCTCTACGGGGCTACAGGTGAAGAGTCACAGAGCTGACGCATGTGAGGTGCCGAGCACAGCCTGTCTGGCAGTGGGGCACGAATGAGGGGCAGGATGCTGGACAGGCCTTGTGCTGGGCACCGGGGCGGGGTCACGGCCTCCAACAATGTCCACGTCCTAATCTCTGGAGCCTGTGAAGGCAAAGGGGACTTTGCAGATGGAATGAAGTTAAGGATCCTGAGATGGAGAGATTATTCTGGGTTATCCAGATGGGTTGAATGTAATCACTGGCGTCCTTGAAAGTAGAAAAGGCAAAGGAAGAGGTCTGATGTTGCTGGCTTTGAAGATGGGGGAAAGAAGCCACGAGCCAAAGAATGTGGGTGGCCCTCTAGAAGCTGGGAAAGGCAAGGAAAGGGATTCTCCCCAAGAGCCTCCAGAAGGAATGCGGCCCTGCTGACACCTTGATTTTAGCCCACTGAGACCCCATTTTGGACTTCTGAACTATGGAACTATGAAATAATAAACTTGTATTGTTTTAAGCCACTAGTTCCTGGTAATTTGTTACAGTTGCCGTAGGAAATGAATACAGACGGTAAGCAAAGACAGGCTTGGTTCTTGCCCTCACAGAGCATATGGTTCTAGCATGGAAGACAGGTGTCTAAACAGGCCATTAAAACCCAGTGGGGGGGGGGGCGCCTGGGTGGCACAGCGGTTAAGCATCTGCCTTCGGCTCAGGGCGTGATCCCGGCGTTACAGGATCGAGCCCCACGTCAGGCTCCTCCACTGGGAGCCTGCTTCTTCCTCTCCCACTCCCCCTGCTTGTGTTCCCTCTCTCGCTGGCTGTCTCTATCTCTGTTAAATAAATAAATAAAATCTTTAAAAACAAAACAAAACAAAACAAAAAAAACCCAGTGGGATCAAAGCTATGCTGGTGAACATGCAGGTGTCTGGGGGCCCACAGGAGGCCACTAACCCAGTAGGGGGCATCAGGGAAGACACTGACACTGGGACAGTAAAACCAAGAAGGAGTTAGAAACAGTAAAGAAGAGATGGAAGAGTTCCCGGCAGGGGGAGAAGAAGCCTGTGCAAAGGCCCAGGGGTGGGAGAGCGCATCCATGGCTAGATCCTCCACAGCCGGGCACCATGCTAGTGTTGAGCAAACAGCCAGGATATGACCAAAGTCCCTGCTCATGTGCAGTTGTCCTGAGGTGGGGCAGACAATAGAACACAAACAAATGTATAATGTAAGTCAGGTGGACAGAAGTGCTTTATGGAGAAATACCTCGGGTTAAGGGGGAAATCTTGAGAGGCCAGGGCAGTGTTAGCAAGGGCAGAGAGGGGGCAGAGGCCTGAACCGAGAGAGGGAGCAGGCCTTGTGGCTATCTGGGGAAGCAGTTCCTGGTAAAAGGCACAGTGGTACAAACTCTAAGGTTGAATGCCATACTGGGGAGCTGTAGAGGGGTCTGGTGGGGACTTGGAGTCTCACGGGGTCACCTTCCAAGGGTCCAATGGGAAAAGGTGACACAATGCCACGCAGGCCTAACCTGACACACATGTTCCCTTCGCCTCAGAAAGTTCCTGCCAGGATCACTTCCCCATTCATCAACACCCTCCCTCAGTGATGGGGCTGACCCCTGTCCTCTCCCAGATCCAGTTCAACCAAGGGGCTCCCAGCAGACATCACATGTCCAGTCCCACTGCCACTGACTGTGACAGCCAGAAATGACAGCATGGCTTAACTCCAGAGTGTGGTGGCCAAGCCGCTGGGCCCTGGAGCCAGTCTGCGCCACTTTCAAAGTGCCTGACCTTGGACAAGTTATTTGCAAAAAAAAAAAAAAAAAAAGAAGTCCTCCTGTGCCTCAGTTTCCTCGTCTGTAAAAGAGGACAGTAATAGCAGCTACCTCACAGGGTTGGCATGAAGCTTAGGCACTTGAAACAGCTCCTGGGCACTGCAAGTGCTATCTTTATAAACAGAGTTCGAGATCGGTATTTTAATTATCTCCTCCAGTCTCCTGCTTGCTCAAGCGAGGAAACAGAGGCCCAGAGAGGCCCAGCCCCTTGCTCAAGGTCACACAGCAAACAGTCGGCTCCAGCGGAGCGCCTGGAACCGGTCCCGTCTCGCGTCCAGTGTGACACCTCCCCCCCCAAGAAGCCCTCCCTCCGGCCCGCCTCCCCGAGCCTCACCCGGATCGTGTCCACGAGGCTCTGCACCTTGGCCGGGTTCAGCACAGGCGGCAGTGGCCGGATGAGGACGCTCAGCGGCACGTTGTGCACTGCGGCGATGCAGCCCGAGTGGATGCTGCCACCCTGCGCGCCGCCGCTCGGCCCGGGTCCCCCAGGCGCCCCCCGGCCGACCCCAGCCCCGGCCCTGCCCAGTGCTCCTCCCGCACGCATCCCCATGGTTCCACCGCCGCCCGCTGCCGCCGCCGCCGCCGCCGCACCGCCCGCGAGCTTTAACCCCGGCCGGGCCGTACCACTCCGCGCAGGCGGCGGGGGCGGCCGGCGGGGCGAGCGCGTGTCTCCCCCGCCCGGAAGTGGTCCGGCCCCGCGCGCCCCGCTGGCTGCGCGCGGCGCCGGCGCCGGACTCGGGCCGTCCACCGGGGGGCGCCCCGCAGCCTCCCCTCCGCCGCACCGCGTCCCGGAGTGGAAGCGCCCGGGCCGGCTGACTCAGGGTGAGTCTGCAGGTCGTGGGGCGGGAGGGGCGCGGCTGACGCAGAGGCCCGGGTGACTCAGGCCCGCGGCGGGGGCGGGGCGGGGACGAGGGGGGCGGCCGGACCTGCCGAGCGAGGATGAGTCGGCAAAACCCGCTGTGCTTGGCTTCCCGGGCCGGAGCCGTAGCCCGAATGGCCAAGGAGGTGATACTAATACCGACAAGAGTAAAACTAGGAATCTGGTGCTGTCAGGCGCTGTTCGGAACACTTCGCATGTATATTAACTTATTTCAGTCTCCAAACAACCCCGCAAGAGAAGTGTGATTA
Source organism: Ursus maritimus (assembly GCF_017311325.1). Lineage (NCBI taxonomy): Eukaryota > Metazoa > Chordata > Mammalia > Carnivora > Ursidae > Ursus > Ursus maritimus. The sequence goes on along the minus strand of NW_024424675.1, from coordinate 21,213,169 downwards.
TTATTCCCTTTTTACAGATGAGAAGACTGAGGCACAGCGAGCTTTAAGTGATTCGCCCAAGGTCAGGGAGCTAGTAAGTGACTGAGCCAGGCAGGGTTCAAATCCAGTGTCTCACTCCAGAGTACAGTCTGTACCTCTCTGCAGGCTGCCTCTGTTCAGCCAAAGTAACTGTCACAAGGAGCGTTCTGGAATGCTGCTGACAATGTGTGGGCACTGCCCTAAACATGCACACTGTCTCCTCGCATCCTCATAGCACCACTAAGACGTAGATGTTAGGGACAGAATTATTGAACTGCTTGTGCAAGGCAGGGCAGCTGAAAATGAAAGTCGTCTGAGCCTATAGCCCAGGACCACTTAACCCCCAACACCTGCTTACAGATGTGGACCCTGAGGGTGCAGAGGGGGTGGGGTGGGGTGGTGGTGGGGGTGGTGATGACTTGGGTCCAGACATGCTGAGTGCCAGCCCCACTCTCTCTCATTCAAAGTCCTCTGTCCTCTGAGGCCGAGGTTCAGCACCCAGCGTCCTCTGGGGCCGGGGGCACGTAGGCAGAGGCTCCTAGTTTAAATTCCAGGTGTTTATCAGCACCTATGGCAACATTAGGACTTTGGCACAGATTTGCCTGGGTTTGGATCCCACTTGGCCACTTCCTAGCTGTGTGGTCTCAGGCAAGTTGCTTAACCTCTCTGAGCCTCAATGTTCTCTTCTGTTAAAATGGTTATGGGAAGATTGTGGGAACATTTCGAGATAATGTCTGATGGAGGGCAGAGTGGGGGGCAAATCAGTGTTTCCACAGCAGTAACCAAGGAAAGTGACTGGTTTTATCACGAACACCCAGAATGCTGAAGGAGAGGCCCTATTTGACTGAGAGCATCAGGACCAGCTCCCTGGGGCAGAGGCATTCGAACTGGAAAGTGGCTTGGTCCTGGGGAGGGAGAGGGAAGAAGCAGGTGTAGGCTTTGCAGTCACTTGAGTGGCGTGGATTGGAATCCTGGCTCCGCCACCTACTAAGTCATGTGACTTGAGGGTATGTGTGTGTTTGCTGGGGGCGGGGGGGGGGGTAACTCACCTTCTTCTCTTGCCTCAGTTTCTTCTCTGGATTGCCAGGGAGAGTAAATGAGAGTAACACATGAAGTGTTTAGAAAGCTCTTGGCACAAGCAGTATTGAGTGGAGGGTAGACTTGAAGGACATTCCAGCCACAGGCACAGCTCGAGCAAAAGCGGGGAGGTTGGCCAGTCTCAGACCTGGTTGAACGCAGGCATATCTCGTAAATACAGGCTTATCGGGTTTGGTTGTCCTCCTCTTCACGCTGGTTGGCATCTGCATGGGGAATGCGTGTCACCCTGTTAGCTGGAGAAAACCAGAGACAGGACCCACTGTGGGGAGGAGAGGCTGCTGCATGGGCTAGTTACTGACACTCTCCGTACCTGAACTCGTTACCCTTTCCGATGAGTAACACTGCCCGTCACTCAAAGTTCTCATGGGTATGAATTGTGAGGGTTCACTTACGTGCTCCGCGTGTTGCGTAATGCCCCATTTTGCCATTGTAGGCAGCAGGTTCTTAGCTTTTCATCCTCTGTGTTCTGGTTTTTAATCCTCCTGCTTGCCCCCCTGCAGTCCCATGATGGCTGCTGTAGCACCAAGCATCACATCACTATACAACAACTTTCAAAGGCAGAACTTAGGACATCCATTTGTGCTTCTTTTTAAGAGTGAAGAAAGCTCTACTAACCATTCCTTACCCCTCCACTGCCTGCCCATGAGCCCTTTCCTCATACCTCATTGGCAAGAATCCTATCGCACGTCTGTGCCCAAACCAATCCTTGGCAACGAGAGTGGAATTACCATGATTGGCTTAGCTTAACTGGCACTAACCTCTGGGCTCAGGAGGGTCTACTGTCCCCTGAAGTTCATGGCCCCTGACTGGGGAACAGAACTAGCAAGGTCTCAGGGCACCTGGCTCAGTCAGTTAAGCGTCCGACTCTTGATTTTGGCTCAGGTTATAATCTCAGGATCATGAGACCCAGTCCCACGTCAGACTCCATGCTCAGTGGGGAGTCTGCTTGGGATTCTCTTTCTCTCCCTCTGCCCCTCCCCCCATGCACATTCAGGCTCTCTCTCAAATAAATAAATAAATCTGAAAGAAAGAAAGAAAGAAAGAAAGAAAGAAAGAAAGAAAAAGAAAACTAGCAAGCCCAGTAGCTATAACCTAGTTTTCCTGTGGGGAACCTTCTTTCCCCACTCTAAGAACTGGGGTGGTGGCAGGTGCCGTGGTAGGGTAGATGGAGGAGAGAGGATCTGACCAGATCTGCCCAATCAGCAATGCCATTATATTGGCCCATCTGTCCTTAAACCAATGAGATGGAGACAAGCCTCTTGTTGGAAGTAAGATGAAGGACCTTCCACTGGGGCCGACGGAAGCCCTGAACTGGAAGTTGGACAGGTTCTGGCATCTACACAATATCCTTGTGTGGACGCTGAGACCTGTGTGCGGGTAGTTTATTTGGGAAATGTTCTAGTTATTACCGTGCAAAACAAACCACTCCAGAACGTCGTGGCATGAGATAACCGCTTTACTATCCTCACAGAGTCTGTGGGTCAAGAATTCAGACAGGGCACCACAGGGACTGCTAGTCTCTTCTCCACAATGTCTGGGCCATCATCCAGGTGGCTCAAGAGTGGGGAGTGACTTGATGGCTGGGGCTGAAATCATCTGGAGGTGACTTCCATTACACATCTGTTGAATGGTACTGCCTGTCAGCTGGGACACCTACATGTGGCCTCTCCATGTGGCCTGGGCTTCCTCATAGCATGGCGGCTGGCTTCTAAGCATGAGTGTCCTAAGAGAACCTGACAGAAACTTCATGGCCTTTTCCAATCTAGTCTTGGAAGTCATATAGCATCATTTCTGCAGTGTTCTGCCGGCTCAAGGGAAGGGGACAGAGACTCTGTCTCTTGATGGAAGGAATAGCAAGGTTCTAAAAGAGCTTGTGGGTGGGAGGTGTTGTTGTGGCCATCTTTGGAACACACATCTACTGGAGGAGGCGATGCCAGGAAGTACTGGGGAAGGGAGAAATGCCAATAAAGGGTACGCTGATGAGCAGGTTAACTTGGTGGGCAAGTGGGGCTCACTCCTGCTAGGGACTCTCTGAAGACGCTTTATGCATTATGCATCAGAACTGTCCCTCTGAGGGACGGGGGCTGGGTATTTGTTCACTGACTCCTGTCCCTCACTGGTTGAGGGTGGCCTGAGGATGTTACATTTTTGCCATTGCTGGCTGCTCTGTACTCACACGAGGCAAGCATCTGAGCACCCAGAGGATGAAGCTGCCGGCTTAGAGTATGACCTCAGCGGTGGTCCAAGGGAATTAGGGGCAAGACAGAGATAGATTCCTTTTCTGTCCAAACCAGCCAGAGTCTAGGTTTGTTGTCTGCAGCCAAAGTCTCTGACTACCTATTCTCCCCGTCCTGCTCCTAGGCTCTCTACTCCTCCCCTTCTCTTTCATTTTTGACCAAGAATCTCATACACCAGGCATTTGGGTCTACAGAGGACTTTTCTGAGTGTTTGGGAAGAGGAAAGGAGTTCTGTGCCATAAAAGGAATATTAAATTTTAGATTCCCCAACCCCTGAAGTGCTCTTGTCCATTTCTACGTCCAGGATCCTGCCATGCTGCTTGGTCACATTCTCTCTGTTTTCCTTTCCATCTTCTCTTTGTCACTTCTACCAACCCCTGAGTTTCCTGTTCTTATTTTAGGCAAAAAGTTTGCCTCTGTCTTCTGCAGCTTCCGTGCCTGCTGAAGAACCCCCATCTCCGTGGGGTCTTGAGAGAGCTTCACACCTCACCTGCTTCTCATAGTCCCGAGGCGGCTGCCGGCGCCAACCGGGGCAACCTCCTTCTTAGCTTATGTCTTAGTTCAGGTCGCTATACCGAAATATGATAGACTGGGGTGGCTTACACAATATACATGTATTTCCCACAGTCCTGGGGGCTGGAAGTCCGGGATCAAGGAGTGGTGAACCTCTTCCTAGTTCACGGACTGCTGTCTTCTTCTGTGTTCTCCTGTGGTGGAAGGGGTGAGGGAGCTCTCTGGGCTCTCTGCCTGTGGGGACCCTCATCACATTCATGAGCCTCCCACAAGCCCCACCTCCGCATGCCGTCACAGTTAGGATTAGGCTTCCACATATGAAATTTAGGGGGACACAAACTCAGTCCATAGCAGTTCACATCCAGAAGAGAGAGAGAGAGACCCCTCCCTCTCTCCAGCGATGATGGAATTAAAGCTTTTCTCTCTGGTCTGATTGGGCTAGCTTGAGTCAGGATTGATAATGTTCTTCAGGGACAGGCCATGTGTGAGCTGTTTAAGCATGGGTGCTGGAGCCTGTCACCCACTGGGATGACTGGGATTGGCCCAGAGGAGACCAGTCAGCCACACCCCTGAGGTCAGCCTCCTTTGAGCCACCCAGAGGGGCTCAGTGATGGGTGGATGTCTGACAGATGTAAGATTTGTTGATGAGGAGGGTGGGGGGTAAAAGCCTGGGTGTCAGTGTCCGGTCCTCTTGGCCCACCTTTGATTTTAACAGAAGTTGTGGTGGGAGGTTTTGTGTAAGCACTGCCAGCTTCTCGGCCCAAGCTCCCTGTGTCATCCACATTTTCCACCTCTGTGGGAGATTTGCTCATTTACAAGCACATCCTGGAGATGTTAGGGTGTTCGCTGATGGGGACAAGAGCTGGTAAGTAAAAACCAGTCTTCCATTGTCACAGGTGGACAATTGTGAGAGGTGTTCCAGACCATTTGGAACTTTCCAGACCCTTTTTAGAGACCAGCAGTACCCAGCCGTGTTGTTGCAGCAGTGAGCTCACTACCACCCCCTCTGTCTTGTTCTTCTTGCCTCCCACTCCTGGTTCCTGGAATCACCTCCCAGAGAAACTACATGCACTCAAGTCTCTGGCTCTGCTGCCAGGGGTGGGGGTGGGGAGGGGGCAAAACTAAGGCAAAGGGGCAATTTTATAGGTCATCCCCAGTAGTTCTACCCCTTGTCTGGGTTAACATTACACATCGCTTGCTGGATGTGTGACCTGGGGCCAGTCACCTATCTGTACCTCAGTTTCCCAACCTGCAAAATGGCCATAATAACGACACCTAATTTGTAGGGTTGTGGAAGAATGAAAAGAGATGATGTAGGTAAAGTCCTTAGAACAGTGCCCAACCCACTGTAAGTGCTCAATAAATATGAGCTGTTTGATTACATTTTGAATTAATAATAGATCTTGAAGGTCTCTCCGTACTTGCACTTCCAGACTCGACTCAGTGTATTAGCCAAGATTCTTGTTTGCAAGTGAGGAAAGCCAGTGTGAATTAGCTTAATGAAAGTGGGGACCTTTGGCTCCCTTGACAGTGGGGTGAAGCTGGGCCTTCGGGAAAAGTGGGTTCAGAGACTTTGTCTCTCACTTGGCAGAGGGATTACCTCTGCATGACAGGAACGTGGCTTTCAGTGGAGACTGTTTGGCTATTACCAAGAGAAGCCTGACGAGAGAGGTTTAAAGCACACTAAAGCATAACCTTTTGTGGAAAAGAGTCTGGAAAGAGGAAATCGGGCTGGGGTGACAGCTCCATGGTTGCAAGGGGCACAGACCCTTTCTATCTGTCCACTCCATCCTTTTAGAGTCGGGCTTTTATTCTCAAAGTCACCTTCTGGGTAAGATTGAAGTGCCAGCCTGAAAGGAGGTAGAGAAGTGGAAAGGCAAAAGAACATGACCCCCTCCTTTTTGGGGGACTGTCTCACAAGTCCCATATAACACTTTCCCTGGCATGTGTTTGATTAGAAGTTGGTCCCATGGCCACCTCTGGCCACAAGGGCGGCTGGGATATGTAGTCTTCATTCCGTGTGGCACTGTGCTCAGCTAAAATTGGAGCGCTCTTACTAAGGAGAGAGAGAAGGGATAATGATAAGTAGCTAGCTGGTCTTATGACTCAGAGAGACGGAGAGAGGAAATTTCCAAATTCTAGTCAGATGCCCACATTTGAACCAATCACTATGGCCATGAGGGACCGAGACTTTTTTTTCTTAAGGCGTAAGCCACCATTATTATAACTTAAATGTATGTAGTTCATTAAAAAATAATTATCATTCATCTGCTATCGGCTAGGCATTGTGCTAGACCTAGGGGACTTAGCGATGAGCAAAAAGACACTTCATTCTCAGTCTCATGAAGTTTATAGTCTAGCAGAGGAGAACGGAAAAGTGTACAGTGATGTAAGTGCTGTAAATGGGGGCATGGGGCCCCTGAGCAAGTGACGACGCAGCTGGGAGATGAAGGATGGAAAAGGCATTAACTAGTAAGGATGGTAGTGATAGCGGGGTAGATGGTGTGCATTACTGGTGGAGACAACAGTTTATGCAAAGGCCCTGTGGCAGGAGAGAGCAAAATTGCTGAAAAGAGGCAGCTGGTCACATAGTTGAAGATTCAGCTGGAACAATGGAAAGCGCCACACCAGAGAAGGCTTTGAAAGTCACCCTAAGCACGTTCCACTCCCTCTCTCCCCCCCAGAGGAAGTCATTGAAGTGTTTTAAGCAGGGAAGTGGGGATGGTGGTGGTAGTGACAGGAGGATCAGATAGTGACAGCAGGATCAGAAAAGATCCTGCATTTTTGAAAAGAACCCTGTGAAGAGAGGAAGGGAGGTGGGGAGACGGAATGGATCCAGAGAGACCAGGGAGAAGGCCAGTCCAGGGAAGAGATGATGGTAACTATGGACTAGGGTGGGGACTGAGAACATGGAAAGTATCATTCACCAGAAGCTGGTGTTGGCCTGGATGCTAGGATGGGGAGACAGAGGTGGGAGAGATGACTTCTGGGTTTTTTGGCTACAAGACTGGATGGGTGCTGGTGGCATCCATGGAGGTGGGGGAACCCTGGGGGAGAAGCACATGGTCGCTTCAGACCTGGCTGGTCTGTGCTGTTGGGATATTGGAGTGGAGGTGGCCCGCGGGCAGATGCGGGTTTGCAGCTTGGAGAGGAGGCTGGAATTGGAAATGTAAATCTGCAAATCTGCCTGTGAGTGGAAATTGAAGCCATGGGTTTCACGAGAGTGCAGTGAGAGGAGGAAAGTCTAGGAGAACCTTGTGGAACACAGAGCACATACAAAAGGGAACAGGAACCGGGTTCCTTCCTTGGGTATAGGAACATGAGTCCGCCAAGTCGCTAGGTGGAACAGCCAGGCAGGTATGAGGAGAACCAGAGTTAGTCTTGGAGGTCTTCCTTTGAGACAACTGTGAAAAGCAGCTTGGACTATTTGGCCAGTTGAGGTGCTGAGGGCTGCAGGAAAGGGTCCTGATTCAGCGGACTGAAACAAATAAAGTCCCTCATGTCACACGCCATGAAGTCCAGAGGCAGCACACTGAGTGGGCTTTAGGGCGGTTTTATCGGCACTCCCTGATGTCATCGGGGATGTGGGCTTTTTCCGTCCCTCCGCTTCGCTCTTCAGGGTGTGGGCATCAGGCTAAGGCTGGTTCCCTTCATGGTCACAAGACGATATGCTTCCCTGTTCACGTTCAGGGAGAAGAGAGACTTGGCTTCCTTTCTCTTAAAGGGGAGGGAGAAGCGAACTTTCCTGAAAGCTTACAGTGAACCTTTCCTTTGGCTTCACCGGCCAGAATTGAGTCATAGACCCATTTATCAGCCCACGGGGGAAGGGATGCCTCTTCCACCAGTCCAGACCACCCCTTAAGCTGATGTTCAGTTCCCCAATGGCATGGCTGCCAATCAAGGAGGGAAGGAAGGGAGATAGATAGTGGGTACCCAGCAGCCATTCCCACCTCCCTCTTGGGGGGCCTTCTGTATTGTATGTCACAGAGGTAAAACCTACATTTCTCAGACTTTCCTGCAGCAAGGATAATGACAGTGAATTCGGCTCAGCCAGTTCGATGCACTCCTGTGGAATTTGGGCGGTGGAAGTGGGCAGGCACCATTTTCTTAGTGCCTTGTCTCTGGCTGCTGGCAAGGTGGTCATGGAGCCCCAAGTTTTCTATAACGGTGTTCCAGTGTTGAGATGCCAGCACAGCGGGAGACAGGAGACAGTTTGAAAGGCAGTGGCAGGGGCCTCCTGTTTCGTGGGTCCCACAGATAGTGCGGTGTTCCTGAACACAGTAGTTCCTGCGAGCTGCCTGATGCCCCCTATCTGGTTTTGGAAGAGGTGGCAGCCCCCCCCCCCGGGTGGGCCAGTTTTGTGGGGATGTTCTGAGGGGTCCAGCTGAGGGCTCGCCCCTTCAATCCTTCCAGCAATTTTGTCAGCAGCCAGTTCCCCACATTAAACACTTGCTGCTTTAAGGGGATTTAATACAGGGAATTAGATGTTTATAAAGTGTGGGCCTAGAGCGGGCTCTGCCCCCTGGATCTGAAGCAGATGTAGGTGACGCAACCTCAGGTCAGAAGCAGTGTGTAGCCACAGGGGACTGTGCGTGGCTGGCGAGGGGAGGCAACAGGTGCCTGGGCCCCTCAAAGCCCCGTGCACATTGCTCAGATTATAGCCGCCTGTCCAGGGGTATGTGAAGAGAAAAGCAAACAGGCACCAGGTTGAAGGTCTAAAAGGTGAGTATATTGCTCACAAAAGGAGGAATCCCAAAAGGTGGCCCCAGGGGAGATGGACTTCCAGCCTGCAGCCTGGCACCCAGCCCTCAAAGCACGGGGACCTCACCTCCCAGTGGGTCCATGCTGGGGGGTGGAGTTAAGTGGCATGGCGTGATGGTCCCCAGTGAGGTTTTTAGTAAGGCAAGGACCTATTTGTATTTTGAAAGGTCACCAAGGCACTGGCTAGGAGGATGGATTGGTGGTTCAACATCTTCCTGAACACTTTTGAAGACAGTCGTTCACTGGCTCTAGGGGCAGCTTACTGTTTTGGGACAACTTTGCCTGCTGAGCCAAAGTTGACCTTTTTGCTTGCATGTACTTGCTCAGGTGTGACCGATAGGGCTGGCCAGAAACTCTGTCAGAGCAGCAAGGGATGAAGTAGGGAAGAAATAGGAGTTGTAAACTGGCTGTCAAGGGACAAATCTGGCTCATGGTTTATTTGTTTGGCGGTATAGTGAACTTGAATTCTTTAAGGGGAGACACACTCTTTCCTGTTAGTCACAGGTTCCAACATTCCCTAATGTATTAAAGGAACTTGCTTCATTCATGCTGTTAATCTTGCTCTTAAAGTCTTGGAGTTTGCAACCCCAGTATTTGAGGAATATTTAGGACTGAGGATGCCTGGGACTCTGGATGTCAAAGGACATGCTCCCCCCACCCTCCCCACCCCCTGGAGCTTGGGACCCCTGGTGGCAGCTACAGGGTGGTCAGGCCAGAGGGAGGAAAATGGAGTAAAAAAAAATCTAGCTGCAGTCAACCAGATTAATATGAAACAAAGAAACAAGATTAATATGTTTAAAAAACGTAAAAAGGAAAAAAGAAAAAAAATCCAGCTGCCTCTCAGATGCTGCCCCTGCCCACACCCCTCCCCAATGACAAGGTCTCGAGGCACTGGTGAGTGGCCAAAGTCCCTTTAATATCCCTGAATTGCGTTACAAGTAATACTGCTGGAGGTGAGGAAGGGACGGGGGTCTGGGGTACGAGATGGGGGAGGAGTAGGAAGGGGGAGCGCCAAGCGCTCATACAAAATATGGCCAAAAGGCTTATTAGCATGCATGGAAAATTATTGCTGTCGGAAGTTCCTATTTACAGGGTCAACACCCTCCGTAATTGCTTCTGCGACCCCTCTCCCTCCCCCCATCCCTGCTGCCTCCCTTCCCCGGGCGGGCCTGGAGCTGAGAAGCCCTAGAGAAGTGCCCCTGCTCCAGCGGCCCCTCCAGTCTCCACCCTCCTTTGTGACTGGGGGGAGAGAGGGAGGGTCGGAGAGTCCAGGACTCCTTCCCCCATAGCTGGGCGCCTAGTGATGGGGCAGAGGCGTGTGCTTAATTAAAGCAGAGGGGGCCAGGGCCCGTGAGCGTGGAGGTGTGTGCTTCGGTCCTCGCCCGGGCATGCAAAAGCGCGGCGGGGGAGGTAGTGGCGGCCAACGGTGGGGCAGCTGGCAGCCCCGGCCCCTCTGCCCGGGAGAGTTGCATAGACGTGGCTGGGTGGGAGCGCTCCTCCCGGAGCAGAGCGGGCCGGAGGCCCCAGCGGGGTCCGGGGCTCAGTCGGTCCCTGGAACCTGGGGTCCCTTGAGAAGAGGAATAAACAGGAAACAAATCGAGGAGGCTCCTCTCTCCGGTCTCCCAGGAGTGGGAGTGGAAGGCTCAGGAGGGTGGGGACCTGCCCCATGACTGGACCTCCTCATACCCCTCACCCCCCAAATTGAGGGTCAGCAGGCTATCCCTCCCATTCTTGTGTCCCCTTCCCCAGCGAATTCAGGCTCTGATGAGGGTGAGGCTTCTCCCTCACTCCCCAAGAGGGGGTGTGTGTGTGGGGGGACAGCCTTCTATGGCCTTTGCTGTCCCTCTCCTTGCCTGGCTCCCTGACCTCCCAGTCCAGCTGGGGAAGCCAGACCATCCCTGGGTGAGGCCAAGAGATTAAATATAATAATAAATAGATAATAAATAAACAAATAAATAATTGGAGAGGCCCAGCCAGACAGGGGGAAGGGCATTTGTGAGGTGCCCCAGACTCCCTCCAACAAATAAGGAGGGGTACCTGTAGTCCTGGGGGTGGGGGAAAGTGCTCAGAGAATCTGGGGAGAGGGCAGCTGAAGGCTGGAAGCCCAGGGAGGGGCTGTCCTGGGGTGAGAGGAGGACTACGGTAGGGGGCAGGGCCTGAACTGCCCCTCAAGTCTGCCCCAGGTCAAGTGAACTCAAAGGGGTGAGAGTTGCTGGAGGGATGAGGGGGTCTGGAGAGAGTAGGGCGTGGGAGTGGTTGAGAAGGCCCCAGGACGGAAGAGAATAGGAAATGTATGTGAGCATAGTTTAGGGGGTTGTGAAGGGCTGGACCTAAGGCCGGGGGTACAGAGGGGATCAGGGACAGACTGGGGACTCCCAAGAGAGGTGAGGATTAGATCCCTAGATGGGCACACATACAGCAAGACTCGGCAGAGGCCAGAAGGACAGTCTGGGGTTGGAATGTGGCCTGGGAGCTGCAGGGCCTGCGTACCGGTGTGGACGGGAAACGAGGACAGGCGGGAGAGTCAAAGGTAGGTTTGGGCCTTTGACTGGGGTTCCAATAGAGGAATGGTAGGAGAGACTCAGCTAGAAGTGAGAGGAAAGGTCTGAAAGTTGGAAGGGGAGAGGTGCGGAGTCTGGGCGGGAGAAACATCCGGCTCTGTGGCCCGGGAGAGGTGCGGACCTGGTGCCTGAGTTGGGAGCCTTGAGGGCAGGGAGAGGGGGTCAAGGCCCGAGTCTCGGGACCTGAAAGGACGATGTGGTCGGGGTGCGCTGGGGAAGCCAGTGCCGGAGGTGAGTGGTGAGTCTGGGGGCGGGAGAGAAAACTTCCGGCCTGGAAGCGGGGTCCCCACGAGGGGCGTGGTTAGGGAAACGCTGCTGGGGCGCGGAGAGAATGGAGGTGGAGGTGGGGGGCCCGAGGGTGGCGTACGGCTCAGCTGGCGGGGCCGGCGGGGGGCGGCGGGGGCGGCTCGGCCCCCTTGACGCAGGCTGCCTCGCAGTGCTTGTGGAGGTAGGACTTGAGCGCGAAGCTCTTGTCGCACTGGCGGCAGCGGTAGTGCTTGAAGGCCGAGTGCGTCTGCATGTGCGCGCGCAGGTTGGAGCGATCGGCGAAGGCCTTGCCGCAGTGCGCGCAGCCGAACGGCTTCTCGCCAGTGTGCGAGCGCATGTGGCCCTGCAGGAGCCAGGGCCGCGAGAAGGCCTTGCCGCACACGCCGCACTTGTGGCGCAGGTTGTGCGTGAGCACGTGCATGGCCAGCGCGGGCATGGACACGTACGCCTTGCCGCACGTCGGGCACTTGCGCGCCAGCTGGCTGTCCAGGCTGCGGTGCGTCTGCTTGTGGCGGCTCAGGTTCGACGACGTGGCGTACGTCTTGCCGCACTCGGCGCACGCGTGCCGGTGCCCGCCGCCCGCCGGCGCCCCCGCGCGCCCCGCGCGTCCCCCGGCGCTCCCGGCGTCCCCCGCGCCGCCCGCGTCCCCGCCGCCCCCGCCGCGCCGCCGCCGCGAGCGCCCGTCCGAAATGAAGAAGGCGTCCATGGAGTAGCTGTCGGTCACGGCCGCCTCTCCGCGGAAGTAGCGCGCCGACAGGCTGGACTGCGGGCTCTCGGGGTCGCTGTACTCCTCCGGCGCCGCCGGCGGGTAGGCGGGCTCGGCCGGCGCCAGCTCCAGGCCCGGCTTCTGGTCCGCATCGTAGCTGCTGGGGGGCAGGCAGTGCGGGACGTAACCTGCAGGGGCGGGAAGGAGCGGGGACGAAGGTGAGGCGCCGCCGAGGGCGGGTCACTCCTCGGGCCCTGCAGCGCGGCGTCCCCGTGCTCGCTCTTGGGAGACGTTGGCTGCTGGTGAGACAGTGGTCCCTGTCGTGCACCTCCGCCCTGCCTGGGTACAGATCCTTCCTCCATGGGCCACGGGGAAAACGACTCCTACTCCACCCTCTTGGAGCACTTTGCCCCCATGGTTCTACTGACGTTGCGTTCATTATCTTCTTAAGTGCTCACAGCCACGCAGTGAAGGTCTTACTGTTATTACACCCACTTTACAGATAGGACATAAAGAGCCTAAACTCGCAGCTAGTCAGTGAGGAGCCATGATTCAGACCTTAGCAGGCTGACGCCAAAGGCCGTGCTGTCTTTATTCTAACAACATTCTGCTGTTCTGGTGCTTGCTATAACTTCTCTGAATCTGTTTTCTCGTTTACAAAATGGAGCTTACAATTGGACACTCCCTCCCAGAGTCTTTGGAAGGGCAGAGTTAAGTGATGAAAAGAAGCGTGTGTTAAGCGTGCACCGGGCTCAGCCTCAGTGCTTTATGTATGTTAACTCATTCAACCCTTACAGACGGTGCAAAGTAGGTACTGTTATCATCCCCATTTTCCATGTAAAGAAATCGGGAAAGAGAGAGAGAGGGAGGGAGCACACAGTAATTGCTATATAAATGTTAGCTATTATAATTACGCTTTTTACTTGCTTGAAAAAGTGACTTCACTGAAGATTATTTAATTGTCTGCCTCCCCCACCCGACTATGAGCTTCCAAGGGCGGGATCTGTGCGCCCAGCATGTGCCTGGCTCAAAAAAGGTGTGCAATGAGTAGATGTTGCATAAATGAATTAAAAATCCTGCTAGTCCCACCTTCCAGGGTTGCTAGAGTATTTAAGAGGTCAAGTGTGGGGCATGTAATAGGTGGTCCAGGAAGGGGACTTCCTTATACTTTCTCCCAAGGCTGTTTTGCTCCCAGCTCCACTAGAAGCATTCTGGAGTCTCCCTGTGAGAATTCACCTCCCCCTCTTCTTCCCTCCTCTTCAGGGTTGGACCAGAAATCCTGTCTACCTTGGGTTTGTGTGATTGGTGGGTAGGCAGGCTGAGGCTTTCCCAGGGGATTCCACAGAGGCTTCCCAACTGCAGGGGGCACCCTGATTTGTCTCTCCCTCCCAGGGCATAGCCTGGTCCTAGCACCCTCCCTGAGGACCCTGGGGTCTGGACTCCCAGGAGAATTTCTGGCAGATAAGCACAAACTTATCAACCTGGCACCAAGGTTGTGTTTCCATTGTCTTTTGATTCCGGGAGAACAATGAAGATTAGGCCCCTTTCGTAGGTTTCAAGCTGGGGAGTGGGAAAGCAGGAGATTTGACCCTCTCCTTCTGACCTTGAGACCTGCTTTCCCCACACCCCATCTCCAGCCTCCCCCACTCAAGAAAGCAGGTAGAAGAGGACTTCGTAAGCAGGGAACTGGATTCAGAGCCTTCCTTCTTTGAAACAGCCTGCCTCATTCAGCCTCTGTACCTTTTCCTCTCATCTGGAATCCGGGATGGTGACAGAGTGAAGTCTGTGCAGACTGTGCCCCAGCCCGGAAGGCAAGGTTAGGCCCCCTTTTTTTTCTCCTTTCCCTTCAGATGTTGGCACGGGACCCTGTGCACACAGAAGTGGTTGGGGATTGTGGGGGTGGATGACTCAGTAAGGAGGGGCTCTGGTTGCAGAGAAGGCAGTGGTGCTGGCAGTTTTTTAATTGGGGAGGGAAGGTTGCCCAGCCTCTCAGCACCCGGTTCCTCCCCTCCTGTCTGCCTTTGGTCTGGAGGTTCCCCCACCTCCCACTCCAGGAATCAGGCCTCCTACTCAGTCCCCAAAACATTCAGGGAGTATTGTTTCACACTAAGTTAAATACCTGTCAGAGACTCCCAGACCTCCTCTCTCTGCTATATTTCTTCCCATTGTAACTGCTGAGAATAATGATAGTAATAGCTAATATTACTGAGCACTTACTGCGTGCCAGGCTCTGTGCTAAGCGCTTCACTCCCATCACCTGAACAAATATCACAAAAACCACTTTCATTCAGCTAAGGAAATGGAAGTATGGAGTGGTGATGGTACTTGCTCAAGGGATGGAGCAAGAATTGGAGCCCACCGCACTGCTCCCCTTGTTTTCCACACCCCCAGAGGTCCTGGAGAAAGTGGCTGTGGGTGATAAATGGTGATAAAGATTTGCCAGGCCAACCTCACTCCCCAGCCCAGCAGGATCTGCTACAGGCCATTCTGTCTACCTGGTCTTGGGACATCTTGATTCCTGGCAGAGAGTCTGGGTGACCTTGAGCAAGTCATGCACCTCTCTGTGCCTCAGGGGATAAATAGTATAGGATCCGTTTGCAGGCAATCACTGATCATGTGACCAGTGCCTCGCATGTTCTGTTCTGAAATAAGGATGGCATACTGGTTAAGAGCAGCACCTTGGTGCCGCGCTGCCTGGATGGAGTTCCAACTCCATGCCCAACCGTGCCCAACTGTGTGACCTTAGACAAACTACTTGATCTCTCTGTGCCTCTCTTTCCCCAGCTGTAAAATGGGGGGTAATGTAAGCATGTATACAGTTGTAGGAAGGAGTCTATGCGTAAACAAACAGTAAGTGAAAATGAACAAAAAATGAACATCCTAGAGCACTTAACGTGTTAGATGCTATTTTAAGGGCTTTATATACATGAATGCTTTCCCTCCTCATGACTCCAGTTGGTACCATCTTACAGATTAGAAATTTAGACACAAGGTAATTAAGTAACGTGCTCAGCAAGTAATTTAGAGCCAGGATCCCAGCCCAGTGTTGGGCACGTTGCAAACCCCCAATACATGTGTGCTGTTATTGTGAGTAATAATAATCTCCCCAGATGGATTTCTGTGCTGCAGTTTTCCTGGCACTTGCCAAGACACATCTTGATGTTCTTCTCTGGGCCTCTGTTTCCTCAGGATGTGTAATTTCTACATCATGTTCGGGTGAGGAAACTTGGTGGGTCAAATGAGTTCAATGAACCAGGCAAGTCCTCACCCAAATTGGGCTTCCTGCCCGTGGTGCCCTCTGGTGGCAGCCTGTAGCACTGCAGCAGCTTACTCCTGTCGCTGGGGGGCTCTTTACGTAGAAATAGGGGTGCCTCAAACAAAGGCTGCTTCTCTGCCTAGGGATGGATGCAGAACTGCCTTCAGGACAGGCATTGCAGGCCAGACCTGATTCCCAGCAGCTGTGGAGCTCAGCATGGGTGGTGGGGGTGGGGTGGAGTTGGGGTTATATGAGAGTTTGCATGGTCATGCATGAGTAGGACGAGGTGGTTCTAACTTGCTTTGTGACCTTGGCCAGGTTACTTAACCTCTCTGGATTTGGTCTGTATAGGAAAAAGGTTGACTGGTATGGTTTAAAGACTCTTTCTGCACCGTGGCTGAATAGATACTCAGGGATGCCCATTTTCCTGTCCTCCACACAGATCCCCAACCCCCCCCCTCAACTCTACCTCATCCTCGTCAGATCAGCCTAGACCTCTCCTTGTCTATGTGACCTTGGCAAGTTATTTAACCTTCTTGTGCCACATATGTATAAGGGAGCTCATAATAGCATTAAATGAATTAATGCATATAAAGTGCTTAGTACAATGGTTGGCACACCATAGCCTCTCAAGCTGCTTTTATTATTGTCATCATTATCATCCCTACATTTCCTGGTGATATCCTTCTAATCTACCAGGAGTAGAAGGAGACACACATCGGTGTCTCAGGCTGCTGTGTGACCTTGGGCAAACCACCTCACCTCTCTGGGCCTCAACCCTGGAGAATCCTTCTGGACACTTTAAGTTGTGCTCTAACTGTGCATGGAACCCAGATGGGTTTTAGGTGCTTTCCTCTGCTGCACAGGTGACCAGAGATGGCTGAGCTGCCTGTCTTCCACCTGATAGGGTGAGACAGGGCTCTCCTGTTTGGGTCCCGATAAGAGGCAGGAAAGGTCAGGGACCCAGAGAGAAGGCCAGGGATGCTCTCATCCTGGCTCTTCTACCCATATCCTAGCTGTGTGACCTTGGGCAAGTCACACAGGCTCTCTGGGCTCAAATCCCCTATTTGGGACCCTGCCACTTGGAGGGACACTTTGGAAATACGGAGATATCATGCACGTCATCTGAGAAAAACTTTTGGTGTTCTCTGCCTATGAGTCTTGATACCTTAGATGGAAGGTCCAGAATCCATTAAAAAATAAAAAATCCTGCACCCAAAGGAGTGGTGGGAAGGGAATTTTATGAAGATTAAGACAGACACGGTCTCATCCAACTGTCTGGCCCCTTGGGGTGAGGGTGGGGACATCTCCCATAAGTACCACGACTCCTACCTACCACTGTTTCCCCTGGGCCTCCCTGTGTGCCAGGCACTATGCTACGCCCAGAGGCCCAGAGGCCCAGAGAGGGGAGAAGGTTTGCCCAAGGTCGCTGGCAGAGGAGTTAGGCTTGCAACCTTCCAGAGCCTGTATTCTTTCCAAAACACCCAAACTGGATGGAGACTGCTGGGGATGGGAAGTTTACAATCAGTGGGGAAAAGAGGCAGTGGGTTTTTTCAGATACCATCACCTAGTTGGCCTGTGTCTGATGGATGATGGGGTGTTGGGGCTGGGTAAAAGCTGCTTGAGAAAATGTTCCAGCCCCTTGTAAATTTTTGCACATAAAAGTAATAAAAGTAGTGATGGACACTTATTGAGCACTCACTGTGTACAAGGCACCCTGCTCAGTGCTTTGTGCACATTAGCTCCTATCTAAGGGAACATGATAGTCACTTCCTCCAGTGCCCTACAGAAGCTGAGGCCCAGAGAGGGGCCTTGACCCACCTCAGGTCACAGAGCAAGTTCACACAAGAGCTAGGCCAGCCTCCTGCCTCTTTATCCTGGACTCCTTTTCCCGGTCTCTCCCAGATTCCTAGGGTCCCAAAGTTCCTCAAGGGAATTTCCAGCCCCAGTCCCACTTCCCTGCCTTGAGATGGGCAGAAAAAGAGAGGGGCCTGGTGGTGGGCCAGCTTTCCAGGTGGCCCACTTTCCTGAGGAGGGCCCAGCCCTGCTTGGTGGTGGGAGCTGGAGGGGCTGCTGCATGGGTATATTTAGAGCTGCTTCTTGCTGTGCCAGGGCCTCGGGCCTCGAGAATCAGCTCCAGCCAGCTGAGCAGAAAGCCAGGTCTGTCAGCAGCAAAGCGGGATAAAAATAGTTTCTCCTGTCTGCTCACAGAGCTGGGCAAAGGGGCTGGTACCTCCCCCTCCCCTTATTATAGCATCTTTGTTAGCTGTTCCCTGGGCACTGGACCAGAAATGACACCCACCTCCTCCAAGGGCCTGGCAGCTGCTACACCTGCCCACTGGGGAGGGGGTCCCTGAGTCCAGAGGATCAGGGGACAGAATGAGGTCTGGTCCAATGTGACCATGGCTGTAGGGTGTGGGGCTGATGCCCACTGACCCAGGCCCAGGGAGGGTCTAGAGGATTCCAGAGTTCCTCCCCACCTTCCCCCCTCTCCAGAAATCCCACATATTCTGTTTTTTCCTGACTGTGACCCAATTCCTGTGGCCCATAGGGAGGTCCACAGCTCTGCAGGAATCAATAGGAAAGCTTTTTCAAGAGGTTGTGGAGATAGGAGTAGGTGGCTAAGGGTCTTGAATTGCCCAGCACTGGCTGGTGGAGAGGCCTCCTGCCCCCTTGGGGGAGTCTCAGCAGGCCCTTTCACCATGCATGCAGGTTCTCCAAGCCTCCTGATTTCTGTCCTGCCCTCTATCTGCTCCAGAAGGGTGCAACCAGAGGGCTGGTTCCAACCTCCCTTTCTACCCAAAGGCTGGCAGCTGGAGACAGCTGGGAGAGAGGTCAGGGACTCTGGGGGCCCCCTCTCCTCAGCAGTGCCCCCCAGAGGGCCTCATCTCTCTCACTGTGCCCCCCAGGGGGCCTGTAGGCTGGGATAGTCCCTAGAACATGTAGACGAAGCACTCACCAGGGAGGTGTGACAGGGTCCACCATTTATGCCCTTGTGACCTCATGCTAGTGATGGGCCTCCCTGGCCTCATTTGCCTTTGTAGGTTGGAGCTAATCCTCCCCTGTGTTTACTGCCCTTTGCCCACAGTGTGTGTGTGTGTGGGAGGGGGGGGTTGGGGGAGAGTGCCGGGAGTCTTTGGGATGTGTAAATTGCTGTGCTGACATAGGGACTTGATATACTCTTCTGCTGTCCCTCAGGAACCACAAACTGAGACTGTTTGAAGAGTGGATGCTCAGCTCCAGCCCTTCATGTCCCCCTTGTGACCCCAAGCTTTCGGGGAGGCCATGGGCCCCAGATTCTATATCCCACACAGGCTCTGTTATTCCACACTCTCACTGACTAATTCTTAGGAAAGTCAGATTTCTGGATCCCTAGAAGGTCAGAGCTGAAAGAGATCAAGTTCAAGTGCTTGAGTTCATAAAAGGGAAACTGAGGCTGAGGTAGGGGAAGATTAGTCCAGGCCACAGAGAAAGCTAATGGTGGGTCTACGACTTGAACCTGGGAAGCCTCGAGAATGGACCTGAACATGACCTTGGACTAGAAATTTGACCTGAATCTTAATCCTGGACCCTGAACATTGACCTGGACTTGATTTTAGACATTGAAACTTGAACTTGGGCATGAATTTGTTCTGAATATTGGACTGGATGTGTAACCTCAGACATTGACCTTGGACCTAGATCTTGGACCTGGTCCTAGACTTAAGGTTGGAGATGGATGTTGGGCTTGGATCTCAGATCTGGACCTGGACGTTAGACTGGACATCGGACCTGGACTTTGAACCTGGACCTCTGACATGTCTCTAACTTGGATCTTGGACCTATACCAAGACTGAGATGCCAGGGGAAGTGGTAGTTAAAGAAGAGCCAGATGGGCCTGCTGTGTGTCCTTGGGCACCTCCCCAGGCTTCTCTGGGCTCCCTCGGCTAAGGGATTGGGGCAGCCCTTTTGCATCCCTGCTCTCAATATGGACTTTCTGAGGTGTGGGGTGGATGTGTTGGGGACTTTCAGCCGGACTTCCAGGCCTGTCCTGGAGCGACTCCCTGGCGCCATCAGAGGGAGTGAGAGGAAGTGGGCGCTGGTATAATGTGGTCAACTAGATAAGCCCATGGGCAAGAGTAGGAGTGCTTCCTCAGCCTGCTGGGGAGGCTTAATGTAGCTGTGGAGGGCAGACAGCGGTGTTATTGGATTGGCATTGATCCCTCATCTGCCTGGGTCAGATGCACTCTGAAGGAGTATGGGGGCAGGACTAGGCCGGGGGTACAGAGAAAGGGGGACAGGGAGCCCGGCTGGAGTCGCAAGTCAGGGTGTGAGGGTGTGAGGGGGTAAGCAGTGAAACTGTCTTCTGCTGGGGCCCCGGAGACTGCTGCCGTGCAGACAGGTGAGCAGCAGCCTGCTCTGGGATGGCTGAGTCCCCAGCATCTCCCCAGGGTGGGGGCCCAAGGCCTGCAAAGCCGTGGGCTTGGTGGCGTTGGAGGGTAGGGTGTGAGAGGGTTAGGAGTGTGAGTTGACATCTCACAAGACTGAATCTGTGTTTGGAATC
This sequence comes from Ursus maritimus, assembly GCF_017311325.1. NCBI lineage: Eukaryota > Metazoa > Chordata > Mammalia > Carnivora > Ursidae > Ursus > Ursus maritimus. The sequence continues at coordinate 21,193,209 of NW_024424675.1, read as the reverse complement.
ACTCAGGGAAGAGGAGGGGAAGGGGAGGCTGCACTGAGGCAGAAAACAGTGGAGGAGCAAGAAGGGAGGGAGGGGGAGAAACAAGGCATTGTATTGGACAGGGTGGTGGAATTAAATCTGGCTCCCTTCTTTGGGGAGCTCTGCAGAAAGGCCTGGAGATTTTTCCATTTGGGAGGCTTCCCCTTCCTCATTTAGGGGTTCTTTGGGCTGGGGGCGGGAGGCCTGGAGCCCAGACACACCTGCTGCACCCTTTGCTCAGCCCTCAGAGGCTGAAAAGGGAGGGAGTAGGGAGGCAAAGAAGAGCATCGCTTGTGTGTGTGTGTGTGTGTGTGTGTGTGTGTGTGTGTGTGTGTAGGAGGAGTCCTCCAGGAATCCTCAGCACTCCCAGGCATTCCCTGAGCTGGGAGTACACCTCTTTTATTTGGGGCCCTGCGTCTCCCATCAGTTAGGAGCTGTGGTTCTCCTGACTTCCACGTGCACAGGCCCCCTCCCCACACCCCTCCCCAGCTTCCCCTCCCACCAGCCTCATCCTGACCCTGTAGCCATTGCTGCAGGAATGGCTTGTAAGAGGATCTTTCTAATAACTGGAACTATCTCCAGCCCCAGGCCCTTCCCCCTTCCCCCTCCCTTCTCCTCCCTCCCTCCTTCCCTCCCTCAATCTCCTCACCTCCCCCCCTCCTCTCTTTCTCCTTGTTTACCCAGCACACTTACACACGCTGGGAGAGAAAAACGTCGGCTCAGCAATTTTTCACACTTCCCTCAAACGCTCAGCAAGGTTATTTCCGGCAGAGTGGAGACAACGGGCCACTAGGAGCCGGCAGGCTCTCTGAGGGCCCCCAGCACCCTGCCCACCCATGGAATGAGGGAGCCTTCAGTATCCAGCCTAGCCACACCCCAGGGATAGGAGAGGCCCCTGAAAACAGGATGAGGCAGACCCTATGTTTCCCAGCCATACCCAGGCTTGAAGGGTCACCCCCCCCCCTGCCCCAAGCTCCAGCACTAACCCTTTACTGCAGACACCACCAAAGCAGCTAAGCCAGGGTGCCTGTCCTCACCGTGGGGCATCCTGCAGAGAATGAAGCCAAGAAATATCTGGTCTCAGAAACTCTGCTACCCTCAGCCAGGCATTGGATGGTAAACAGAATCCTACAGAAACCCTGACAATGGCCCCCCGCACTCTGTTAGACCCTCATCCAGACATTTCCAGTGCCTTCCATCCCACACTTGACCTTCACAAAAGCTGAGGTTGTCAAAGTTGGAAGGATACTTAGTTCAGCCTTCCAAACTCTTTCACTGCTGGGGAGACAGAGGACCAGAGAAGGGAAGGCGCTTGCCCAAGGTCACACAGCGAGTCAGAGACCTAGTCTCCTAGAGTTCCAGGCCAGATATCATACTATCAGGACAGCCTCAGGATTCTCTGGAGGCCAGGGAACTGGTCTAGAGCCCTTTGGGGAAAGGGCCAAAGACAGGGATGGTTCTAGGGTGTCAAACCCCGTGGAACCCCCACAGGAACAACCCTGCTGATAGCTTTGCCCCAACTTTTGCCCTGACCCCACCATTCACTCAGGGGCTCCTTTCAAAGCTTTTTTGGGACTAAATTCAAAGCAAGGCACTCCTGCCTCCATCCTGAGGAGTAGTTTGCAGTTTGGGCTGTGCATGAGAAATTCTCTAAGCTTCTCTGGGTTTCCTCAACTGCCCTGGGGGCAGGACCACAGGGGCCTTAGGGGGTGGGAGCCCAGGGCTTTGTGTCAGTCCCCCAAGGGATCCACATCCTAGTCTTGCAGGCATTTCAATTTCTACCCAGATACTAGCACATACACTCCCCAGCCCTGGCATGGTCCCAGGTCCACCCTCTGTCTTGCCAGCACTCAGACAAGCCCAGCCATATCCCTGGGCCTCTGTCCTCAACCCCAAGAGGCCCTGGGGTCAAGAAAAGAGGACAGTAGAATAAGGGACATATGGGTAAAGGAAAAAGGGGTTGGTTCTCTGGGGGATCTGGGGGAGGCTTGAGGCTGAGGGGCTATAACTGTATCCCTGATCACTCCCTAATTTCTTTGACCTTGATGAGGTCACAGAGCTCTTTGCCCAGCGCCCTCTTGTTACCTGGTTTGACAGAGTGATGGAATGTGGGTGAAGTGCTTGGAAATCCCTAAGGGAGAAACTCCCACCCTCCCTCCTGGGCTGCTGCCTTCACCACCTCAGCTCCCCCCCACCATCCTCAGCCCTTTCTTCTCTTCTTTTTCTCCCCTCCCCTCTCCTCTCCTCTTCTCCCTCATCACCCCCTCCCCACACACCCCAAAGCTGATGCCACATGTGATGTTAGATTTCTTACTGCCAAAGGGATGCCTCTTCTCCAGACACCTGCCTGGTATGGGCCATGAGAGGAGAAACCTTTTGTGATCCCCTTGATGGGGGATGGGGTCTACAGAAGCAGTCTCTGATTCTTCTCCACACCCTTCAGAGCTCACCCCCTTCTGAGGCTGAATGACCTCTCTTGTCCCTCAAACCCTTGTCCCTGCAGGAACTTGCTCTGAGAAGAGATGGAGTGTGTGGGGGTGGGGGACTTACAAGGAACAGCAGGGCTGGCTCTGGAGGGGGTTGAGAAGCTGGAGTGGGGAGGGAGTGCAGCCCAGGGGACCAGGACCACTTTGGGGGAACCCCTCCTAGAAATCCCCTCTTCCTTGCAGCCCCGGGACAGGCCCAGCCTTTGGCAGGCATGTGGCTGAGGGTAACAAAAGAGTTGCTGAGAGAGGGGGCCTGGGAACACTTGTCTGGCATCGCCAGGGGGAGCAGGCTTGAAGGGAAAGGAGGGTGCCCCAGCTACACCCAAGGAGCCAGCCCTGTCTCCCCAGGGACTGGTAGTCCTGTCTCGCTTATCTTCCCCACCAGGGCAGTACACTCAGGCAGCCAGCCTCCTTCCCTCCACCAGGGAGAGGGGACCCTCAGGCTGCCTTGTGCATTAGCCCCCCAGCATTAGCCCTTCATGGGTGCCTTTCTCTCTTTCCATTCTCTCGCCACCCCTCACTCCAGCCCCGTTCTAGGGCCACAACTTTCAAAGTCCGGACTGGCGCGTGGCTATGGGATGGATCGACCCTGCGACTTTCCCTTTGTAGGGACCTAGCCCCTGCCCCGCCCGCCCGGCCCTCGGGAAGCCCGGGAGGCGCACACAGCCAGGGAAATCTCCTCCCGGGGTTCCCTGCCGCGCGCACCCCTCCTCGTGGCCCGAGTTGGGGAGGGCCCGAACTCCCCTCCCTCTCCCCCCCACCCCCCCGCCGGGTCCTACTCACCGTTGTCCCCGGGCGGCCCCCGGGCGCCAGGCAGCACGTAGGCGGTCTCCAAGGGGTGGTAGGTGGGGGCCGGCACCCCGCTGCACTGGAAGCCGTCCCCTTTGATCTTCTTTACCAGGAAGGAGCGCGGCATGGTGCGACTGGCGGGGGGCTCGGCGGGGGCACTTGCGTGGGGCCCCGGTGGGGGGAGGCGGCCAGCCGGGCGCGATTGGCTGTCTGCGCGGGGTTTCAGCACTGGACAGCTCCCAGCGGGCGGGCGGGCGGCAGCGCGGAGCCGGCACCGGTGGCGGCGGCCCCGGCTCTGGCTCGGGCTCCCGCTCGGGCTTGGCGGCGGCGGCGCGCAGACAGGCGATCGCTGGAGCTGTGCTCAGCACTCCGGCTGCCGGCTTTATATGGGACGCAGGCTGGAGGAGATCAGGTGGTCCCCTAGCAATGGAACTGTTCAGCGCTCTAATCCATCAAATGTCCCCCAGGACAATCGCTCCGCACACGTTCCCCTGAACCGGCAGCGGTGGGGGCAGACCAGGCGCAGGGAGCAGCGGGCAGGCAGGAGGGGAGAAAGTGAGGGCGAGAAAGGCGCAGAGATACAGAGAGACGGAGAAAGAGGAGTGGGGGGGGGGGGGGGG
>NW_024424675.1:21158473-21189286 GCF_017311325.1 Ursus maritimus | reverse complement strand
CCCTCTTCCTTGCAGCCCCGGGACAGGCCCAGCCTTTGGCAGGCATGTGGCTGAGGGTAACAAAAGAGTTGCTGAGAGAGGGGGCCTGGGAACACTTGTCTGGCATCGCCAGGGGGAGCAGGCTTGAAGGGAAAGGAGGGTGCCCCAGCTACACCCAAGGAGCCAGCCCTGTCTCCCCAGGGACTGGTAGTCCTGTCTCGCTTATCTTCCCCACCAGGGCAGTACACTCAGGCAGCCAGCCTCCTTCCCTCCACCAGGGAGAGGGGACCCTCAGGCTGCCTTGTGCATTAGCCCCCCAGCATTAGCCCTTCATGGGTGCCTTTCTCTCTTTCCATTCTCTCGCCACCCCTCACTCCAGCCCCGTTCTAGGGCCACAACTTTCAAAGTCCGGACTGGCGCGTGGCTATGGGATGGATCGACCCTGCGACTTTCCCTTTGTAGGGACCTAGCCCCTGCCCCGCCCGCCCGGCCCTCGGGAAGCCCGGGAGGCGCACACAGCCAGGGAAATCTCCTCCCGGGGTTCCCTGCCGCGCGCACCCCTCCTCGTGGCCCGAGTTGGGGAGGGCCCGAACTCCCCTCCCTCTCCCCCCCACCCCCCCGCCGGGTCCTACTCACCGTTGTCCCCGGGCGGCCCCCGGGCGCCAGGCAGCACGTAGGCGGTCTCCAAGGGGTGGTAGGTGGGGGCCGGCACCCCGCTGCACTGGAAGCCGTCCCCTTTGATCTTCTTTACCAGGAAGGAGCGCGGCATGGTGCGACTGGCGGGGGGCTCGGCGGGGGCACTTGCGTGGGGCCCCGGTGGGGGGAGGCGGCCAGCCGGGCGCGATTGGCTGTCTGCGCGGGGTTTCAGCACTGGACAGCTCCCAGCGGGCGGGCGGGCGGCAGCGCGGAGCCGGCACCGGTGGCGGCGGCCCCGGCTCTGGCTCGGGCTCCCGCTCGGGCTTGGCGGCGGCGGCGCGCAGACAGGCGATCGCTGGAGCTGTGCTCAGCACTCCGGCTGCCGGCTTTATATGGGACGCAGGCTGGAGGAGATCAGGTGGTCCCCTAGCAATGGAACTGTTCAGCGCTCTAATCCATCAAATGTCCCCCAGGACAATCGCTCCGCACACGTTCCCCTGAACCGGCAGCGGTGGGGGCAGACCAGGCGCAGGGAGCAGCGGGCAGGCAGGAGGGGAGAAAGTGAGGGCGAGAAAGGCGCAGAGATACAGAGAGACGGAGAAAGAGGAGTGGGGGGGGGGAGGGAGAGAGAGAGGATGAGAGAGAGGAGAGAGGAGATACGCAGAGAAAGACAGAAAGAGACATACAGAGAAAGACACACACACACACACACACACACACACACACACTGAAAGAGGTAGAAATAGAGACCGAGATAAGGACAAAAAGACACAAGAGAGAAACACACAGAGAAGGAAAACAGAGATGGAAAGAAGTAGCAACACACGCTCACACACCCAGGGGAGAGAAAGAGAGATCCAGAAACACAAAAAGAAAGCCACTCAGGGATGCAAAGAAAGGGAAAGAAAAGTGTAAGATAGAGGGAGAAACCGAGGGGAGAGGGCAGAGAGTGGTCCGAGCAGGCGAGGTTCAGGCTCATGGGGACACAGAGAAGGGGATGCAAAGAAAAGAGTGTGAGCTCGCCAGCCACGACCCTCCTGCCTCGAGTCCTCTCCCTTTCCCCCAATTTAGAAGTGGCCAGTGTGGACACTTAGCTTTAACTAGAGGAAGTCGTCACCCCCACCCTAGCTTGACTTCCCACTGAAGCCCCCTGTTGGGTTTGGGGTTCAACTTTCTTCTCCCAGAACTGGTGGGGGCAGCAAGTCCCCCATGCGGATGCCGGCCCCGCTGAGCCAGTCCTGTTCCGGTGCCTAGCTCAGGCAGGCGCTGCAAGAGGAAGTGAAAATCGTCCAGTAATTAATTTCCCTGCTGCCGGGGGGTGGTGGTTTTGACACATCCGAGGCTGTGTCTTTCCCTGAAGCGGGGAGCAGACAATAGAGACACGTGGACTGGGAAGGGAGAGGGGGGAAGGGAGGGGGAGCGGGGCTCCCGCTGGAACTCTTTGCAGGTCAGCTCCTTTGTCTCCAGGAGGATCTGAGCAAACCCCCCCCCACCACCACCATCCGACCAAAACCTGGGGGAGCTCCTATATCTTGGAGGACCGAGGAGCAGGAGAACTCAACCCCCTGCCCAGAGACTGCTTGGCAAAGTGCCATGGTGGTGGGCTGGCCTCAGCAAGTATGGGATGGCCAGTGCACAAGAGTCCCAGAACTGGACTCCAGGAATGCCANGATCTCATTGGTCGACAGCATTTTGTTTATGGGATGCCAGGCTGATGGAGTGGGGATGTGCTTTTGAGACTGGGTCATTCAATACCAGTTGGGATAGTAAGACCCAGAGAGGGTGTGGAGGTGCCTGAAGTCCCACAGTGAGTCAGCAGAAATTTCCAGAAACCCTTGTGTGACCTTTGGGCACCACTGAGTGAGGGGCTCACACAGTCCTTGAGGTATGATGTTGAATGTTGGAATAAAATTTGGGCCCTTGAGCTTGGCAAGGCCCTGCATGATCTTGGGGGTGGGGTGGGCATTGCCCATCTTCCCAGCTATATTGCCTCTTATTTTGCCCTCTGGGACTTTTTTTTTTTAACCTCAGTCACTGAGGGTTGAGATGATCATACCCCTTGACTCATGGCACACCCCTGTATTCCCGACTCCAGCCACACAAATGGCTTCTAGTTCTTCAGGCTTGGTGCTCACTGGTTTATCTATTGGCCTCCACAGTGTTTTCTCTCTTCAGACTGTTCCTCCGTCTACTTCATCCTAGCACACCCCTATTTGTCCTCAGGGCTTAGCTGAGGGATCACTTCACTTAGGAAGTATCCTGACTTCCTACATTGTGGAGTAGCCCAGCTTGCCCTTTAGCCCCTGACCTTCATGGGGACAGAGACTGTGTCCCATGTTTGGCTCAGTATACTCTTACAATGTGCAGGGGGACATCTTGGCTCCCCTACTTACTAGCTGTGGAACCATGGGCAAGTTATTCAACTGCTCTGTGCCTCACTTCCCCCCTTCATAAAATGGGAATGGTAACTTCTGTCAGCCCAGGGGCTCGGCAGCGCTACCAGAGTTGCTATATATAAAAGGCTTGGAATGATGCCCGGCATATAGTAGGTGCTCAATACATGTGGCTTCTATACGTACAGTTATGCCTGGAGTACCCCCACATATTTGTGGGGTTCCGTGGAATAAGCGGTGACAGTCCTAGTCCCTGCTGTCTTGGAGGTGACATTCAAGGGACCATGGCTGGATACTGAAGAAGGAAACGCTGATATCAACAATATCCTTTCAAATAGTTGTTCAGTGCTGTGAGGAACATAAAACTGGGTGAGGGGATGGAGAATGATGGTGCCTAGCTAGGGTGGCCAGCAAGGGTCTCCTGGAAGAGGTGACATCTGAGCTGAGACTTCTGCGAGGGGTGCTTAGTCCAGTGGGGTGGATAAGACACATGGGTGAGGGGCGCCTGGGTGGCTCAGTTAGTTAAGCATCTGCCTTCGGCCCAGTCATGATCCCAGAGTCCTGGGATTGAGCCCTGAATTGGGGCTCCCTGCTCAGTGGGGAGTCTGCTTCTTCCCCTCCCTCAGTCCCTCCCCCCTGTTCATGCTCTCTCCCTCTCTCTCATGCTCTGTCTCAAATTAATAACTAAAATCTTCAAAAAAAAAAAAAAAAAAAAGACGCCTGGGAGCCCATGAGGTCACCTCTGCCTGCCTGAAGGTTCTACCACCCCCATCGCCTACAAGGAGTCAGTGAAACTGAGCCCAGAGGGCTTCCCAAGACACAGAGAGTTCATGGTAGCTTAGGGACAGAGCTGGGGACTGGGCTGTCTGTCATCAGGGCTTCTCACTGGGTAGGATGGAGAGGTCATCCACCCCAGAAGTGACACATCCAAAGTCCTGCAGACCACCAGTGCCAAGTTGAGCATAAGACCCCAGGTCTCTGTCCTCCAGTTGGAAGGTGGCATGGGCACGTTTAGCAGATAAGAAGAAACCTTTGGCCCAGAAAGTGAGGTTCAAGAATACCTACTGGGTGGGGAGACCTGAAGCATGATGAAATACACAACGGCTGGCACAGCTTCATCACAGGGACACTAAGAAGGGCCTTCTGTCCCCTAAACCACGGCTAACACTGGCTTCCTGGTTCCAGGAAGTCCACATCACATCAAATCAGTAAAGAAGTTTAATCTCAGGGATGTTTGCTGCCGCAGCAGAGACTGGAATAAAACCCCAAACTGGAGACAATGGAGAGGGGGCTATGAAGAAGACACCGGCTTGATGGACTATTGTATAGTCATTAAAAATCATCGTACAAGGAAAGGGCTTGTGGAACTATGTTAAATGAAGGATGTAGAATCCAGAAATCTCTCCTGGCATGTTGGCAACTAGGAACCAAAATAAAAATAAACATGCCTAGGAAAGTGAAAGAAGGACTGGAGGCCTATGGGTTTTCTCCCCCCTTCTTCTCATGGTTTCTAAAATGACCATAAAATGTTTCGGTTCCACAAGCGCTTATCTCGAGCGCTTGCTAACTACTCCCTTCCTTCTAAAGAGAAGAACTGATATATTTTGTAAAACACGTCAGGATAGTCATTCTTCTGACTTTTGGGAAGACAGCACTGCTGGTGGCAAGTTTCCCCAGCGACAATAATAATTATTGTTCTATCAACAGCACCATTACTGAGCAGCTCTGCGTGCCTGGCACTGTTCTAAACACTTACCCTCCACAGATGCTGGCCTCACCAGGGGCTTTAGCTGGAGGGATTCAGAGTCAGCCTGTTTTCAGTTCAAATCCGTGTTCTGCCACTTCCCAGCTGTGTGGTTCTCGGTGCCTGTTTCCTCATCTGTAAAATGGGGGCATTAATTGGGCCTGTCTCACAAGGGTGCCGTGATGATTAAATGATAACGTACCCATAAAGTGTTTCGAGCAGTGCCTGGAGCACAGTAACTTGACTTGATAATTGTTCACTATTTTAATTTACACATCTTCACTCGTCTAAGCCTCACCACGGCCTCACGGGAGAAGATTCTGTTATGCCCCATTCTACAAACGGGGCTGAAATGACTGGTTCAAGACCACAAGGTCACCGTGTGGAGGAGCTGGGAAGGGTCGCAGATCCATGTGGCCCACTGCCTGCCTCCCCAGGAGCCCTAGGCTTGATATAACGCTAGTGGGGACGGCAGGCTCGGCCCTCCTGCCCTCCTTAGCCTGCTCTGGTTTCCCACACATTTCAGGCTTGCTCTGCGCGTCAGGAAGGAGGGTAGCTGCTAGTGTCTGGGTGTGGGTCTCAGTGCTGTGTTGGTCCAGGTGGCTGGCAGAATTGCCCCGTGCCTGCCCCTCAGTCTGCACCTCTGTAGACGGAACGAGGCACCATATTTGCAGGGCTCACTGCCTGTAGTTAGGAAGGAGCAGTGCTCTGAGAGTCGGGAGCCCGATTCTAGCCCCGGCTCCGCTCCCTCTGCTCCCTATTCTGAGCTCCAGCTTTCTCGTCTGTCAAATGGGCATGGGACAAGATGGTCCCTGAGCTGCTGTCCAGAGCTGATAATGGAATTCTGTATGAATTCCAAGGAGGAGAGCGGCCACAAATGCATCCACTCCACGCTGATGGGGCTCTTTTCTCTGGTAAGCTTCACTTATGCTGCCCTGCTTCTCCAGCGTGGTTTAGCCAGGCCCTCGTCCTCTGGGGCCAGAGAGGAGAAGGTAGGAGAAGGGTGAAGCTCTGTACACCAAGACTTATAAAGGCGATCTTGCCTAAGGGCACCTGGTGGGTCCCCCAGAATTGGATAGGTGTGGGGTTTTCTCTCGGGCCACTTGGGTTCCCTGGGAAGCAGGTGTGAACATGGCGGTGAAAGGACAGAATTTTATGGGAGATACAACCTGTGGAGAGAAGAGGGGTGTGGTGCCTTGAGCCGGGGTGAAGGGAGAGAAGGGAGAAAGGAAGATGGTGGAGCCGGAGCGTCAGGCAGGGGCGCAGGTCCGGGGCAGTCTGGCAGCCAGCAGGCAATTCCGGTGCGAAGATTTTCTGCAGGGGAGCCCCGCACTGGGCAGAACGGCCAGGCCCCGGCTCCCCGCTCTTAGTGACTGCGGTCCAGAGGAGGGCCGAGTGGCTGGCACATGTTTTTCTTTACTTTATTCATTTAATAGACGCTTACAGCTCGGGGCCTGTGCCAGGTGCTGATCTGTACTCTTGCCAAGTACTACCTAGTCCTCGCACTTGCCTTTTCAGGCCGACGAGACTGTGAGCCCCATTTTACAGAGGAGGAAACGGAGCCCAGAGGGTCTCAGTAACTTGCTGGAGGAATTGCAGCCAGCACGGTCTGCCCCACGGCCTCCTCTCCCCCTGCGAAGGAAGGCCCTGGCAGCCTTCCATTTTCATTCCTCATCGGCTCAGGGGCTCAGAGCCGCAGCAGACTCCAGGAAGGGGCCAACTGGAGGGGTCAGGAGTGCGGCCGGGTCACAGACCCTCCTGAAGCTTTTCTACCCTCTTCCCTCAAAGCGTCCCACCTCAAGGCCTGTGCAGGCCCGTTCCTGCTGCCTAGAGCCCTCTTTCCTCCCTCCTGGCTAGTCACCCTTTCTCCTATCACCCCTCCCCCCCGCCCTTCCGCTTGACCCTAGGATCTAGCCCAGGACAGACATGATATGTGGCGGGAAGGGGCACGTTTTGGAGTCTCAGATGATCATAATGCTAGCTGGCATTCACTGAGCACTTATTATGTGCCGGGAACCAAATCCAGCCCTTGGCAGGGATTACCTCATTTCACCATCACCACAACCTGCCAGGTGGGGCCCTACTGATATCCCCATTTTACAGAAGGGGAAACCAAGGCTCAGAGGAGGCAAGATGCTTGCCCAAGGAGACCCAGCTAGGTGTCAGGATTCAAACCAGGCTGATCTGGCTGCAAAGCCCTGATTTTAAACCATAGAGCCCTTCTCCCTAAGAGGGCCAAAGGTGCCAATGCTGGGGTAGGTAGGGAAGGGCCCTCTACAACGGGGTTCTCCTTCCTCCTCTCCCTGCCAGGGTGAATGCTCCCGAAATGGGAGTCAGATCTGCTCCATTTGCCACACCCCATCACCTACAGAGTGCAGGGCAAATAAAAGTGCTCAATGAATATATCTCTTGAATGAATGAATAAACTATTGTGTGAAAAACTCCCTGTGACCCCACTCACCTTAGTCTCTTCGCCCTGAGTTTGAGTTGATTTGTCAACTCTCAATATTTCCTTTTGCCTTTCCGGATAATCGAGTCCCTATCCTATCACAGGCCTTGCAATTCTCTCATTCTGGTGTCTTTCCTTTGAAGTTGCGGATGTTCCTGAATATGCTGACCTCTGTCCCTGACAAGGTCACACCTTAAGTGGCTCTGTGAAACCTCTAGAAAGGGGGTGGAGTGGCTAAGAGACCCCTATACCCAAGCCCCACATTCAAGCAAGTGAGGTGGTTCAGAGTTTGGGCCCAGGTCACCCTGAGCCAAGTTTTAATCCCAGCTCTGCCCCGTCAAGCTGTGTTACTTTGGGCAAGTCACTTTGCCTCTCTGTGCCTCTATTTCACCTCTGCAAACTGAGGCCAATGATAACACCTATTAAATAGGGTTGTATGAGGCCTGGAGCATGACAGGAAGCTCTACTTGAGTAGGCTTTGGGATAACAGCATGATCCCTTCACCACCCCTATTTAAAAGTTGGAAAAAACTGAAGCAGGGGACAGGGAAGTTCCTTTTCCGGGACTTTCAGGCTCCTGCCAACCAGCTCAAGGCTGCCTCCCTCACCCTACGGTGGCCTCTTGTGCCTCCCTCTCTTCCCCACCAGCCGAGCCCAGAACCATCCGTGGCAGATGCTGAGGCTGCTGTTGGATCTGCCGAGTTGGCATTTCCAGGCTCCCAGGGCTCCTGGCACAGAGGAATCGACCATTCTCAGCACCCCCGGGTCTGCCTTCCTGCTCCCTGCCTCTGCTCATACACCAGCTGGGATCCATCAGCTTCTGGAGAAAGCCAGGAGGTGGCCCAGGTGCGCAGAGGTCAGGGGCTTTCAATATTGACCGGTGCCTGACCCCAGACTTGGTGGGGGACAGACTCGTAAGGATTCGGAACATCCACATGCCCCTAGTGCACACCTTCCCAGCCTCCCTCCATCTCGCCCCAGCTGCAGGAGGGCTGGGGAGCAGAGTGGTTAAAAGCTTGGATGGCCTGGGGTCAAATCACATGGCTGCTACTTACTGGCAAGTTAACCGAATGACTCACCTATCTTCTTTGTACCTCAGTTTCTTTGGCTGTCAAATGGAGATGTTGATACCGGGGGGACCTGCCTCACAGAGCAGGTGGGAAATGAGTGAGGTGTTTACGATGCCAGTTTGTACAGAGTTGGTGCTCAGTCATGTCAGCCCTTGTTAATTCCAGGTCCGTTCTCTTCCAGCCCCAAGGAGCATCTTCTCTCAGACTCCGTGGCTCTATCAGCCGAGGCCCTGCAGTGAAGTCCTGCTCACCTGGTGCACGGTACGGACCTGCCTGGAACGTCCGCTTGGCTGCAATAGCACGTGAGCTTATGGAACCCTCACAGCCACTTTTGGAGGTACACCGTATGTTCAGGGCCATTTTATAAAGGAGGACACTGGGCACAGAGAGGTTAAGAAATTGCCTGAGGGCTCACAGCTAGTAAGTCTGCAGAGGCTTACTGAGCACCTGCTATGTGCCTGGCACTGTGCTAAGGGCTGGGGACGTAGCAGCGAACAAGACACACCTGCTTTCATGCAGCTCGCATCCTATTATAAACAAGGGGGCAGATACGCCAGCTTCCTGTCCACAAAACACTAAGAAGACAAGTGACGTGGGGCAAAGACAGAATGGGGTGGGGGCTGTTTTAGGAGGGCTGGTCACAGAAAACCTCTCTGAAGAAATGCCTTTCGTGTAGAGTCCAGAATGCAGCAGGAGCTTGCTCGGGACACAGGGAACCCATTCTAGCCATGCTGTGGCAGGTTCAGTCTGGAATCTGAGAGATCCCAGGGCTGGTGGCACTAGAGCTCAGTTGTCTTGGTCACCTTCAAAGTGGGTAATGATCTCCTCCTAACCCAGCTGGCCCACCTCGGTGGAGCAGTGCAAAGAATGGTGCAAAGTGTAAATGACTTAAATTCTCCAAGCGTCACCTTTCTCATCTGTAAAAAAGGCATTGATAAACACAGCCCATGCCTACCAGAGAGCTGAGATGATTAACAGGGTCCGTAGGAAGTCCTGAGCCAGAGCTGGGCCCCAGAAGCACGTGATCCTTGCTGTCTGGAGTGGACAGGTGACCTTCCTTTCAGCCGCCCAGCACCTTCCAGCACCCTGCCTTATGAGCCCCCTCCTTCCACTAGTGAGGTTCCTACTGGACTTGCTCACTTCCTCTGCAGCCAGGGGCAAGCATGTGGGCCAGGCCAGCCCCTTGCTGTTCTGGCTGGAGTGTGGCAGCCTCTACATTGAGTGTCCAAAAGCAGCAGGAGCAAAGGTCTGAGTGTCAGCTTCCGATGTCAGAGTCAGCAGGTGAGCTCTGGCCTCAAGGTCGCCTTCCACCTTCTGCGCCCCCTCCCGCCCACTACTGTTGTTAGCAGTGAAGTCTCCCTCAGACCAGGGCTTTGATCCAATTTGGGGCTTTTTTTTTTTTTTTTAAGATTTTTATTTATTTATTTGAGAGTGAGTGAGGGAGAGAGAGAGCACACGAGGTTGGGGGAGGAGCAGAGGGAGAGGGAGAAGCAGACTCCCTGCTCACGGGGCTCCATCCTGGGACTCCAGGATCTCGACCTGAGCTGAAGGCAGATGCTTAACTGACCGAGCCACCCAGACACCCTGGGGGTGTTTTTGTTTGTTTGTTTGTTTGTTTGTTTTCCTTGTTCTGAAGCCTTCAGTCCTGGTTTCTGACCCTCTTGGGAGATTGTTCAAGCATGTTTGCTGCCATGGATCCTGCATGACTCAGCAGCCCATCACTGTCTGGAAACTCCAGTAGTAAAGTTTTTCTCAGGTTGAGTGAAATCCCACAGACTCCATCCTTCCGGCCTGGGATGGCCCCTCGGGGATATGCAGACACTCAGTTCTTGCCACTGTCCTCACTCTAAGGGCGGGGGTCTGGGGTTGTTCCCATTTGTGTTCCCAGCTCCTAGCACAATGTGGCTCAGAGAGAAGTCTCAGTACACGTTCATGACATGAACCACTACGTGGCTGCCATCAAGCCCCCTCCCTGAGTGGTTGCTAACCCTCCTGTCACTACCCCTTCTCCCTCCGTCTCCTGCTCCCAAGAGCACTGCCCCCCGCCCCCCAAGGAATGACCGGTTGATGACAGCTCAAGTGGCCACTTTGGTTGGTAGCAGTTATCTGGAGTCTGGTGTTGCAATAGATTCTGGAACTGAGCTTGGCTTTAGTGGGAAAGACTGATGAAATTGATTAAGGATGTCTGCCAGGATGCAGGAGGGGAAGTGCTAGCATGCGCCTGACATACTTGTCATTCTCTGTCACGGTTGCTCCTAACCTGGGCTCCATAGAAAGAATTCAGGAGCTTGGATAGGAATTCTGAATTCTGTCATGAGCTTGGATAGGAGAAGTATTACGTCTTTAATTCCACCAGCCTTTATCTGAAACTTACCATTCCTTCAGGGATGAATGCAGTGGTATTAGCAGGACCAGTGACTCTGTCACTAATAGAAACCATAGATATTTTCTTATCACCCTACAGATGTTCCAGATATCTTGAAATATCATTTACACTCATCATGGCTTGGAAATTACAATAGTTATTTGCTAGATCTTGTGTTATAATGTGTAATAAAGAAATACATAAATTACTGTAATGCAAACTTATTTTTCATATTTTGATAACTGTTTCAATGTAATTGGTTTCCTTTGTAATACTATGTGTTTTATTTTATTAATTTAAAGACATTATTCCGAGAAAGGGTCCATAGAATTTACCAGGTATCAAAGGGTTCCAGGAACACTGGCCACTCAGGTTTTGGGAACTCCCTCCCTGCCACCTTCCCAGGTTCCCTCCCTTATCCTGGATCTGGGAGGGAAGCTGGAGGAGGAGGTGAAGTCCTGCAGACAGGAGAAGTCTACCACACAGCCAGCTCCTGTGCCAGGCTCCCCGGGGTGATGTAGGACGCGGTGAATCGGCCGCAGCTTCTAAACTGATGGAGAAGAGGTTGGGCAGGTTCCTTCTGGGCCAAGCCTGGACTAGCTCATGCCAGAGGGGAGAAGCTGGTATTTTCCAAGGTGATCTGAGGGAAGGAGTCTGAGCGAAGGACATTTCAGCCCCAGAGAGGTCCTGGCTCACCCATCCTGATGCGCTCAGAGGCCCTGGACAGCAGGAGCCTGTGGCGTTGGAAGGAGGAGGCCACACCACAGGGCCAGGGGCCCAGCCCCTTTGTTCAGCATGTGCAGCTCACCATTCGTCACCTCATTCATTCACTTATTCCTTCACTCGCTCATTCACTCAATCACTCACTCATGTTTACGTAGTGCCTAGTAGTTGGCCCAGTCATGTGTCAGGACCTGAGCTGGGCACTAGATAAAAAGATGGAGAAGACTCAGTCTTTCCGTCCAAGACACAAGCAAAAAGACAATGACAATGTCATGGCTTGATGCTTCGACGGGAGAAGTCCATGAGGTCCCTAACCTAGCCCAGAGGAATCAGGGAAGGCTCTCCAGAGGAGGTGACCTTTCAAGAAAGTAGGAATTAAGGAGGCCCTTGGGTGCTCAGGAAGAGTGTTCGGGAAGCAGGAGGGGTAGCATGTGCAAAGGAGCTGGGGGAGAAGGAGGACACGGGGGACCTACAGAGTATTCACGGCTGGGGGTGGAGGTGGTGAGGCATGGCTGGAGGGGTCACATCCCATAGGAAGCTTGGAAGCGGGGCTTGGACAGTTTCCTGGCTGTGGTGAGGAAGGGGTGTGGGCCCCTGCTGTCTCATCTGTCAGAGGCACTGAGCTGTGTCTTCAGTGGCCTGGGGAAGTTCAAGGTCACCGTCTGGGGTGGGGGAGGTGGAGACCATCTCACCAGGGCTGGCAAAGGCCAACTGGGAAGCTGGGGCCAATGCCTGCCCCTCACGGCAGCAGCCACGAAGTCCTTCTGCTCTGAAGGCCTGAGTGGGCCCTGTTCCTTTATTTATGGGCTGTGTGAGCAATTTGCTCCTTGCTGGCCGGCTGGCTGGGTGTGTGATGCGGGGATTACTCACGCCCCAGTTGTGGTCCGGCCTCTGCAGGCTGCGGGGTAATGAGTGAGGTAATTAAGTGTAAAAGACAGGAGCGAACAGGGGAGGGCTGAGGGGGGCGAGCAGTCACTGGCTCTTTTCAGGAGCAGAGGAGTGAGATAATGTAGGATAATAGCCCAGCCAGGCCCTGCCCAGGCAGCCCGGCCTGTGCTGAGGGTGCCCCCCAAATGGCCAAGACAATTCAGCCTTTTCAGGGAAAATGGGGGGGCTCAGGCAGGGCTGGCTCCCAGGGACAGCTGTATGGAAATGACAGCTCCTCTCCTCGGTCCTGTCCTGTGTTGGCTGAGGGTAGGGAGCAGACGCCTTTGACTGGGGATGAGGCTGAGAAGAAGTAGATAGGTCCAGGGAAGCACGTGAGGCAAGACGAGGCATTCATGTGGGACTGGGCGACTGAGCTATGTGTGGGGAGAGAAGAGACATACTGAGAGCCATCAGGAAGGTTGTTAGTGGCTCCAGAGTCTGGCTCACTGGGAAGGAACTGTGGCTTGGCTGTTGACTAGCTGTGTGACATCAGCTTAGCCGTGCTCCCTCTCTGGGCCTCTGAACTCTCATCTGTAAAGTGGGGCTGTCAGAGCTGTCCCTCCATCACAGGGAAGTTTGGAGGATGGGCACAAGGATGCCACACGGCGAGTGCTCCACACATTCTAGAGACAGCTGCAGAATCCGAGGGCATTGGTCATTCATTCATTTATTGAACACATATTTCTTGGGTGCCTACCGTATTCGAGTGCCTCCTGGTGCTGGGAAAACAGCTGTGACCGGAACAGAGTCCCTTTCCTCTTCTAAGAGGGGAGACAGACCTTAAAGCGCTAAACATAAACATGTAAGATCACATCAATGATCCCACTCTTGGACATTTATTTTACAGATGTGTTTAGACACATGTGAAATGAATGCATTCAAGTTTACTTACTACAGTCTTGTTTGGCCTAACCAAATCTTAGATGTGGTCCAAAGGTCTGTTATTGGCGAACTGATTCAATAAATGGAGTGGCCAGAAGAATATTACACAGCCACAAAAAGGATGAGACCGCTCGTTATGTGTGAATACAGAAAGCTCTCCAAGAAGTTTTTTTTTTTTAAATTTTATTTGTTTATTTGACAGAGAGAAAGACAGCCAGTGAGAGAGGGAACACAAGCAGGGGGAGTGGGAGAGGGAGAAGCAGGGTCCCAGCGGAGCAGGGAGCCCAACGCAGGGCTCGATCCCAGGACCCCGGGATCACTCCCTGAGCTGAAGGCAGACACTTAATGACTGAGCCACCCAGGCACCCCTCCAAGAAGTATTGACAAGGAAAAGGAAGACGAGGAATATCTTGTGCAAAAGAGGAGAACTGAAAAATAGCTTTATATTAGCCTGTATATATAACACACCAATAACACTTGGGTCCTATGGAAAGAAGTAAGATTGGAATGAGAGCCAGGGCAGGCAGGGAGACTCTTCGTTATATACTTTTCTCTGGTTTTTATTTTATACCAAGTGAATGTATTACTAGTTCAAAACAAATTCAGCTTCCTCTTACCCCCTTCCTCCTTCCATGTCCCAGTATTTGTTGGAGGTGAAGGGTTGGGGGTGGGGCCAAGCAGGGAAGGCAGCTGAGTGAGGCCATGGCTCCGTGGGATGGGGGACTGAACACATAAGTAATATATTGAGAAAACGAGAGCTCGGTTTCTCACTGTCGGAGAAGGGAATTACAAACATGGAAACAGCAAAGGCTATGGGGACCCCTATGGCGCTGGAATGACGTTCGAGGGATCAGGGTAAACTCATGGCTTTGGACACATATAGACCGATCAGCAGAGGGTCACATGTGTGCATGTGTGCGTGGGGGGCATCCTGCAGTCCGTGTATTTCCCAGCTCTGTCTGCAAAGAGAGCCCAGGAGCACTCACACCCCATGTAGCAAGGAGCGCTCCCAGCACCCAGATCTTGGTGTGTTAGGATGGCATTCTCCACTGCAAGAAACCAGGGCTCCCTGGAAAGAAGGCTGATTTGAGGGCTGGGGCCTGGAAGGTAGACAGTGACCCCGAAACATCTCCTGGTGCTAGAAAGTGAGTAGAAGGGCTCAAGTAATGCTGGGAACATGTCAGAAGAGCATAGGAGCGGCTGGCCAAATCTAGGACAATTTGAGCATCATAATAAATAATGACAATAGCAGATAATAACCCATTGACTAAAAACAGGCCTCTGTGGCTCTCCACGGATACCATCTACATACATACATACATACATACATACACACGCGTGAAGAGCTCTTTCTCACAGTAGAAAGTCTAATAACAAATGCAGAAGGAAGGATGGAAATATTAGGGTATAATTGACTCTGGCAGAATCATTGCTGGGTGCGAAAATGAAAACTCCGGGAAAATTTGTTGGGAATCAGGTATTTACATCGTCTTCAAATATCTCCGCACAAGATAATGTATTCATTACAGAGAGAAGGAGAGGAACTTTCTGGTGAGAAACAGGGCAGAGAGTATCTTAATCAGGGATCAAAGCGCCATGGCCTGTGAAGGGACAAACTAGCGTATGCCTCCAGGTGAGACGCAGAGAGGAGCCCCCGTCACTTCGGCGGTGTTCCTGTCAAAGATACGAAGCCTAAATATGACCAGGAGAAGCGTTGGATAAACTGCAACTCAGGAACCTTCTAGGAGATAACTGGCCTGCAGTCTTGGTGAGTGTGATAATGGCAGGGAAAGGGAAACTGAGGGACTGTTCTAGATGAAAGGAGGCGGAAGAGATAAGACGACTAAATACAGTGAGTATTTCTGGATGAATCTTCAGCTTTTTGTAAAAGATGTTATTACTGGGACAATTGATAGTATTTGACTGGGATCTGAAGATCCCACGGTAGTAATGTGTCGGTGTCAGTGTCCCGATCTTGACGATTTTGCTGTGCGTGTGCAGGACGATGCCTTTGTCTGTAGGAACTACAGACTAAAAGTATTTGGGGGCAGTGGTGGAATCGGGTCAACAGCTTACTCTCAGACAGTTCAGGAAAAAAAAAATCTCTCTATACAAAGACAGAATGATAAAGCAAACGCGTTTAAATGTCACTATTTGGGGGGCTCCTGGGTGGCTCAGTCGGTTAAGCATCTGACTCTTGATTTCGGCTCAGGTCATGATCTCAAGGTCGTGAGATCAAGCCCTGCGTTGGGTTCTGTGCTGGGCGTGGAGCCTGCTTAAGATTCTCTGTCTCCCTCCCCACTAACCCCTCGCTCTCCCTCTCTAATAAAAGAAAAACAAAAAAGTCAACATTTGGGGGTTCTGGATGAAGGATATGCAGGAATTCTTTGTACAATGTTTGCGACTGTTCTATAAGTTTTAAATTATTTCAAATTAAAAAGTTAAAAAAAACTTATTCAGATGACACTGAAGCCATATAATGTCAGGTAGTGATAAGTGACATGCAGAAAAATAAAGCAGGAGGGAGGAATAGCGAATGAGGGGACAGTTCTTCTCTAGATGGTGTGATCAGGCCAGACTGTCGGGGAGGGGATGTTTGAACAGAGACCTGGGGGAAGGGAGGGATTGAGCCCTGTGGAGATTTGTGGGGAGAGCCTTCCAGACTGAGGGACCCATCGGACAGAAGGCCAGAGTGGAACCAGCCTGGTGTGTGTATTAATTTCTATTATCCTGTAACAAATTACCATAAACTTCGTGGCTGAAATCAATACCAGTCTAGCTCACAGTTCTGTAAGTCACTGGTCTGACTACCTGTGCTGTGTATCATGACCTGATCACGGGAGTAAATGCCGTCACGACCACAGTCCAAGGCACTCTGCTGGACTAGACACCTGCAGGGGGTGGGGAGGAGAGCTGGAAATCTTGGGGGACATCTTGGAATTCTACTGACCACAATGGGGGGTTTGAAGAACAAGGAATCAGTGTGGCTGGAGAAGAGTGAGCAAGGGGGTGACAGGTAGGACAGAGCAGAATAGCTTAGGTGGAGAGACACGTATACACCATGTGGCCCGATGAGAAACTGAGGTCTAGAAAGTGACCTTGTGCATTTTGGCTTCTGTGTAAGGGGACAGTCATGCCAATTCCCCTAGGACTCACTCAACCTAAAGAGCAACCCCAGGGTAGAACCCGATAGATGATATAAGTCAAAGGAGTGTGTAGCTACAGGTAGCCCTTGGGGAACCGTGGGCTGCTGGGCGTGGGTGATGAGTGGATCTACTCTGTACATTTTGCCCAGCAGGCACAATGCAAGAAGCCACAGGCTCTTCAAGGGTCCATGGAAAAGTCTGAAACTAAAAAAACGTGGCTGGAAAATTTTTTTAAAAGGAAAAAAAAACTTCACTGAAGTGCGAGCAATTGATTTAATCGTCCAGAAGTACCATTACGTCACCTGATGATCGGTAACTAATTCAACTCTCGTAATTGGTACATATGTGTTGTATTTCCTGTGACTGCAACTTGTTTCCATTTTTTACTCTATTTGTTTTCTGTAGGATCACGTGCAATGTACAAAATAAAAATGTACAAAAGGGGATGCAGTGAAGCCTCTCCCCACACTTGACCCCAACCACCCCTTCCCCTCCCCCAAGGCCAAGTTGCTGTTCTCAGAAGCATTTTATGCACATACACGTGATCAAGTACAGACGCACCTTACTTCCCCCTTTTCACAACGGTAGCTGCTCTGCCTGCTTTCTTCCCCTTGGCGATGTATCTTGGATGCTTCCGATGGGCTCCTATGGAGCTGCCCGTTCTTTGTACTGCAGCAGAAGAAGTCTATTATTTGGATGAATTGTCACCCTGCCACCTGTTTTCCTAACACCCTGAGAGCTCTTGGCCTCTCCCTGGTCCCCAGGACAGTCACTATATTCTAGCTCATCCTGCTGCTTCCACTCAGCTGGTGAGCATGGGATCTGGCTTGCACAGTGACTGGCCAACAGGGCTGGGTCACAGCGCCGAGCAGTGTGGGAGAGTTAAAGCCCCAGCCCTAGGGCAAGCATGTTGACCACAGAAAGTCCGAAGACAGGGCAGAAGGAAGAAGAATTTATCAGGCGCCCAAGGGCAGGGGGCGGAGGGGAAGGGCTTAGTCCGGCCAGTTTGAGCCTTGTTACCCACATCCCCTGTGCACACACACAGGTTTCTCTAGAACGTCACCAGGAATGGGATTACTGAGCTGCAGAGTAAGTGCAAAATAATGCTAAGCTGTTCTTCAAACTGCGTGTACAAATTGACCCCCTGTCACCAGTGCCAGGGAATCCTCATTCCCCAGAAGTGATCGAATTTGGATTTGTCCCACTTTGTAAGTTTTGCCAATCTCGTGGACACAAAACGAACTCTTTGTCAGGATTTCGCTGGTTACTAAGACGTTGAATATCTTTGTGTTTATTGGCTGTTATGTTTTCTATTCTTTATATCTGTTCAAATCTTTAGCCTGTTTTTCTTTTTGATTGTCTTTGTCTTACTGATTTGTAGGAGCTCTTTATATATTTTGGATACTAATCTTTGTCCATCAGACTGTTACAGACTTTTCCCAGCTTGTGGCTTATTGTTTCACTTTTTTTATTGTGAATTTTGAACAGAGTATTCATCCTAACGCAGATGAATGTATTAATATTTGCCTTTATGGTTTGGACTTTTTGTTTCTTGTTTAAGAAATCCTCTCCAGGGGCGCCTGGGTGGCGCAGTCGTTAAGCGTCTGCCTTCGGCTCAGGGCGTGATCCCGGCGTTATGGGACCGAGCCCCACATCAGGCTCCTCTGCTATGAGCCTGCTTCTTCCTCTCCCACTCCCCCTGCTTGTGTTCCCTCTCTCGCTGGCTGTCTCTATCTCTGTCGAATAAATAAATAAAATCTTTAAAAAAAAAAAAAATCCTCTCCAGCCCGAATCCGTCCCAATCTTTCTACAATGCATATGTATATATATTTAAAAAGGGACATACTGTGCATTCTAT
The DNA here is from genome assembly GCF_017311325.1 of Ursus maritimus. Lineage (NCBI taxonomy): Eukaryota > Metazoa > Chordata > Mammalia > Carnivora > Ursidae > Ursus > Ursus maritimus. The sequence goes on along the minus strand of NW_024424675.1, from coordinate 21,171,115 downwards.
TTTGTAGCTATTTTTCTACTTAATAATATAGCATGAACATTTGTACAGCATCATCGGTAAATGGTTGCGTAGTTTCCCATCACATGGACCATCCTATCTATTTACTGAATCCCCTATTGATGAACATTCACTTTGTTTGCCACTTTTCGCCCTTATCCACAATGCTGCCAAGAGCATCCTGCAGTTGTGGTCCACATTCACGACGATTTCTTCTAGATAAAGTCCTAGGATAGAAATTGCCCGTCCAGTTACAGGATACACTTTATCAAATTTGCCAGAAGTCTCACTTTTGATTCCTTTCCCGAAAACGAGATGCCACTGTGTTAAACTGCCCATCCCAAGAGTGTAAAATCAGCAAAGTAGGGGAACGGATGGCACTGGGTAGGGGGTCCAGGAGACTGCATTTTGAGCGGGAGTAGTTAGCGGGCATGTTGATTGCGATGGCAGGCTTGGACATGGTCACCCTGGCAAATACAGACTTGACTCACTCTCTTCCTTCCCACACCTCCGCAGGTAAGACACCTTTGTTAGGTGGTGTTGAGAGAAAAGAGCCAGGAAATGCCCCAGTGAGGCCAGCGTGGGTGATGATTCTCTGGGTGATGATTCTCTGCTACTTAATTGTATTTCGAAGGGTGCAAGTTGCTGCCCCCTTTGTGTGTTGGGGGCTGGACAGGCTGTCTCCTAAAGCTGCTGCGATCTGGGCTGGGCACGTAAGGTTCTCAGGAAACGTTTGTCCGCTGAACAAAGGAATTAAAAAAAAAAAGTCCCCCAGAGAACTCTCACCTTGTGAACTTGAAGACCTTAGATCAGGACTTCCATCTTGCTGGGGGTATCAGACTTCTAAAACTTGAGCATTTATTTTAGCGATTATCAACGTATATCCTCTTTTTATAATAATTGATGCTGATTTTTATTAATGGATAGTTTCCCATGAGCATGAATTGTTTTTATTTTTTTCATGAGGCAATTTAAAGAAAAAATGTTAAGAAATTGTATGAAATACAGACAGAATGCCAGTGGGGGCTGGGAAGGTCCAAACTTCGAGAAACTCTGCCTTAATGGAACTTCGAAGAAGCCTAAGACATGGGTGGGTGGGGTCGGGGAGATCGGGGCCTTGGGATTCTAGGCAGAGGGTGCTGGGGGGCTCTGGAGGATGTGGCTGTCACATTCAGAGGCTGGGGAATCTGGAGGGGCCTGCAGAGTTTTTCATAGTATTGAAATCATATTTAGGACTAAAAAGCACGTTTCCCTCTTGATGTCACTAGACACAGCAACCTTGAGAGGTCCCTGCAGTGCAACATCACTGTGCACCGGGAAACTGAGCAATAGAGAGAAGCAGCCGTTTGCCTGTGGTCATGGGGTGAGTACATGGGCGAGGGTGACTTGGCCCCAGTGCTGGGTTTGGGATTTGTGGGAGGGTGTGTCAGGACTTGGAAATTCTGGGACCAGGACACCCACAGCCCTCTCATGATAACACTAACAATAGCCATTAGCGTTTATTGAGCGCTTACTGTTTGCTGGCTCTCGCTAAGCACCTTGGGCTGTCTCGATGAACACCTTACACTAACCCTATGTCAGGGGGATCCGTCATGATCCCCCCCAGATAGTGTCGAGGAAGGAGTTATTGATACGCGGGGCCTGCTCTTGTAGAAACTTGAATTCTAATAAGGGAGAGGGGAGCCAAAATAACCACGGAAGGCATAAGTGAATGAGACAATTTCACATAATGATAAATGCCGTGAAGAAAACCACCAGGCAGCATGATATAGTCTGTGGAGGTAGGGAAGGTTCTGCCCCGTATGAGACGATTGGCGGAGGCTTCTCTGAGGAGGCGACGTTAGAGCTGGAGCCAGAATGTACTGGATTTGAATCCTGGGCCATTTGAGAGCCCTGCTCATGACCCAAAGCCTACCCCAACTTTGGTCTCATAGCTGGGAGGATCATAGAATGCTCTACCAGAGAGATGCCTTGCTCCCTTGTTAAGCATTCTTGAAGTTGTGGCTTATGGGTCAGAATGTCTAGAACCTAGGAATGGGAGGATGAGAGGATATTGGAGCCAGAAGAGCTCTTACCCAAGGGGCTGCACTGTCCAGTTCCGGGGGCTCAACCCAAGTGGATCTGTGCAACACTTGGAGGTCTCCCTAGGTGATTCTCCTGGCCAGAGGGGAAACCATGTCCCAAAGAGGAGATGGGTCTAGCTAAGAGCTGTGGCTTGTGGCCATGCGGGTTGTGCTGGGCTCAGGGGTGCCCCGCTGGGGACTGAGAGGCTGCTAGAACCCTGTGGAGGGGCTGCCTTTCACCAGGAAGAAAGGCTGCCTATTTCTAACTCACATAAAGGAATGCTATGGGCTAGTGGTGGCCCCCAGTCGGGTGGAGGATGGTGGTAGAAATTAGCCCCCGTGTCACCTATGCTTTCTCCAGCCTGCTTCCTGAGAGGGCAGGAGGCTGGAACATGGTCACGATTTGAGCACGGCAGTGGTCCTCCTTGATGGCAGAAAGGGGGGGGCTTTGCATGCTCATCACAAGCCTTATGGGGCAGCAGAGAGGAAAAGCTGGGCTCCCAGGGGTGTTTGTGGAGCTGACAGGCTGCGGAGTAGGCAGGGCCAGGGGTGGGGGTGGCCCAGAAGGGCCTTATCTCCTCTGGGCCAGTGTCAGCTCCTGTCCCCAGCCTGCAGCACCTGCTGGAGCTTCGAGCCTGAGACTGGGGACTGCGGTGAATTTGCATTTATATTGGAGACTTCTGGTTCCAGGGCCTGGGAGGGTGGAGGGTGGCCACTGTGGTCAGCTGAGCGAGATGCAAGAGGGGAGGGGCCTACAGCCCTGTCCTGCCAGGGGCACGGGAAGTGGCTGGTGGGTGGGCCTGCCTGGCCGAGGAACAGTGGCACAGAAGGTTCTCTGGGCACAAGGCCGGCCCTGACAGCCTGCCGGTCCACCCTCCCAGCCACTTGCCAACATCAGCTGGGAGTTGGCTCTGCCCCACGGGCCTGGGAGAAAGGTCAGAGGCCCGTGCCAGCAAGGCACCGGGCAGGGCGGAAGCACTCCCGTGACTGAGTGCAAGTGGGTGGTGTCCATCTTACCCTCTTCTCAACCCATGAGGTTGCTTCAGCCAAGAAACCCAAGGCTCAGAGGGCCTTGCAGTTAGCCCAAGGTGAACAGGCTCATGATCCGGTGCCCCTGGAAGCCACATCCTGGTAATACTCAGGACACTCAGGTGCGCTGGCAGACAACCCCCCTGACTTTGGGGAGGGGAGGAGTTGACATCCCTCATCTGATTTTGGGAGAGACAAGAGAGATCATCACAGACCCGTGGCACTGATAGGACTGGTTTCGTGATGGCTTAGGAGTCATGTTTCATTTTATGGTGAAGTCCATGGTCATGACTAGGTCAAGCCCAGGTTTCTCCCTGCCTTTGCGGGAGCTTCTCCCTGGGCGATCTCATAATGGGTAAGGAGTGTAGGCAAGGAGAGAAGGAAGGAAATAGGAAAGAGGGAGGAAGGGAGAGAAGTATGAAAGAAAGGAACGGAAGAAGGGATAGAAGGAAAGAAGGAAGAAATGGAAGTGGGGGGTGGATGGAAATAAGGAGAGAAGGGAGGGATGGGGAGTAGTCAAGAAGAGAAGAAAAGTCAAGGCCAGAGGGCGCCAGGCAGAGCCGTCTGGAGCCCCTGCAGGTGTGCTGGTTGCCATTACAGACCCAGCGCTGTTGGCAGTCCCCTCTGTGACCTTTCCTGGCTGTCGCATTGAGTGGTGTTCCCCTCCCCGCCTTCCTGCTCCTCCTCTGCAGCTGAGGCCTCCTGACCTCCAGTAGTCGGTGGAGCTCTGCTCCAGGTGGGGGACCAGTGTTGGCCTGGTGGGGGCTCCAAGGAGCAGAGGTCAAGGCCCCACGTGATTCTGGGGCTCAGCTCCAGTGACTGGGGCTTTATCTCCAGCCCTTCGTTCTTTGCTGCCTCTGGAGGGGGGCTCTGCCTTGTTCTTTGGGTTCTCTTCACTCCCTCCCTCCTCCATCCCTCCAGACGGAGGTCTTGGCCCCATTCCCCCAGCCTGTGACTGTGGGCTTACAGCTGACAAGCCTCCTGGTCCTGGCTCTCCGTCCAGCAGCACAAGCCCTCCCTGTCTGTCACCAAACAGTCAGGACGGCCTGTCCCACCTGGCAGGCTGGCTGTTGCCCAGCTTCGTCTCGGGAAGGGAGGACCAGCTCTGACAACATGCTGCCTGAGTTCAAATCCTGCTGGGGCCTCTTCCTAGCTGTGCGGCCTTGGGCAAGACCCTTTGCCTCTCTGAGCCTCTGATTCTTCATCAATAAATGGGCATAATGATAGGAACTACCCCTTGGATTGCTTTGTGCATTACATAAGATCATGCATGGAGAGTGCTTGGCTCAGTGCCTGACATCTAGTAAGCACCCAAGACATGTTAGCTCGTATTATCCAAGCTCTATCTTTCAGCGCCCGTTCTGGCCTAGTGGGGCTGTCAGGTTCCAGAGACCTCTCATGGTGCCTCCTGCATTAACCCCTTTATGCCCAGCATCACCTGATACGACTGTTTCAACACATATAGCACCAGACCCTGATGTTATTATAACATTTACTGGGTGCTTATGATGAGGCAGGCATTGTGTAAGCCGTTTGAAATCACTGTTCCAAATTCCTTGATACTCCTCTCATCAAGAAGTGGGGTCTATGTTCTTCCTGTGATTGTTTCCAGGAAAAAATGTGGCAGAAGTAACACTGTACGACTTCTGAGGACAGATTGGAAGTGGCCATGTCACTTCTGCTTGGGTCTCAGGGGACACTCAGTCTTGGAATCCAGCCGCCATGCTGTGAGGAAGTCCAGGACCCAAGGAGAGGCCATACTGAGGTGTTCTGGCCAATAGCTTCAGGGGAACTAGTCTTGATTGCCAGACATGTCTGGGAAGACACCTCTGGATGATTCTGGGAAGACACTTCTAGATGATTCTGGCTCCCAAACATCAGCTCTCTCCAGCTGAGGTCCCAGATACTGTAGAACAGAAGGAAACCATCTCCAAAGTGCTCTGTCTGGATTCCTGAGCCCTCAGAATCCGTGAGCACAAGGAGCTTGACTACAACACTGTGTTTGGGGTGGTTCGTTACGCAGCAGTGGATGCCTGGAACCGCCACACTGACTCACTGAAGTTCCACAACAGTAGGAAGCAGCTGTCAAATCATCTCCCTTTCGGAGATAAGGGAAGTAAGACCCAAAATGCTCCAGCAAGTTGCCCGAAGTCACAGAGCTCGGAAGAGGCAGAGCTGGGATTTGTGCTTGACTCTGACTTGCAGCTCTGTGCTGCAGAATCGGGCCACATCCTACAAAACCCGGTGGGCCAGAGAGGTGACTGGGCATCATCTCGAAGGTCCTGGGGGGCCACGGGAAGGCACCAAAGTAGAATTTTTGGGATCAGGAGAGGACACTAAGAAGCTCTCTTGGGTGTCATGTAGAGGGTAGGTAACAAGGAGCTGGAGGTGGCCCACAAGGACAGACAGTGCCATCCTGCCATTTGTCCTTGTCCTCTCTGCCCTGCCCCTCAAAGCTGCGAGGACAGCAGTGAGATCCCTGGTCTCAGGCCCCCGGGAGCTCTGCACCTGTCAGAGCCGAGTCTAGCCGGGGATGCCAGCCAGTGGGGCTGAGCTGGGCTGTGCCCTCAGTGGGGCTGAACTGGGCAGCCTGGGCCAGCAGCTTCAGGGCTAGTGTGAGCAGGAAGTAGATCAGCAGAGCCCTCTGCCCCATACACCTCAAGGTAGACCACACAGCTCCAAGATCACCTGTGCTCACTGGACCCCTTTGTTTTGGAGTTGGCCGTGCGTGGCAGAGAGCCCAAAAGAAGAGTGACTTAAAGGAGACAAACACTGGTTTCTCTTTCTTATGAAGAGTCTGGAGGCAGGCAGCCCTAGGCTGACAAGATGGCTCCTCAATCCTCAGAGACCCAGGCTCCTTCTATCTTGTTGTTCTACCACCTTCAACACCTTGGTCCAAAATGGCTGCATATTCTCCAGCTACCATGTCCACATTCCAGCTAAAGGGAAGGAAGAAGAGGCAAAGAATGTACTCCCTCTCCTCAGAGACCTCTCCCAGAAATTGTAGGTGGTAGTTTCCTTACCTCCTTCTGGGTGGAATGGAGACACATGGCCACACCTAACTGCGAGAGGCTAGGAACTGTGGTCTCTGGTCTGGGGGCCCACGTGCCTGGCTATATCTAGGGGCTCTAAGACTGACGGAAAAGGAGGTAGTGAGTGTGGGAAACCAACTACCAGCCATGCGTGGCAACCTGGCAGCCAGAGGGAGTGTTTTGAAACTCAGATCAGATCATTTTACTTTGCTGTGTAAAATCATTCTGTAACTCCCTCTGCTCCTGCCACAGAGGTTACATCTCCATTCAGTTCCCAGGGCTGGCTGCCTGAGCTCACCCTGGCCCACCTCATCCTCCTGGGCCTGCCCCCAACACTGAACTCCAACCATGTGCACCCCCACCCTCACCCTGGGTCTCCCTTGTGCCCTGAGTATTTGGGAAATCCAAATACCCGGACAGGATTAGCTACAGAGGCAGTTAGTAGGGCTGTGGTTCTAAAACCCCTACTATGTGCCGGGTCCATACAGGCATTTTCTCATTTTAATCCTCACAGCGGCCCTGGCGGAGGCCAGTACTATTGGGAGCCCCGTGTACAGATAAGCAAACAGAGCCTGTGCTGGGTGGAGCCACGTAGCGACCAGGCTGCCTTGTGGCCTGGCTGATGGGAAGTGACTTGCTCAGGCATATGGCACTTTATAGTTGGCACAACACTTTTCCTTCCGTTGTCCCATGTTGTCCTCACAGCGACCGTGCCCCTTTTGCCTATGAGGAAATGGAGGCTCAGAGACGGACGGTGACTTTCCCAAGGTCACAAAGCCACCTGGTAGCCATGTCTCGATCAGAATCCGGGTTTGCCTGTCCCTTGCCTCCTGGTATCTGCCCGCTCTGCCTCCCCTGGGGAGTGAGGGGGGGGGGCGCACCCAACCCTCTGCAGTCCTGGTGACCGTGGCAGGGATTCCAGAGTCCAGCTTTCAGATGGGGCAACCGAAATCCCTGGAGGGAAGGAACTTGCCCAGAGTCCTACACCCCATCAGTGGCTTGCTGGGAAGGGACCAAGGTCTTCTGCACACTTGGCTCATTCATGCAATGGATATTTATCGAGCACCTACTGTGTACCAGGCACTGTGCTAGCTTCTGGGATCACAGCCATGAAGAAAAGGGACATAAATCCCTGTCTCCTGTGGAGCTGCGGGTCTGGGGCGGGGTGGGGGAGGGGGAGACCTACACTCACCAAATAAATCAGCGGCAGGAGTGGGAGAGGAAGAAGCAGGCTCATAGTGGAGGAGCCTGATGTGGGGCTCGATCCCGTAACGCCGGGATCACGCCCTGAGCCGAAGGCAGACACTTAACCACTGTGCCACCCAGGCGCCCCTGAGAACTATATTTCTGTAAGACAGACACAGTCCTGACTCTCCTGGAGTGAGAGTCTAGCAGTGGAGACGGGCACTACCTGAGGAGGCCCATGAATAAACCAGATAGATTCAGATTGTAATAATGGCTGAGAAGAAAACAAGGCTAAGTGCCAGGGAGGGAGGGGTAGGGGGCGGTGGGAGTTAACTTTAGCTGGGGTGATCAGGTGAGGGCCCCTCCGAGAAAGTGGCTCCTGAGCTGAGGCCCGAAGGGCATGAAGGGGCCAAGCAGGGTGTTCCAGGTAGAGGGAACAGCACACGCCAAGGTGCAGAGGCAGGACAGAGCTTGGGGAGTGGGAGGAGCTGAGAGAAGGCCTGGGTGGTTGGAGCAGGGTGGGAGGGGGCAGATCAGAGGGAGAGGTTGGCGGGAGGGAAGGGGCTTGAGAAAGGCCAGGGTGCCATCCAGGGGCACTGAATAGAGAGAGGGATGACTGGCCCCCTACAGGGCCCCGCTCAGGGAGGCCAGTCAGCTCTGCATCTGGGGGTTTCCCAGCCAGATCCTCAAGGGGTGGGGGCTGAGCACCTGCTGGCCTGGCACTCCCGCCTCCGCAGAGATACGGCCCCCCCAGCCCCCTGCAGCGGAGCCCCCCTCGGCGGCGCCCCCACCTGCGCAGCCGGGCAGGGCTTTGTGTGCCGGCTCCGAAGGGCACACCTGGTGCTCTCACTAGCCTGCTGGCCGCCTTGATTTAGGGGCTCGTCCTGGCTGGTTCTGGAGCCTGTTCCCTGAAGTCTACCAGCTGGAACTAGGCTGGCTGAGGAGGAGGATGCAGGCTCTGGGGGTGGCCAGGGAAGAAACCAATCCTCATCCTGGCAAGTCCATTAGACCAAGAGAGAAGTGTCCTGAGCATCTTTGAAATCCCGGGCCTCCCTTCTCTGGCCATCCTTCCCCTGGCAAAGAACCTGGGGCTCAGGCAGCAAGCAAGGTTCAAGTGCCAGTTTGGTTGCTCTGCTTAGAAATTCTCTCTCCCTCTCTGAGCCTCAATATCACCTGTATAATGAAGAGTTGACCTGGCTAAACTCATCGTGTAAATTCTAGAGCCAGACTGTCTGACCGTGAACTGTTTAGACGTAGCTAAGTTACTCAGCCTTTTGGCGCCTCATTTTACCCACCTATAAAATGGGGGTATAATAATAGTATGTATTTCCAGGGTTGTGTCAAGATAGAATTAAGTGTAGCTGTTGCTTGGAGCGGGGCCTGCCACATGCTGAGTGCTATATATTTTACCTCCGATTGTTACTGCTGTTCAAGTCTTTAGAGAATGTTGTGCTAGAAAGACTTGCTGGAGATAACTAAGTCCGTTTGTTTGTAAACTTTTGGTCTTTGTTTTTAACAGAGAAGCTCTGCATTACTGAAGAGAAATTTTACTCAGAGCCCCAGCTGTTCGGAAGGGATGGAAGGGGGGGTGCCTGCCCCACCTGCTCCCCCGTCTCTGTGTCTGCAGCCCCCAAGGGGGCTACTGGAGCATAATTTGAAAACCCTTGCTCAGTTTGTCTCCTTCAGCTCACAGTCAGGGAAACTGAGACTCAGAGAGAGGTAGGGACTAGCCCAAGCCCCACAGGGAGTGAGTCGCCCAGCCTAGCTTAGAATCCAGATTTCCTGGCTTTCTCAATGCAAGACAAGGGGCAGGGACTAGGAGAAAAGCAAGGACCAGAAGCTGCTTAGGGGACTGGGTGCATTGTGGCGTCAAGTCATTAGCATGCAAATGACATGCAAATCGATGCAAAACAGCATGTTTTATGCTAATTTGCAGAGTCGAGAGCTTCGACATTTTTGGTAACAGGGCAGCAGTCCTGGTCCCTGGGCATTGCCGAACACGCGTCCCTTTTTTCTTTCTTTCTTTCATTATTATGATCCGGACCCATAAATCTTGGTTTGGTTGTAACCCTGCCTCTTCTTTCCTGCAAGCCTGGCTCCTGTCACCCTCACAGGCTCCCTCCCTAATCCCCCTATCCTGGCTGGGCCCAGAGACAGGCCTGGGCAGTGGGTCAGAGAACCAGCACTCAGGAGCCACCAGTCGGTACCAGGCGGTGAACCCATCCTGGAAGCCACTATTTGAGGAGCCAGAAGAGACTGGGGGCTGGTTCCGCCGCTCCTCTGTGCCAACCAGTCTGTGGACATTTGGGATAAAACCTCCAGGACCCCCAGACTGTCCCCACACCCAGGTTTGGTGCTTCCCTTGAGCTCTCACGGCCACCGTGTCTTCTGTGCCCCTGGCCATTTAGGGCTGGCCTGCCTCACTGGATCAGCTGTCCAGGGTGGGCCGGGTCTTTCCTTTACTTCTCAGGACGCCCCGGTACCAGGGCCACAGGTTTGGGATGTGTTTGGAGTTTGAGGACTAGGTCAATACGTGGAGATCTGGCCAGTGTACCTGGCCGTGAGCTTGCAGTCTCTGAAACTCACACGCTGCTCGAATGCAAATCCTGACACCACTACTACTGGGGAAAACACTAGTACTCATAGCTAACATGAATTGAGCTCCTATCACGTTCCAGGGGCTTTGCTTTGTGCTTGCTGTTTATGCTGTCCCTGGTAATAGTATCCTATAAAGTGGGATACTATCGCTCCCATTTTATGGAGGAGAGGTTAAATGACTTGTCCAAGGTCGCATGCCCAGGGGAATGGCTAAAACGGCATTTATATTCACCGAGGATGAGTTCCTCACCGGGCAGTGGCTCCAAGCCACTCAGCAAAGCTGCTGTTACAGGGGACCAGGCCCCAACCTATGCTATCAGCCAAGCTTTTGACAATGTTAAACTTTACCCAAGCCCTGCTGTGTTCCTAGAAAACAGTGATGGTTAAGAAATCCCTCCAATCTTTTGTTTTCTGAAATCCCACTACTCTTCTGTGTTCAGAGAAATAGCTTACCACAAGCAACCACCTTCCTCATCGGACTTAGATAAGACTCTTGTCCATCTTTCTCATGACTCTCCTAAGACTTGGACGATTCCCTTGTTTGCCTGTGACCTTTCTTCTTTTACCTGAACCTGCTGTTAAAGCCGAAGACTTGCCTCTTCCCATTCTTTGTCTCATGGTTGATTCGCTGAGATCCGAACTGTTTGTCCCATCTGAAAGGAGAAACAAACATTTCCTGTTCAACTGACCAAGGAGCCTGATTGCAAGACAATCCCAGCTCTAAATCCCCCACCTGTAACCCCTGTGCTCCTCCCTGTAAGTCTAAGACAACTGCCCTCTGCCTGGACATCCTGATCTTGGGATCCCCGGTGCCCTCCCAACTGCAATGGCTTGAGTAAAATCATCCCCCACATTGTCCGGTGTATTTTGTTTTTGCCACTTTCCACAGTGACATTGTCCACTTTGGGCTCCGGTCCTGTAAGGGTCCTGTGTGTGACCTTGGAGCACTTCCTTAGCATCTCTGTGCCCCGGGCTCCTCCCCCGCAACACGGGATGCTCAGCTCACTAGCCCTACCTCCTCAGGTTGTGAGACCAAAGAAGATCACACCAGGAAGCGCTTGGCGCGGTGCCCGGCACAGAGCGAGCGCTCCAGAAATGTCAACCATTGTGCGTGCAGGAGAGGGGACTGGACGGGGCCTGCGGGGGACACGCGGCAGGCGGAAGTGGGGGGTCGAAAGCACGTCTGGAGACCTCCGCTCCCCTCCTGCGCTGGGGGGTGCCCGGTCCCCCCCTCCCCCGCCCGCCCCCCCCATCGCATGCTGGGGCGGGGGACACACTCCTCACTCCTCCCCTCCTCGTCGCCCGCCTTTGATTGTGGCGAGCAGCGAGTCGCGGAGCAAATTAACTTTTTGCACACTTCATTATGCGCCGCCCCGCGTCCCCAGGGGCCGCGGCCCCGCCCCCGCCCCGCGCCGACAACTTGATTGGGCAATTAATCTTCGCGCCCCCCGCCCCCCCGCGCGGCCCCGGGCCTTTGTGAGCCTGCACGGCGGCCACGGGCGCCCGCCCGGCCGCCCGGTCTGCTCGCGCTGATAAGGCGCCCCGCGCCGCCGGCCCCCGCCTTTGTCAGGGCGCCGGGAGGCCCGGCCGCCGCGCTGCCGTCTCGCACCCCGTCAGCGCGCCCCCGCCCCTTCGGCTCGGTCCATCTGTTTGAGCTGTGCAATCCTCCAGCGGCCGGGGGGCTGGGGGAGGGGTCTCGCTCCTGGGCAGGGAGCCAGCACCCCCACTCCACTCGGCCGCCCCATGTGTGAGGAGTGACGCCCCCGAGCCCCCGACACACACACATACACACGCACACACACGCACACGCTCATGGGGCCGCCCAATTAAGCAGCGCGCTAGTAATTAAGAAGGGGGGCCGCGAAGCACAGCAGCGGTCTTAGGAATGGGGAGGGAGCTTCCCAGTAGTGTCCGAAAAAGAGGGGACCCTGCCACCCACTCTGTACCCCAGGTGTGTAACGCCTGGTTCTTGGCTTGGGGGTCTGCAGGCTTCAATGGCTGGAGTGGTGGTGGACTGGGTGGGGGGCGTGGGGGGCTGGGAGGGAGAGTCCCTGGGAATTTGCCTGATAAATCCTGCCTCTTTGTGCATTTTCCTGGGGTTTTGCCAGCGGTTGACCCAGCCTCAAAAAGGCAGCCTGATTGCGGTAATGTTGAGAACCCGGGTCCTCAATGGAGGGTAAATCCAAGGCTATTGTAGAGGCTCATGGCAAGGGGTTCAGCATGGAGTTCAGAAAAATGCTCCCCACTCACTACCTGAGACTGTGTGAGTGTCAGGGCAGGACTCTGTGTCCAGGGGTGGTGGAGATGATGGGCGCGGAGCACGTTGGTGCAGCACTGGGCACACAGCAAGTTCTCACCAGTGTTGGTTCTTGGTATTTTCTGTGGTTTTCCCTGGATGGGCACAGGGCCACAGTTGAAAACTGGTGGGTGAAACATGGTGCTGGAAAGAGGCCCGCGAGTTTCATCACTCTCCTGGGCAGAGGGGTAGAGTGGTGCCTGGGCATGGGCTCAGAATCTGTGGTCTCTGCAGAGCTGGGGGGTGGGGGGAGTGTCTGTGGTCCTTGGGAAGCGTCGGCAGCGTCGGCACCAGCACGCCAAGTGTGTGGGAACAAGTCACAGTCTTCACTAGTGCTCACAGAGGCAGTGACCCCGTGTTCCAAGAACCCCTGCGCATGGGGGCTGAAGAAGCAGCCTCCTCCACGTAGTCCACCAGCAACACGGAGGGAACACTTGCTGGG
>NW_024424675.1:21138323-21158463 GCF_017311325.1 Ursus maritimus | reverse complement strand
TGCCCCGGGCCTTTGTGAGCCTGCACGGCGGCCACGGGCGCCCGCCCGGCCGCCCGGTCTGCTCGCGCTGATAAGGCGCCCCGCGCCGCCGGCCCCCGCCTTTGTCAGGGCGCCGGGAGGCCCGGCCGCCGCGCTGCCGTCTCGCACCCCGTCAGCGCGCCCCCGCCCCTTCGGCTCGGTCCATCTGTTTGAGCTGTGCAATCCTCCAGCGGCCGGGGGGCTGGGGGAGGGGTCTCGCTCCTGGGCAGGGAGCCAGCACCCCCACTCCACTCGGCCGCCCCATGTGTGAGGAGTGACGCCCCCGAGCCCCCGACACACACACATACACACGCACACACACGCACACGCTCATGGGGCCGCCCAATTAAGCAGCGCGCTAGTAATTAAGAAGGGGGGCCGCGAAGCACAGCAGCGGTCTTAGGAATGGGGAGGGAGCTTCCCAGTAGTGTCCGAAAAAGAGGGGACCCTGCCACCCACTCTGTACCCCAGGTGTGTAACGCCTGGTTCTTGGCTTGGGGGTCTGCAGGCTTCAATGGCTGGAGTGGTGGTGGACTGGGTGGGGGGCGTGGGGGGCTGGGAGGGAGAGTCCCTGGGAATTTGCCTGATAAATCCTGCCTCTTTGTGCATTTTCCTGGGGTTTTGCCAGCGGTTGACCCAGCCTCAAAAAGGCAGCCTGATTGCGGTAATGTTGAGAACCCGGGTCCTCAATGGAGGGTAAATCCAAGGCTATTGTAGAGGCTCATGGCAAGGGGTTCAGCATGGAGTTCAGAAAAATGCTCCCCACTCACTACCTGAGACTGTGTGAGTGTCAGGGCAGGACTCTGTGTCCAGGGGTGGTGGAGATGATGGGCGCGGAGCACGTTGGTGCAGCACTGGGCACACAGCAAGTTCTCACCAGTGTTGGTTCTTGGTATTTTCTGTGGTTTTCCCTGGATGGGCACAGGGCCACAGTTGAAAACTGGTGGGTGAAACATGGTGCTGGAAAGAGGCCCGCGAGTTTCATCACTCTCCTGGGCAGAGGGGTAGAGTGGTGCCTGGGCATGGGCTCAGAATCTGTGGTCTCTGCAGAGCTGGGGGGTGGGGGGAGTGTCTGTGGTCCTTGGGAAGCGTCGGCAGCGTCGGCACCAGCACGCCAAGTGTGTGGGAACAAGTCACAGTCTTCACTAGTGCTCACAGAGGCAGTGACCCCGTGTTCCAAGAACCCCTGCGCATGGGGGCTGAAGAAGCAGCCTCCTCCACGTAGTCCACCAGCAACACGGAGGGAACACTTGCTGGGGGCAGAGTCCAACAGCTGCATCACTAGGTGAGGTTCAGTGGGTGATCAGAGCTGTAGAGAAGAACAAAGCAGAACAGCTGAGAATGTGTGCGGTCTCCACTTGCTGGACCCCTCCCATCCCGACCCCGGCAGAAGGCCCCATGGCCAGGGCAGTGAAAGCTCTACTCCTGGGCCTAGAGATGTATACCCTCTGCACTGTATCTCCCACTCCCTAGGACCCAGCTCCCCTAGCCAATCTGGGGCAGTGGGGCAGGATTTCCTGGGATGACGGGCAGGCCTCAGTAGGCTGCGGCCTCTCCCCCTTCTTCCCGTGGAGATGGAAGTGGTGGTTCCCTCTGATAATGACAGCCTCCAGTCTTGCGTGACTGAAAGGCCTCACGGGCCCACTGTCCAGAAGGGGCCCGGTGAGCAGGAGCTGAATTAAAATGGAGAAATAAGAAATACAGCCTCATTCCCTGCCCCACCCCCCTCACTCCCCTCATTCCCACAGCCCCTGAGGCCATGGGTGGATAGCTTCCCTTTGCTGAGCTGAGTGAGTTTGCTGGGTCTCCACCTCTTTATGGATACTATTAGGGGACACTCAGAACCAGAAGAGAAGAATAAAAAAAAACGCTGCTCAACTCTGAACAACCCCCCTCCAAACCACACTCCCCAGCCCCCCAGCCGGGTTTAGATCCCTTGTCAACCCTCATCCCTGGTTCTGATGTTCTGGCTCTAAACATCCCCAAATTCTAACGTAGGCTTTTGATTTTCTACACTATTGACATTCTATGCATCTTACTCAAACATTCTGGAATTCTGCCCCTATGTTCTAGGGATTCTGGGGCTCCAATATTGACTTTGTTGGATTCTAACCACTGAAGTCACAGCGCTCCTGCGTGGGTCAGTCAGTTAAGTGTCCGTCTCTTGGTTTCCACTCAGGAAACGATCTCTGGGTTGTGAGATTGAGCCCTGTGGTGTGCTCTGTGCTGGGAATCTGCTTGAGATCCTCTCCCTCTCCCTCCCCCCTCTGCCCCCCACCCCCGCTCGCACTCCCTTGCTTTCTCTCTCTAAAATAAATAAATAAAATCCTTAAAAAACAAGACCACATGCAAAGTCACATAATACTAGTCATAATAACAACGATTAACAGTCTTTCAATCATGTTTTAATTCAACAGATTTTTTGGAGAATTTTCTCAAAAAAAACCCAGTGTCAGACACTGTTCTAGGCATTATACAAATAAATTAATGAAAATAAATATTTTGTTAGAAGGTGATGTGTACAGAGAGATGGGTAGGGAGTGAGGGGTTGCAATTAAAATTGATGGCCAAGGTAGGACACACTAAGAAGGTGACATCTGATTTTCTATTTGTTCTTTCAGATATTGAGATTTGAAATCTCAGTCTGTAATTGTGGATTTCTTTCTCTTTGCAAGTCTATCAGTTTTTGCTTCATGTGTTTTGAATCTCTGCCATTAGGGACATAAACATTTAAAATGTTACATGCTTTTGATTAGTTGACCTCTTATTCATTATAACATGACCTTGTATCTGTCCCTCGTAAGATTCTTTGCTCTGAAAGAACCTTTGTTTGATATTAAACAGCCACCCAGTGTTCTTTTTTTTTTTTTTTTTAATATATATTCCGATCCTTTTAGGGGTCGGATCATCAAAAGTTCACAATGATTTAACATTGGCTTTCTCTAGACTAGGTATTCAAAGTCAGCTTTTCTTTTTCTGAGTGTGTTTGTGGGTTTGTTTGGGTTTTTTTCCCATCCTTTCTCCCTTCCCTTCCTGTTATGAGCTGAATTGTGTACCCCCAGAATTCATATGTTGAAGGCCTAACCCCCATTACCTCAGAATGGGACTATATTTTGTTGACAGGACCTTTATTGTGGTAAATAAATTAAAAGGAAGCCTTTAGGATAGGCCCTAATCCAATCTGACTGGTGTCCTTACAAGAGGAAATTTGGGGGGAACGTGGGTGGCTCAGTTGGTTAAGCATCTGACTCTTGATTTTGGCTCAGGTCATGATCTCAAGGCTGGTGAGATCCAGCCTGCATCGGGCTTTGTGCTGGGCGTGGAGCTTGCTTATGATTCCCTCTCTCTCTCTCTCTCTCTCTCTCTCTCTGCCCTTTCCCTGCACGTGCATGCAAGCGCAAGAGTGCTCTTCGCTAATAAACAAACACACAAACAAAATGTTTTTTAAAAAAGAGGAAATTTGGACACAAATTGACACAAGGAATGTGTGTGCACAAAAGAAAGACCACATTAGGACACAGAGAGAAGGCAGCCATCCGCAAGCCAAAAAGAGAGATTCTAGAAGACATAAACCTATTGATATTTTGATCTTGGACTTCCAGCCTCCATAAATGTGAGGAAATAGGTTTCTGTTGTCTAAGCCACTTTGTTTTCTTTGATAAGTGCTAGCATGGTATATTTTTTCATCCTGTACTTTTAACTTGTGTCTTTATATTTAAAGTGTTTTTGTTGTTGTTGTTGTTCTTTTGTTTTGTTTTTTGTAGGTGGCACATATTTGGGTCTTTTTAAAAAGTCCAACCTGGCTGGGGTGCCTGGGTGGCTCAGCCGTTAAGCATCTGCCTTCGTCTCAGGTCATGATCCCAGGGTCCTGGGATCGAGCCCCGCATCTGGCTCCCTGCTCTGCTGGGAGCCTGCTTCTTCCTCTCCCATTCCCCCTGCTTGTGTTTTCTCTCGCTGGCTGTCTCTCTCTGTCAAATAAAAAACAAACAAACAAACAAAAAACTTAAAAAAAATCCTACCTGACAATCTCTACTTTTTAATTGGGCGTGTTTAGACCATTTGCATTTAATGTGATTATTGATATAGTTAGATTTAAGCCTATTTATTTGCTTCCTATTTGTTTTCCACTTGTCCTAACTGCTCTTTATTTCCTTTTGCTTATTTTTCTGCCTTATTTTTGATTAACTGAGCATTTTTATTATTCCATTTTGTCTCCTTTGTTGGTTTATTAGCTGTAATTCTTCATTTTGTTATTTCAATGTTTACATGAGGATTTATAGTGTATACTTCTAACTGGCCTCAGTCTATCGTCAAGTGATATTATATCACTTCATGTGTGTATAAGGACCTTATAATAGTACAATTCCCTTTCTTTCTTCCTGATTTTGGTTTTATTGTCCTATATTTTAGTTATGTAGATGTTATAACTTCACAAAATATTATTGTTATTGAAACAGTAAATTATCTTCTTTTTTAAAAAGCTTTTTAGAAAGATTTTATTTATGTATTTGAGAAAGAGTGAGACACAGAGAGAGAGAGAGAGAGAGAGAGAGAGAGAGCACCAGCAAGGGGAACAATGGCAGGCAGAGGGAGAAGGAGAAGCAGGCTACCAGCTGAGCAGGGAGCCCGATGCACGACTCAGTCCCAGGACCCTGGGATCATGACCTGAGCCAAAAGCAGACGTTTAACCAACTGAGCCACCCAGGCACCCAGTAAATTATCTTCTAAAGACATTAAAATAATAAGAAAAATCTTACGTATTTACTCACGTAATTAACATTTGTGGTGCTCTTTATTCATTTGTATAGATCCGCATTTCCATCTGGTATCATTTTTCTTCCGTCTAAAGGAATTTCATTTATCACTTCTTGTAGTGCAAATCTGTTGGTGAAGAATTCTTTCAACTTTGTATGTCTGAAAACATTTTTATTTCACCTTCATTTTTGAAGGATATTTTAACTGGGTATAGAATTTTACGTTGACACATTTTTTCTTTCATTGAGTTAAAAGATTTGCTCCAGTATATTCTCCCCTATCTTGTGTCCAACAAGAAACCTGGCATCATCCTGATCTTTGTTTCTGTGTATTTTCAAGCTTTTTTCCTGTTTTTAAAATATTTTCCTCTTTTTCACTGGTTTTGAGCAATTTGATCATGAGGGATAATTTTCTTTCTGTCTCTTTTAAAAACATTTTAAAAAAACATTTATTTAAAGATTTTATTTATTCACATGAGAGGGAGAGAGAGAGCACAAGAGAGAGAGTGTGTGAGTGAGAGAGCAAGAGCAGGAGGAGGGAGAAGCAGATTCCCCACTGAGCAGGGAGCCCAATACAGGGCTCTATCCCAGGACGCTGAGATCATGACCTGAGCTGAAGCAGACGCTTAACTGACTGAGCCACCCCGGTGCCCCGCATCCTGTCTCTTGTGCTTGTGATTTGTTGAACCCCTTGGATCTGTAGGTTTATACCTTATATCAGATTTGGAACCTCTCAGCTATTCTCTTTCACATATTTCCTTTGGGGATTTCAGTTACACATTAGGCTGCTTGAAGTTGTTCCACAGCTCCTGATGCTCTTCTTTTTTATTTTTAATGATTATTATTTTTATCCCTCTCTGTGTTCCATTTTGGATAGTTTCTACTTGCTATGTCTTCAAATTCATTCATCTTTTCTTCTGCTGTGTTTAGTCAGCCATTAATCCCAGCATATTTTTCATTTCAGACATTGTAGTTTTCATTTCTAGAAATTCCACTTGGATTTTTTAATGTCTTAAAAGAGACAAGTGTCTCTTTAACTTTTAAACATACAGAATACAGTTGTAATAATTCTTTCAATGTTCTCGTTCACAAGTTCTGTGTCAGTTCTGGGTCAGTTCCCTTTCATTCATTATTGTCCTCATTATGGATCATGTTTTCTTGTTTCTTTGCATGCCTGATAATTTTTGTTTGGATGCCAATCACTATGAATTTTACCTTTATTGGATGCTATATGTTTTTATATTTCTATATCTTCTTGAATTTTGCTCTGAGATTCAGTTAGGTGACCTGGAAACAGTTTGATGCTTTCAAGTCTTGCTTGTATGATTTGTTGGGTGGGTTCAGAGCAGTGCTCTGTTGAAGGCTAATTCTTTACCAAGACTGAGAAAAGACCTTCCTGAATACTGTAACCAGTGCCCCATGCGTTAAGATTTTTTCCTATTTGGCTCTATTTTTGGTCCTGTGTGACTGTTGGATACTGTTCTCTAGTCTTCTCCCATTTTCTTTTCCCAACCTAGAGTGGTTTTATCAGACTAAAGCACCAACCAGGGCTTAGCCTAATACCCCAGGGGGACTTTCTGCAGACTTCTGGGATCATCAGCTTTCTCCTCTCTGACACTCTGTCCTGCAAACTCAGTTCCCCTTGGTCTTCCAGGACTCTCAGCTGAATTTCTTTAACTCAGGGAATCTTCTGGGTTTCACCTAGGTTCCCCTTCCCTGCACTAAGATCTGGAAACTCTTCCCAGGCCATACACTGGGGCCATCACAGGGCTTATCTTGTTTGCTTCCCATCTGTCAGAGATCACTATCCTTTATTGCCTGATGCCCAGTGTCTTGAAAACTATCATTCCATATTATTTTGCCTGGTTTGTCTGTTTGCTTATTTGTTTGTTTCAAGTGGGAGAGTAAATCCAGCCCCCAATACTCCATCTTGGGTGGGAGCAGATGTCAGAAGGGGACATTTGAACACAGAATTGAAGGAGGTGATGAAATGAACCATGACGATATGGGGGCTGGGGGAGGAAAAGGATTCTAGGCAGTGGGAACAGCAAGTACAACAGTTCTGTGCGTATGTGCCTGAGAATGTTTGAGGAACAGAAGGAAGCGAGTATAGATGGAGCAGGGGATGCTGAGTGGGGGGTGAGAGGAGGAAGAGGTGCCAGCTTTTGTAAGATCTTACAGGCTGTGGTAAGCACTTTGGCTTTTATGCCAAATGAAATGGGAGCTATGGGAAGGTTTTGAGAAGAGAAGAAACATCTTTTGACTTACATTTTACAGGATCTCTGAATTGACTGAAGTAACTGAATTCATGGAGAGATGCAAGACTGAAAGCTGGGGACAGCTGGGAACTGATGCACTAAACCAGGCAACAGATGATGGTGACTGGGATATACCATTAAGGGGGTTAGTAACTAGGAGGGGGCTTGAGGGAAGCTTCTGGGGTGCTCTCTTGCTTCTGTGTCTATGCGGCAGTTACATCAAGTGCTCACTGTGTGAAGATTCATGGATCTGGTTGTACATGTCCAGTTGTGGTCTCATCTACGTGAACATGATACCTCAATTTAAAAAAGAACACAGATGTGGGGCGCTTGAATGGCTCAGTCAGTTAAGCAACTGACTCTTGGTTTTGGCTCAGGTCATGATCTCAGGGTCATGAGTTTGAGCTCCCATTTGGCTCTGTGCTGGGTGTGGAGCCTGCATAAAAAAAAATAATAAAAAATAAATAAAATAGAGAGATAAGGGTGGCATGACCAGGCTGTTGTCAGTGGAGGTGGGAAGAAGTGAGTGGCTTCTGAGCCTCTTTTATAAGTAGATCCAATAAGATTTGAGGATAAATCTAATGTTAGATGTGAGGGAAAGGAAAGGGTTCAGGATAGTGCCATGGGAGCGTTTGAGAATCTTTTCTTTTCTACCAGGGTAGAGAATGTGATGGATTTTGGAGCTATGGGGGGCCACCTTTGCCTCCATGAGGTTAGAGTCTCCCTGGGAGTGAAACTAACAATGAAGAAATCAAAGTCAAAGGACCCCTGGGTGGCTTAGTCAATTGAGCATCTGATTCTTGATCTCAGCTCAGGTCCTAATATCAGGGTCATGAGTTTGAGCCCCATGTTAGGCTCCATGCCCATAAATAAATAAATAAATAAATAAACAAACAAACAAACAAACAAATAAATATCAAAGTCAAGGGGCACCTGGGTGGCTCAGTCAGTTAAGCCTCCGACTCTTGGTTTGGGCTCACGTCATGATCTTAGGGTTGTGGGATTGAGCTCCATGTCAGGCTCTGCCCTCAGCGGGGAGTCTGCTTGAGTGTCTCTCTCTCCCTCTGCCCCTCGCCCCACTCAGATGTGGAGCCTGCACTCTCTCTCTCAAATAAATAAATAAAGTAAAAAAAAAAAATCAAAGTCAAGATGGAAGGAGAGACAGGGTCCTCACAATAACATGTCAGCTCCTGGGGGCGCCTGGGTGGTTCAGTTGGTTGAGCGTCTGCCTTTGGTTGAGGTCATGATCTTGGGGTCCTGGGATCGAGCTGCGCGTCGGCTCCCTGCTCTGCAGGGATCCTGCTTCTCCCTCTCCCTCTGCCCCTCTCCCTGGCTGTGCTCTCTCTCTCTCAAATAAATAAAATCTTTAAAAAAAACCCCAAAACAAAAAAACATGTCAGCACCTGAATCCAGCCATGCCTGAAGCCAGTAACCTGGCCTTCTCAGTTATATAAATCAATAATTTCTTTTTTTTCTTTCTTTCACTTGCGACTGGAGAGTCCAGACTGATATGACTTCCTTGCATGCTTTCCTCATGTACACCATCCCGGGGAACCTCTGTAAAAGCCATTTCCTGTCCTTTTTCAACACCTGCCCTGCACTTTCGTTCCTCTGGACCTTTGTTCCTGTGGCAGTCTAGGATTCCCTTCTTTCCTTGCCTCCTGCCCCCCATCAACACAGTCCTCCTGTTCAAGTCCAACCTGACTTCATCAGCTGAAAGCTGGAGCGGGCAGGGCCCTCCACCCTTGCGTGGATGGGATCCTGAGGTCATACTGTGGGACACAGGCAGATTTGTGGCCAGGACTCCAGTGTCCTGCCTCCCTCAGGGGCCTTCTACCATCCTCCTTGTTCAGCCTTTCCCGCCCTAACCCTCACTCAGGACCGAACAGAACTGTTCCTGACAACTTGCATTCGCTCTCACACTGCTGGCCTTTGCACGAGCTGCTTTCCCAGTGTGGGCTGCCTTGTTCCTCCCTATCCCCCTGGCAAAGTTTCCACTTGAACTTGGAGACTCTACTCAAGGATCAGACTTCTGGAAGTCCCTTATTCCCAGGGTAGGCCAGTGTCCTGCCAGGTGCCCCCATGGCCACCTCTGGTGCCCTCCTGGTGCCGTTCATCCCTCCGTATTGTGGGTGTGTTTCGGGCAAGGCGGCTGCTGTGGTTGTTCTTGCAAAGAAGGTTCCCAGACAGCGTTTGTTAATCGACAAATGCGGACGAGAAGGGACACTGCTGGGTTGGGGGCCAGCCCTGGGCTGGAGACAGGGGACCAGCCACCACCCTTTTCTAGCTCTGTGGTCGTAGGCAAGGCATGTCCTCTCCCTGAGCCTCAGGTGTTCCGCTGCAAAGAAGGACAGGACATCATAGTGTTTGAAACCCCAAGCAGCCCGAATTTGAATCCTGGCTGCGTGACCTTAGGCGGATTACTTAGCTCCCTCAGTTTCCTCATTTGCAAAGTCAGGATAACCAATGCTCCCACCTTGTAAGGTATTTGTGAGCGTTACATGAGTAAATATTTATCAAGCTCCTAGAACTATACCGGCACATCATATAAGAATCCCCAAATAACCATCGAACAACAGAAACCTTTGCCTTCCTGAGAGGAGATGAGAGTCCCAAACCATGATGCTGTATGAATGGACTCTGTTCTCACTAAGTAAGCTGCCGGGGAAAGGCTGATTCTGACACTCACGAGGTGTGTGTCCTTAGAGAAATCATGCCACTGCTCTGGGCCTCAATTTTCCCATCTATGAAATGGACGGGTGAGCTTAAGACCGTTAGGGGTAAGACACTTAGCCTCTCTGAGGCTTCGGACTGACTCTGTGGATAGGTGCATGTCTATCATGGGATCCTGGTGAGGGTTCCACAGGACAGTGTCTGCAGAGAACGTGCCAACCAGGCCGGCCGCATAGTGAGTGCTCAGGAGACGTGCCTTTCCTTAGTGCCACTGTGATTCTGGCCCTCGCATTCCAGGGTTCCCTGAGGCAGGGCTGGACAGGGCACAGGCTGGGTACCCATAAAGGGAGGCCCTAGCCCATCGCCTCCCGGGTGAGAAAAACAAAGGCAGCTGTGTGACGTGTCTGCCCGTCTCTGAGCCTTATCTGATGGGCTGTGGCATCAGGGAGAAGGACAAGCCCACAAAGGCCTTTGGGCCAACAAAATCCCTGTCACATATGACCGCCTCACTCTTGTCACCTGCCACCTGCTGGGACCCGGGAGTGGGGGTGCTGAGGTGAAAAGAGAGAGCAAGATCCAAATCCTGGCTGCTCCCCCTTCTTGCTGTGTGACTTCGAGCAAGCCTCTATACCTCTCTGTCCCCTGTTTCCTTACTTGTCACACGATGAGGCTTTCAGCACCCTAGAGGGGAGAGTATGGCTCCAGATCATGGGGGATTGTTGGCTGAGGCTGGGGCTGGGAGGCCAATAACACAAACCATTTCCAGACCTTTCTCCAGGGTGAGTGAGAGGCAGTTGGGAGCACGGAGGCCTCTCCCTCCAGGTCCTGGGGTGGAGCACAGACTGGCTGGCGGAGGCCCAGGGCTCATCTTGGGATGGAGACAGATTGGCAGACAAAGAGGAGGCAGGCGGGCAGGGCTGGGGTGCCCCTGGGGAGGAAAGGGAGAAGGAGGGGTGGGGAGCAGAAGGGAGGAAGGCAGGGCTGCGTGCGGCCTTGCAAACCCAGGGCCTGTGAAGTTTCCAGCTGGAGGCCGGGACTGGACCCTTCCTCTTAATGGGGTGGGGAGGGGGGCCTGTTGGTTCTCCCCTCTGGATTTGGGGGAGGGAGGGACCTGGGGGGGTGAGACTGTGATAAAGCATTCTCCCCTTCCCACAAAACACAGCCGTGCCCTGGCCACCCACTGCGGTGATGTCTTAACAGTAGCTCCCCTCCACTGGAGCAGTGCTCAAAGTCCGCACTTGCGTGTCGTCAGGGGGTGCTGCTGCTGCCACTTTGAGAACCACCGCTGCATCGCGTGCCCGGTCTGTTTGGGTGCCCCTAGGTGCAGACGCTGAGATGGCGCTGGCCTGGTCAGAGGCTTGTTGGGCCAGAGCGCCTGTGGAAGCCAGAGGGGGAGAGCCTCAGCCACCGTGCAGGGCTGGAGATGGGAACCCAGCGGGGAGCTCCTCTATAGGAGCTGGGCGTCAGGCAGCCACGGCCAGGCCCTGGTCCCCGTGCTGGCGGGGACACCGGCTGGGATTGCCTGGGAAGGACGTGGCCTGGCTCAAAAGCAGAGGGCGATCCTTAAGGTGCTGCCGCTGGAGGCTGTCAGCTCGCTGCTGACCCTGTAGCTAAAGGACGCGTTCTTTCCGGAAGGGAGACCGAGCGCCCCGTCCATGGCTGCCACAGGTGTCTTCTGTGCGCCAGGCTCGGGGCGGAGCATTTACCTGGATGATGCACTTTCAGACCCAACCTGAGAACTCAAAGATAGCTGGCCCCATTTAATAGATGAGGGAAATGAGGCACTGGGAGATTACGTGATCAGCCCAGCAGTGGAGCCAGGATCTGAACCCCTCTCATGCCATAGTGTTCATCCCTTGCAACTGCCCTGAAAGGTGAAGAACGTTAGCCTCTTTTACAATGGAGGGATCTCAGGTATGGAAAGGTCCATGATTTCCCTGATCAGGCAAGTGAAGTAAGCTCACCCATCTCTTCTCACTTCAAGGTGCCATCTGTTGAGTGTTTCCGGGAAGATATAATAGCAGAATCTGGGGCCTGGAAGGAGCCTCCCTAACAATCCGCCAGTGGAGACACCAAGGCCTAGCCATGCCTCAGTGCCTCTCTGAGCCCTAAAGGGGCTCCCTGTTGTGTGTGGGAAGTATCCACCCATCATTCACGCATTCGGCCCATAGTGATGGTCACCTGTGGGCCCACCCTCCAACCCAGGGCATTAATGGGGCAGTGGGGAGGCAGGCATGGTACAGGAGGTCTACGTAGACATTGGGCTGCACTGGGGATTGGGAGAGGTGGCCGACACATTTCAGGATGCATTTGGGGAGGCTTCCTGGAGGAGGTAGACTGAGAGGAGAAGAAGTGAAAAGGGCATTCAAGGCAGAGGAAGGAGCAGAAGCAAAAGCCTTCAGGTGGGAGAATTCATATTGCTGTTAGGGAATTGATGGGGAATCAGCAAGTCTGGATGCTGAGATCGTAGGGGAAGGTGTGGCCAGGAATGCGGTGGAAAGTAGAAGTCTGGCCTGGCCAGTGCGGTCAAGCGCTGGACTTGAAACCTGACCCCAGCTCTGTGCAGGGCAGGGCTACTGTCTGCGGGAGAGCTGTCCCCTCCAGGGCTCTGACTTCCCTGGGTTCCCTCTAGCTTCTCTGGCTCCTCTGTGGCTTAGAGCCCCTGCGAGGGCCCCCAGGATCTCTTCTGATTTTCAAACCCTGTTCAATTCTAATAAAGTGGACCTGGGTAACCAGCAGGGTTTTGTGCAAATGGCAGAGTATGACTTCCAAGGCTGGGTCATGAAACGTATTATAGCTTCTGTGTTGGTGTTGGGTGCGATCACACTGGGGAAGCCAGCTGCCAGGCCGTGGAGTCACTCGAGCAGCCTGTGGAAGGGCCTGTATAGCAAGGAACTGAAGTCCCACCTCCAGCTGGGGCTGACTTGCCTGTCCTGTGAATGAGCCACCTTGGAAGCACATCCTGCAGCCCCAGTCAAACCTTCAGATGAGTGCAGCCCCAGAACCAGCCAGCCAAACGGGTCCCAAATTCCTGACCCAGAGAAATCCTGAGACCTACTAAGTGACTCTTGTTATGACTCACTAAGTTTTGGGGTGATCTGTTCTGCAGTATCAAATCAGGAGGGCTTTTCCACATCCTTTCTTGGCTCCTTCTGATACTCTGCCTTCTGTAAATCATTCATTTGTTCATTCACAAATATTTACTGGACATCGACTGTATGCCAGGCAATGGAGATAAACAGGTTATAACACATCAGGCTCCCACCCTCAGAGTCCCAAGTTTCAGGCCCCCTGTTCTGTGATTTTCTAAATTCATTAAGTCACTGTTTGACTGTTTGAGCTGAATGTCTCACAGTGAACTTCTGGGAGACCTAACCTCTTTTGAGAGCCTGATGGAAACCAAAGTCTCTCCTCCAGAGAAGCTCAGAAATGCACAGAATTAAATGGGGCACAATTTCAGAGGGATCCCAGGCCAACCCAAACCGGACCTTAGGCCCCCAGACTCCAAAGACTCAGCTGCCCCCATGGGCGTGTAGCCCCAGTGAGGAGTCAACAGTGCCCCAGCCTCTGAGCTGCTGTTCGCTTCTGTAGGTAATGTAGCCTGTGTGGAGGGCTTGGTGGAGGCCGAGTCCTGGGCCTGGGCTCTCCCCTCCTCTCCTCTGTGCTCTCGGCAAGCTGACCCGGCGCGAGGCTGGTGGGCCTTGGGCCACCCTGCCTGGGAGGCCGGTTTAAGAGGAAGAGCAAGAGAGAGGCCTTTGGTTGTGTGCAGGCCGACCCTCCAGCCCAGCTCTGCCTGCTGCTGAAGCTGAGGGCTCAGCCTCCCAGGGGAGCCTGGAGCTGGAGGCTAGAGGTTGAGAACACAGCCTTGGGGCAGCGGCTGGACCAGCAGCCCCTCTCAGGGAAGCCGCTGTTTCCAGATTCCAGAGGACCAACCTGCCCTGATGTGGAGGTCAGGGCTGTCCCCAGCCCCGTGTGTGACTCAGGAAACAGCTCATGCATCTGGGGGATGGTGTGGGGAGGCTGAGAGGGGAGAGGGTGGACAGGAGGCGGCCTCCTTCCCCCTCCCTGGTGCTTACTTCTTTCTCTCCTCCTTAATTCTCACCACCATGTCTCTCTTCTTCCATCTTTGCTTTCTTTCCTTCCATTTCTCTTCTTCTCCTTCGTCTCCTTTTTCTCCCCTTTTCTCTTCCTTTTGCTTTTTTTTTTTTTTTTTTTTTTTTGGATGTAGTCTTTTTCTTCCTTCCCCTCTCCTCTCCCTCCTCTTCATCTTCATGATGATTAAGAGCCTGAATTCTGGCTACCCTGGGTTCAGATCTCAGCTCTGCCACCTACTGGCTGTGTGACCTCAGGCAAGTTACATAATCTCTCTGTGCTTTGGTTTCCTGGGCTGTAAAATGGGATCCTAACAGTATCTGTCTTGGAGGTTTCTCTGAGGAGTAACTTAGACCAGGGCGGGGTCCCTGTGGGTGCTAAGTGTCTGCTGCTCCCCCTTAATGCTCTTCCCTCCCTCCTTTTCTTCTCCTTACTGTCCATGCTGCCTCCTTCCCTCCCCCCCCTGCAGACTCTGTGGTCCTGTGCTTACACCCTGTCCACCAGGCATCTTGCTGCCCTCCCCGCTGCCCCATCCTTTCACTGCGCAGAGAGGAGGGGGGCCCAGGCTCGGGGCCAGGCCGCCCCAGGAGCAGTTGCAGAGCCAGGTGGTTGGAGCTCTTCCCCGGGCCCCGCCCACCACGAGTGCGAGGGGCTGCCTTTGTGCCACCGAGTGACAGCCTCTCTTGGTGCATTTGGCAGAACCATGCATCTGGCCCGGGTACAGCTGAGACGCTCAGCCTGGCAGGCAGCGGCCTCGGGAGGCAGGGTGCTCTGGGGTGCCCTTGTCATCCCCCTGCGTGGCCCTGCATGAAGGGTGTGCCCAGCCCCACAGGGCCCCCTGGTGCCCGGCCCGGCGTGCGGCGGGAGTGCAGGCAGCGGGTAGGCATGGACAGCCCTATCAGCTGTCCTGAGTCCTTGCTTTGTTCCAGTCCTCGCTGTGAGTGCAAATGCCTTGCATCTTTACAGCCACCGGACAGGGCAGGGACCTGGATCGTTCCCCATTTTAGAGATGAGCAAACTGAGTCATCGAAAAATGGAGGAAACTGCTCAAGCTGGGCTGGGTGGAGGAAAGGACACCTGCAGGAGGGAAGGCGTTTTACTGAGGAGGAAGCAAGATGAGTCCTGGTCCACAGACGTGAGGGCAGGGATCCGCTGGGACCTCTCGGCCGGGAGGCCCACAGGGCTGGTGCTCAGACCTGGGGCGGGGGGGCTCCTCATGTGGGGCGAGGCTGGGAAGAGCAGCAGGCACTGGGCTCAGGGCGGCGCAGCCAGTGTCTCAGTCTTCACGGTTCTTTGAGAGGATGGCCCGCATTTTCCAGGTGAGAAGCCTGAGGCCCAGAGAAGGCAAAGACCGTGCCTGAAGTCACACAGCCAGTACACGTGACTCTGAAGTCCCACTTTTCTGGCTCCCAACGTGGAGGCCTGGGGTGGGAGGGCGAAGACAGGGGCATGCCTGCCGCCACCTCTCCGTTCTGTTTCTGCTGCCATCGCCAGACCCCGGTGCCCCTCTGCCCACCATTTGCAGAAAGGCCTGGGCACAGGCGTTTTTGCCGCGTGCTGGAAGCCAGGCCTGCCAGGGATCGCTGTGCTCCTCTTTCTTCCTTCCCTTGGCTTCTCCTCCTTCCTACCTGCCTGCCTACCCGACTTGTAAGTAAGATAGAAAATACAATAAAGTACCTGGAGCGCACACATCAAACGTGTGCAGTTCAGTAATTTTTATGCACGTACACAGCTGTGTGACTACCATCCAGATGAAGACGAAGAACATTCCCAGGCGCCAGCACGCTCCCTCCTGCCCATCCCCCACGGAGCCACTCTTCTGATATTTTTTATTGACGTAGAGTTGACTCGCAATGTTATGGCAGTTTGTGCTGTACACTACTCTGATTTTTATCGCCACAAATTTTGCTTGTTCTCAAAATTCATGTAAGTGCAATCGTACTCATTGTGTCCATTGGACAGATGAGTCAAGTATGGACCAGAGAGGGGAGGTTGGCCCGCTGGCATCTCAGAGCCCGGCACCTTTGCACATGGCTTTGAGGGGAGAGACAAGGGTGATGGGCACTCGCCAGTGCCCCCCAGCACGTGGGTGCTTTAATTGTCTGATCAGAGGAAGTGCGACTCCTAGCTGCTCGTGGACAGGATGGCTAGGTGCCTGATACTGCTCATCCAGAGGGGGTCCTGGGGTTTTTGCAATCCAGAAAATCTGAGGCGGGTTGACTCCCTTCAGAAGCTCAGGGAGAGACGCTCGCTGTCGCTGCTGGATTGAATAACGTCCCTCCCCTCCCCGACTCATGTCCACCTGAAACCTCAGAATGTAACCTTATTTAGAAATAGTGTCTCTGCAGACACAATCAAGTGAAGGTGAGGTCATCCAGGATGGGGGTAGATCCTAGTCTGAGGACTGGCATCCTTAGGCGAACAGGGAAATCTGGACACAGACACAGACATCCAGGAAGGACGCCATGTGGCCACTGGGAGAGACCCGAGAGACAGGCCTACAAGCCCAAGTACCAGGGATTGTCGGCCACCCCCACAGGGCCCCACTTGATTTCAGACCTCCAGCTTCCAGAACTGTGAGAGCGTAAGTTTCTGTGGTTTTAAGCCAGTGTGTGGTACGTTGTTACAACAGCCCCAGAAAGCAAATGCGACGGCCAAGCCTGAGGTCTGAGATCTGCCACCTTGACTCTACACCTGGGTAGGGTCCATCTCAGGAGAGAAACCCCGGACACACAGAGAAGCTGCCAAGGATGTCCCAGCAAGAGCCCAGATCTCGGGGCACAAACGCTCGCCTTACTGGGGGCGGAAGACAGAAAAGTACCTCTCCTCTCAGGTGCCAGTTCTAAAAGCAAGAACCAAAAAATGTGTCTCAACAAATGACCCTGATGTGAGACCAGCACACTCGAGAGTGTCACACGACCACAAAGGGAACAGTGCAGCGGCCACAGGAGCCGACCCCGCTGCCGGGCCAATCTGCTTTCCTCTGGCCACAGCTCCTCTTGGCTTTATGATTCCCATTGCACAGATGTGGAAATGGAGGCTCTGGGATTTTACATGACTAAAGCAGCAGGAGTGAGGGCCCAGGCTTTGGGACCTCCTGACTTTGGGTACATGACTCCCCCTCCCTGAGCATCCTGTTAGCTGAACCACAAGAAACAAGATGCTTTCCTGATGAAACTGCCTTCTCAAGCATCGTCGCACTACCTCGCCACACAGCCTGGCAGACCGCTGTTACCAACCCCATCTTACAGCCGGAAACCCCGAGGCTCCATGAGGAAAGGGACGTGCCCCAGGGACATGCACAAAACTGGAGAAACGTAGGCAAATCTCATCTTGCAGCGTTGTGCAATTTGAGTTGAATACGAGATGACAGTGTGAATGGACTGATACACAGTTGGTGCTTAATAAAGGCTTGCTTGAAGTCTCACAGCGGGTGAGCGGCAGAAGGAAGAATTCACACCCAGGTCTGTCTCACCCCAGAGCCCTTTTCAGCCCCTCCTTCCACGTGAAGCGATGAGGATGGCACCTGGCACATAGTGAGCCTTCCAGAAGGGTTAACTTAGTCAAAGTATTCCTTTCAGAAAGTTTGAAAACCTGAATCTTAGGCAGATACAGTGAACGTGTGTCAAGGGTTTCTTTAACTCATGAATGAGGGAACCAGCAGGATGGTCAAGCTCCTTCAGTGGAGGGCAAGATGGCAAAATTAGGCACAAACCTGGTTAATGTCTTGCCGGGTGACAAAACCATAAGCTTTAGCCTTATTTTTAGTTCAGGACAAAAATCATTTGCAACTACGCATCTTTTACAAGTTAAAGTGTAACTTCACCGAGTGGGAAAACTGATCGATAATAAACAGCAAAGTCAAACAAAGGTACGTCTCCTGGAGAGTCAGGTGACCCAGTCAGGCTGATCAGACAGTGTCTTAGAATGACCTCGAAAGGGCACACTGACTTCCTTTTGTCTAACGCCTCTGTTTTGGATATTTTCCTTACAGCCGTTATTACCACCGCTACCACTGCTATTATTATGATTTGGCTTCTCTCTGCTGAAAGGCAGCTCACGGTTTCCTTAGAAGGAACACACAGACCCCACCGTCCCCTTCACACAGGGACCAAGGGCAGAGCCCTAGGCCACAACTGATAGTCTGGGGCAACACTGGCCAGACGGCAGATCCCACCCAGGCTGAAGGGGGGGCCAGCACAGGGGGCCTATGTCCGCCTTGTTGTGGAAATAACCGTGCCATGGAAAGATCTCTAGCGTATCGCTTGTCAAGTAAAGTAAAAGCCCATAGACGAGAAGAGGGGGTGATCCCATGTAAGCCCATACACGCGCGTGTGTGCATTTGCGTGTGCATACGTTTATAAGTATAAATGCGTTTGTACATATAAGTATAGATACACTGATTTATAAGTGTGCATGTGGACAAAGTTCTCTGGAGAAATACCTGCCCCCCAAACAGTCACAGTGCAGGGGTGGGGGGTGGGGGTGTGAGGATGAAGGGGGAACGGTCCTGTAGATCGCACTGCACTGTTTACCTTGGCGACCCCCAACCTGTCTTCCTGTTTACTCTTTTCCTGTATGCCCTCTAAAATATAGTCATATATGTATGTATACAGTGTATGGTAGATTCTGGAAGCTTGTCCCAGGGACTAGGAATGGCGGTGGGCTTTCCCTCCGGTTCCCTCCGTACTCTTTGGCTTCTTGTCATCGTTAGTATTTCGGACCGTGAACACCCCTCCGGCCCGGCCGTCTCTGGGGACAGAGCCCAGGCTTGCAGGCGGGGATCCGGGACGCCAGCCCCTCTGGGGTCCCGCGGGGTGAGCGGGAGGAAGGGGTGCTGGCTTCGCAGGACGCTCTCGCCGGCCTCCCGGGCTGGGCCGGGTCCGCAGCTGACGGTGCGGGTGGGGGCGGGGAGCAGATGGACGGGGCGCCCGATGGCTCGGGGTCCCCCGGTCCCGTCCAGGTGGCTCCGACCGACTCCGGGCCAGCTGCGGGGGCCGGGGAGGGGCGGGCAGCCCGGATGGGGAGGGGACCCCGTTTTCCATGACAATGCCAAGGCGGCGCGTACAAAGGCGCCGCAATCAGCGTTTTATTGGTTCGAGTTAATTATCTGAGGCGGGAAGGGGGCGGGCGGGGCCGGCGATTCCCTCGTGGGGTTGGGGGTGGGCTGGGGTGGGGTGGCGAGACCCGAAAGGGAGGGGGCGGTGGGAAAGCGGCTTTTCCCAGTCTCGGCTGCCTGCCGGGGGCTCGGTGGCAAAGCGCCATCGCCCCCTGGTGGGTACCTCATTCATTCGTTCCCTCCCCCATTCATTCATTCACTCCCTCGCCCATTCAGTGTGTTGCTCTGTGGAGCATTGCAGTGGCATAAGTGCTGAGAACAGGGCCCTGCGGCAAGTGGGGCACATTTTTAGAAATGCCCGGTCCTGGGCCGGGCACCTCCTGGTTGCCATTCTCACCAGCGAAAGGCTCTCAGCCTAGTGCTGCAGGCCGACTTATAGACAATTATAATGCAGCCTAGCAAATGCTAGAGTGAGGGCAGCATCGCGGGATGGCGGGTCCAGAGGAGGACCTTCGGGAGAGGAGGGAATCCCAGAGGGCTTACTGGAGGAGGCCCAGTTTCAGATAAGACCTGTGACAAGTGGAAATTAGCCAAGTGAGGGAGTGGAGGGGCATAGAAGATGAGGGCCTTGCCGGAAAACGGTTCAGCAGGTGGCCAGCGGTTGCACAAAGAGCAAGTAAGGCGCACTCTGGGAAGAGCAGCTTGCTGGGAGAGGATTCTGAAACGCACTGTGCAAGGGTGGAGGTGGGCAATGAGGTAGATAAGTGGGCTGGGGTCAGATGAAAGTGTGGACTGTGGGTGGCGTGGCCTGGGAATACCTGTCAGATCATTTCCAGTTTATCATTCTCTCCTTTAGGTTTGGGGGGAATTTGGCTGCCCCCACCCCCATCTAAATTGCTCCCTTATGGATTTAGACCTTATCATTATCCCCCCATGACCACTGTCCTGTTGTCTCCATGTCTCCCTTCAATTTGCTCTTCAGTCTGCCTGCACTCTATTCCCCAAAAACGACCTTTCTGAAAGCAAAACTATGTGGCACTAATTTTCAAAGTAATGCACAGGATTTATAACCCAGTGGCTGTGACAGAAAACCCTTAATACTAATTGTTTAAACAAAGTAGAGACATTTCTCTTTCATGTAAATAAAGTCTGAAGGTAAGCAGTCTAGGGCTGGTATGGTGCTCCATAGTCTGGGGAACTATTTCCTGTCTTGTAATTCGTACCATCCTCAGTATGTGACTGACTGCCATTTCATGGCCCAGAATGGCTGCTCAAACACCAGCCAT
>NW_024424675.1:21129712-21138313 GCF_017311325.1 Ursus maritimus | reverse complement strand
ACAAAACCATAAGCTTTAGCCTTATTTTTAGTTCAGGACAAAAATCATTTGCAACTACGCATCTTTTACAAGTTAAAGTGTAACTTCACCGAGTGGGAAAACTGATCGATAATAAACAGCAAAGTCAAACAAAGGTACGTCTCCTGGAGAGTCAGGTGACCCAGTCAGGCTGATCAGACAGTGTCTTAGAATGACCTCGAAAGGGCACACTGACTTCCTTTTGTCTAACGCCTCTGTTTTGGATATTTTCCTTACAGCCGTTATTACCACCGCTACCACTGCTATTATTATGATTTGGCTTCTCTCTGCTGAAAGGCAGCTCACGGTTTCCTTAGAAGGAACACACAGACCCCACCGTCCCCTTCACACAGGGACCAAGGGCAGAGCCCTAGGCCACAACTGATAGTCTGGGGCAACACTGGCCAGACGGCAGATCCCACCCAGGCTGAAGGGGGGGCCAGCACAGGGGGCCTATGTCCGCCTTGTTGTGGAAATAACCGTGCCATGGAAAGATCTCTAGCGTATCGCTTGTCAAGTAAAGTAAAAGCCCATAGACGAGAAGAGGGGGTGATCCCATGTAAGCCCATACACGCGCGTGTGTGCATTTGCGTGTGCATACGTTTATAAGTATAAATGCGTTTGTACATATAAGTATAGATACACTGATTTATAAGTGTGCATGTGGACAAAGTTCTCTGGAGAAATACCTGCCCCCCAAACAGTCACAGTGCAGGGGTGGGGGGTGGGGGTGTGAGGATGAAGGGGGAACGGTCCTGTAGATCGCACTGCACTGTTTACCTTGGCGACCCCCAACCTGTCTTCCTGTTTACTCTTTTCCTGTATGCCCTCTAAAATATAGTCATATATGTATGTATACAGTGTATGGTAGATTCTGGAAGCTTGTCCCAGGGACTAGGAATGGCGGTGGGCTTTCCCTCCGGTTCCCTCCGTACTCTTTGGCTTCTTGTCATCGTTAGTATTTCGGACCGTGAACACCCCTCCGGCCCGGCCGTCTCTGGGGACAGAGCCCAGGCTTGCAGGCGGGGATCCGGGACGCCAGCCCCTCTGGGGTCCCGCGGGGTGAGCGGGAGGAAGGGGTGCTGGCTTCGCAGGACGCTCTCGCCGGCCTCCCGGGCTGGGCCGGGTCCGCAGCTGACGGTGCGGGTGGGGGCGGGGAGCAGATGGACGGGGCGCCCGATGGCTCGGGGTCCCCCGGTCCCGTCCAGGTGGCTCCGACCGACTCCGGGCCAGCTGCGGGGGCCGGGGAGGGGCGGGCAGCCCGGATGGGGAGGGGACCCCGTTTTCCATGACAATGCCAAGGCGGCGCGTACAAAGGCGCCGCAATCAGCGTTTTATTGGTTCGAGTTAATTATCTGAGGCGGGAAGGGGGCGGGCGGGGCCGGCGATTCCCTCGTGGGGTTGGGGGTGGGCTGGGGTGGGGTGGCGAGACCCGAAAGGGAGGGGGCGGTGGGAAAGCGGCTTTTCCCAGTCTCGGCTGCCTGCCGGGGGCTCGGTGGCAAAGCGCCATCGCCCCCTGGTGGGTACCTCATTCATTCGTTCCCTCCCCCATTCATTCATTCACTCCCTCGCCCATTCAGTGTGTTGCTCTGTGGAGCATTGCAGTGGCATAAGTGCTGAGAACAGGGCCCTGCGGCAAGTGGGGCACATTTTTAGAAATGCCCGGTCCTGGGCCGGGCACCTCCTGGTTGCCATTCTCACCAGCGAAAGGCTCTCAGCCTAGTGCTGCAGGCCGACTTATAGACAATTATAATGCAGCCTAGCAAATGCTAGAGTGAGGGCAGCATCGCGGGATGGCGGGTCCAGAGGAGGACCTTCGGGAGAGGAGGGAATCCCAGAGGGCTTACTGGAGGAGGCCCAGTTTCAGATAAGACCTGTGACAAGTGGAAATTAGCCAAGTGAGGGAGTGGAGGGGCATAGAAGATGAGGGCCTTGCCGGAAAACGNTTCAGCAGGTGGCCAGCGGTTGCACAAAGAGCAAGTAAGGCGCACTCTGGGAAGAGCAGCTTGCTGGGAGAGGATTCTGAAACGCACTGTGCAAGGGTGGAGGTGGGCAATGAGGTAGATAAGTGGGCTGGGGTCAGATGAAAGTGTGGACTGTGGGTGGCGTGGCCTGGGAATACCTGTCAGATCATTTCCAGTTTATCATTCTCTCCTTTAGGTTTGGGGGGAATTTGGCTGCCCCCACCCCCATCTAAATTGCTCCCTTATGGATTTAGACCTTATCATTATCCCCCCATGACCACTGTCCTGTTGTCTCCATGTCTCCCTTCAATTTGCTCTTCAGTCTGCCTGCACTCTATTCCCCAAAAACGACCTTTCTGAAAGCAAAACTATGTGGCACTAATTTTCAAAGTAATGCACAGGATTTATAACCCAGTGGCTGTGACAGAAAACCCTTAATACTAATTGTTTAAACAAAGTAGAGACATTTCTCTTTCATGTAAATAAAGTCTGAAGGTAAGCAGTCTAGGGCTGGTATGGTGCTCCATAGTCTGGGGAACTATTTCCTGTCTTGTAATTCGTACCATCCTCAGTATGTGACTGACTGCCATTTCATGGCCCAGAATGGCTGCTCAAACACCAGCCATCACATCTGCATCCCAGATGGACAGACTTCCAGTCATCAGAAAGGAGAAAGGGGTCAAGAAGGGAGGGAAGTCATATATGATCCTTTTACTTATATTCGATTGGTCAGAACTTGATTACATGGCCACACTAAGCTAGAAGAGAGGCTGAGAAATACGGTGTGGTTCCAGGCATCATGTGTCCAGATAAAAATTGGAGTTCCCTTTCAAAGGAAAAAATGGAACCTGGATATTGGAGATAACCTTCTGTCTCTGTCACACTCAAGAGTTCCCCTTCTAGGGGTGTGTCTTACAGGTACACTCAGCCATGTGACATATCTACAAGATTATTCACTGCAGCATTGTTGGTGACAGCAAAAAACTGGAAACAACTTCAATAGGGGACTTGTTAAACAAATCCAGGGACGGCCGTGCAAGGGAGCACTGTGCAGCCATGAACACAAATGACCGAGCTGACTATGCACTGATATGAAATGGTATTTCAGATATCCCACTTCGGAAAATAGTTTGGCAGTTTCTTATAAAGTTAAACATACACCTACCCATGACCAGCAACTTCATTTCTAGGTGTTTGCTCCCCCCACACCAAATAAAAATGTATGTCCCCACAAGGACTTATACGCAAATGTTCGTAACAGTTGTTTGTAATAGACAATAGCTGTGTCACAGCCAGTGTCCATCAGCTAGTGAATGGATAAGCCTACTGATGAATCCGTATCTTGGGACGCTACACTGCAGGATAAATGAGGGAACTATAGACACAGGCAACAACAGAGGAAGCATCTCAAAGCATGGTAAGCAAAAACAAGCTGCACACAAAACACAACTTGCTACAATGAGATGCTATTTAGATCAAATTCCAGAACAGGTGAAATGAGTCAAGCCACGGTGCCAGAAACCAGATCAGTGGCTTCCTCTGGGAATGGGGGGCTTGACTGGGAAAGGGCATGAACAAAGTTGGGGAGCTGGAAACGTTCTGTATCACGATTGGGTGTTGTTTACACAAATGCGTATCTCCGTATGCGAATTATACCTCCGTATTTTTAAAAAGCAAGGTGCAGAACAGTGAGTAAATCACGCTTTCCTTTATGTTTAAAATGAAAAGAAATTTGCTTGTATCTGCATAGACACTCTGGGACAGGCTGGTAACAGTGGTTGTCTATGGGAGGGGAGCTGGTGGCTGGCGCTGGGAAAGAGGGAGACCTTTCTCCATATCCTGTAGCACCTGTTGACCCTGCAAGACACAGGCCAATGTACTATGTAAATAGAAACTGAAAAGGAAGAGATCGGTTATGAGCAAATTTGACATTGACAAGCCCCTGCTTTAAATCCCTGGATGGTTCCCCTTGCCATCAGGGCAAAGTTCAGACTCTGCGCTCTTCCCGGCTCACCTGCCCCCCCCCCCCAGGCAGTACCCTCTCCAGTTACTTGCCACTACCCACAGACAGCTCAGTGCCAGGCTCTCTTAGTCTTCTGTGCCCATGCTGTGCCCTCAGCCGCTCCTTTCCCATGAGGCTCAGCTGCTGGTGAAGCTCTCCCCAGCCCCCAGTCTGCGTGTGTTCCCCTGTCCCTCATGGCTCTGCTGCACTCTGCCCCACCTCTTCCTCATCTATCCAGACCACCGTGTTTAGTGGTGCTGACTGCGAGCTGGCCCCGGCGTCCCCAGGGACAGATGGGAGCCATCTTTAGGGACAGACAAACCTGCTTCTACGTCTTTTCTCCACCAGATAGAGGGCTTCTCCGGCCCAGGGATTCTGACAGTCTCCGCTCCCCAGGCCAGAGCCCTTGGTTAAATGTGTTGTTTTAAAAGTAAGTGCTTACTGCCCAGAGAATACGTTTCAAAGGCCAACAGGGCCTTTTAGAACACGTAGGAAAACACATCGTTGTGGGATTATGTGATATGTCCAAGTCCTAACCCCTGGTTCCGGCGAATGTGACCTCTGGAAATGGGGTCCTTGCAGATGTAAAGTATAAGGTCGTGCTGGGTGCTTGTGGGCCCTAATCCATGGGCTGGTGTCCTTACGAGAAGAGGGAAATCTGGACACAGACACAGACGTTTCCAGGGAGGACTCCGTGTGGTGATGGGGGCAGAGAGCGGAGTGACGGGCCTACAGGCCCATGCACGCCAAGGACCACGGGCAATCCCCTCAAGGAGCTAGGAGGTGTCCTGCCCTGGAGCCCTGAGAGAGAGCAAGGCCCTGCCGACACCCCGATATCAGACTTCCCGTGTCAGAACTAGGAGAGAATAAATTTCTGTTGCCTTAAACCACCCACTTTGCAGTAATGTGTGACTTCATCCCTAGGAAACTTTATATACACTAAACCAGTCAACACCTAAGCCAATTACGGGT
The DNA here is from genome assembly GCF_017311325.1 of Ursus maritimus. NCBI lineage: Eukaryota > Metazoa > Chordata > Mammalia > Carnivora > Ursidae > Ursus > Ursus maritimus. Next base: position 21,133,357 of record NW_024424675.1, on the reverse strand, counting down.
AGCGACGAGTATTTTGGAAAAATAAAACATGGAAACAGGGCTTGTGACAGGGAGTGACTGGGAACAGCATCACCTTAGCCAGGGTGGTCAGGGAGGGCCTCTTGGAGGAGGTGATGTTTCAGTAGAGACAGACAAGATGAGGACCCCACCGTGTAAGTAGCAGGCGGAGGTGCTGGGGGCAGGCTCGAGGCTTGGCGGGTTTGAAAGCTACTGGATGCAGGCCTGCAATGGCAGACACCTTGCTGGGGTCTTTGGGGAAGTCCCCAGGACTGAAGCATGAAGGGACTGTCCTGTCTTTGCCTCTGGAGGTCTCAGAACCTGCTGTGGGGCTGATGCAGGTCACCCCTGGGCCGGGCCGGCTGGCAGCCGATGGAGGAGGTCAGCTTCACAGCTGACACTCAGCGCTGTAATTGTGATTAACTACCGGGTCCCCTTCCCTGCTTGGGCCTGAGGCCGTGGGTGTGACAGCTGCAGAGTGAAGCAATGAGGCCAGGAAGGGGTTAATGGGCTGCCCCTCCATCTGAGCCCTTCACACAATGAGGGGGAGGTGGGCAGGCCTCTGGTGGGGGCGTGTGGCATCAGCTGGGGTGAGTGAATGGAGGGGACAGAGGCCTTGTCCCTGGGGACAGGGTGAGTACTCTGTGGGGAGAGGGGTCAGAGCCCTCCCCCCTGCTGTTATTTCCATCCGTCCCCATCCTCCAGTCCCCTCCCCTCCCAGCCAGAGCATCCCAGACAACTACCCTCTGGGCTCCAAAGTGGGCAGCATCTTCAGCCTTCTGAAGCACAGTCTGAAAGTCAAAGAATCGCAGAATCGTGAAATGTCACCGCGGAGGGGGAGCTCATTTATTCCTGTTGCTTCCAAACTTTTTTGCTTAATTATTAGCATCGGAACCCCGAGCCCCCACCCCCACCTCACGTGCTCCCCCAATAATAACTAGTGTGTTGATGACCTTGAGAGCAGCCTGGGCGCCAGCCTAGATCATTCATCCCCAGTTCTGCCACTGAGAACTGGGGTGCGTTGGGGGAGTCGCGACAAATGTCTCACTTATGCAACCACCACCACAACGGATATATAGAACATTTCCCTCACCCCAGAAAGTTCCCTCCTGTGCCTTTGGGGTCAATACCCTTTCCGCTAATCCCTGGTTGAATAATGGCCTCCCAAATCCAAAGACAGGGAATTCTAGTCTCTGAGTTTTGTAAATGTTACCTTATTTGGAAAAAGGATCTTTGCAAGTGTGATTAAATGAAGGATCTTGAGGTGAAGAGATGGCTGGATTATCCAGGTGGACCTTCAATGCCATCACATGGGTCCTTATGAGAGAGAGGCAGGGGCGCCCGGCCAGCTCAGTCGGAAGAGTGTGCAACTCTTGATCTTGGGGTCGTGAGTTCAAGCCCCACATTGGGCAGAGAGCTTACTTTTAAAAAGACAGAGAGACAGAGAGGCAAACTTGCAGAGGGGGAGACAGATGACCATGAAGGCAGAGCGTGAGGGATGTGGCCACAAGCCAAGGACCGACCGGGGCCACCAGAAGCTGGAAGAGGCAAGGAACAGCTTGTCCCATGGACCCTTCGAAGGACTGCAGCCCGCAGACACCTTCATTTCGGACTTTTGGCCTGGGAACTGTCGGAGAGTAAATTTTTGTTGTTTTAGCCCAGGTTGTGGTATTCTGTTATAGGAGCTCTAAAGAGTGAATACGCTTGGCCGCCGTGCCCTGTTTTCTGTCTGTGTAGTGTTGCCTTTGCAAGAATGTGAGATAAATGGGATCCTACGGTATGTATCCTTTCGGGTCTGGCTTCTTTCACTCGGCGTAAGCCATTTGGGATTCATTCATGTTACGTTTCTCAGAAGTCTGCTCCTTTGCGCTGCCCCGTAGTGTTCTCGCAAATGGATACACAGCGACTCATTCATCATTCACCAGTTGGAAGGCATTTGGGTCATTTCCAATTTGGGGTGATTATAAATAATGTTGATATGAACCTGTGCGCACGGGTCTTTGCGGGGACATAAGTTGTCCTTTTTCTAGGGTTGATACCTAGCAGTGGAATTACCGGGTCGTGATGTAAGTATATTTATAATTCTACAAGAGACCGGTGGACCTTTCCAACGGGACCGCAGCATTTCGCGTTCCCACCAGCGCCTCCTATTGTCAGATGAAAAAATTGTCTTGGCCATTAATGCCGATTGCGAGGATTGAAGGAGTATATTGCCCGGAAGGATGCCTCCCATCGAGACGTGTGTTCCCTGCCTGGGAAATGTCAGCTCTTTCTTCCGTTACTACTGTGGGGAGGCCAGGCCATAACCGTCGCTGCAAAACTCCAAGGCCAGGCGGGCCAGCTGGGCGACACGGGGGGCGCTGGGGGGCTGGCAGGCACGTCCCCACCTTGAAGGTCGGGGTCTGCAGGAAACAGCCAGGTAGAGGCTTGAGTGCCGGTGGCTTTCCAGGAGGGGCCCTTAGGATCTTCGGGGAGTGAGGGAAGCAGGGTCAGGCATTTGCCATAGAGGCCCCGGTCAGTCCCGTCAGGAGCTCTGGAGCTGGAACAGCCCTTCAGAGATGTCACACTGTGAGACAGGGAGGTCAGGCCTCTTCACCCTGCCTTGACCAGGCTTTGGAGTGGCTGCCCGTGGGGGAGGGGAATTCTTGGGTGCAGCAGCCCCTTCCCCCGAACCATCAGCAGCCCACGCTGAAGGCATGTGGGGTCTGGTGCCCTGATCCAGGGGACATCCGCCAGGGGGGAAAGCAGGCCCACGTGGTCAGGGCTTTCAATTTTTCTAAACTTGCTGTGAATCTAGATGTTGAAGTTGTCTCCTCATTTTTTAAAGGGCTGGAGACTCTTGCAGACTTCTAGAATGGGCTGCGAGGAGCTAACATGCCAGGCCTAAGGGCTGGGTGGGGCCTGGGGTTGCCTGCGGCTGTCCCCTGGTGTGGAAGCCGCTCTGTCACCATCTGATACCAGGTTCGTGTCCAGTTCCCCACGGGGTGCGCTCTACGGGGCAAGGACCTTCGGGTGTGCTCCCCACAGCAGCCCCAGCGTATAGGGCTGTGCTCAGCAGGAGCGGAAGAAGGAAGAGAGAGAGCGTGGAGAGCCACACGGGGTGACTTGCCTCAGCTTGCAGGGTGTTCATTTGCAGGGAAAGTCATTACATTTTGAATTAATTTGTTACACAGCACCTGACAACGAATACCTTATCATGGAATGTATATAATACATTTTCCTACATCTCATGACAATTTCTCTCACACCCACGCATCGGATTCATCCAGTTCTGGTACCTCACCCTTCAACACATGTCTGGAATCCGAATACTTCCTCCCACCTCCAAAGCCACCACCCAGGTCCACGGCCACCATCGGTACTCTCCCGGGTCATTGCCAAGCCTCCCCGCTGGTCTCCCTGCCTCCCTCCTGCCCCTCACTGCATAGGTGGCACAGCCATGAGAGGTGACCCCGTGGCTTCTGGGGGGCTACAAGAGCATTTGAGGAGGAGGCCTCCTTGGGGAAACGGGGTGTTTATTAGGGCCGTTCTGAGGGGAGGTCTCCTCTCCCCCACACGGAGGAGTGGCTCCCGAGGGTGCAGGGCAGAGAGGGTGGTGCGGAGGCCAGGCGTGGTCCGAGTCACTTCATAGCGCGGGAGGGGGGGGGG
>NW_024424675.1:21069696-21129702 GCF_017311325.1 Ursus maritimus | reverse complement strand
GGGGGGGGGGCTTGTACTTCCTACAGTTTGGAGCCCTGCTAAGCGCCCATGTGGGAAGGGGGTGTGTCCCTGCGCATTCCCAGCAGGGGTGGGGAGGGGCGGGGTGGGGCGCGTGCGGTGGTTTAGAGCACGGCTCTCGCTCTCGTGTTCCGGCTGTGTGGTCCCGGGCAATTTGTCTAACCTCTTAGTGCCTCTATTGCCTTTTCTATATAACAGGAGACTAAAAATACTCATACAGACCTCACAGGGCCATGATGAGGATTTCCTGACTTAATACGTGAAGGGTTGGGACAGTATAAGCACACGCAGGACTTACATAATGGCTGGTTCTTCATATTATTATGGGCAAAGATCAAATGCCACCTCTGCCATAGACATGCTGTGTGATCTAGCGCAGGTGACTGTCTCTCTGGGCTCAGTTTCCTCACCTGTGAAATGGGATCATATTGGTACTCTCGGTAGGGCTGTTGTGAGGATTCAAGGAGATGCCATTTGGGAAGGCCTCCCTCAGGTTCAAAGTTGGTATGGGAGCCTCTGGGCAGCTGCCTATGTGGCCATGGGGAGACACTCCTGTGGCCTGGACTCTTATATCCACTCTGAATGGCGCCCCCTTCTGCAGGACCCCAAAAGATCCACCTTCCAGGCACACCCCTTTCTTGCCCCGTTATTTCCGCTTCTTGGGCTGCAGCTCCTCCTGCTGGCCAAAATCTGCATTGCAGTCAGAGCCGACCACCTGCTTGAGGGGAAGGGAATATGTTCTTGAGCATGGGCTGCGCGCGCGTGTGTGTGTGTGTGTGTGTGTGTGTGTGTGTGTGTGTGTCCAATGTAGGTGTCAACCTTTCTCTGTAGAGGCTGAGTCTCAAGGAAGGTCATGCAGAACCAGCTGTGAAGCTGGGGACCTGGGGTTCACATCCACATCCCCTGTCCCCCACTCCAAACACCCTCCTAGGGTGAGTTCAAGTTCTGGACCTACCCTTCCCCTTACTTAGAGAGGAGCCAGGAGCTGAGGCTGGGGTCCTGGGGAGAATGTCAGGGCTGTCCCCCAGGACCCAGATTGAAGAAGGAAGGGCACCAGACTGGGAATCCCCAGGCTGGGATCTCACTCTGGCTCTCCCAACCACCAGCAGAGCAACCTTTGGAAAATCCTTACCCATTTATTTTAGACTTTATCATTTTGAATATAGTCACTGCAGGGAGAGCATTTAACATGGACATTAGGTTCTAATGTGAGGAGAAGATGATAAAAATAGACCATTTTCTAAAACTCCAAAAAATCTTTTACATCACCCACAAAGTACAGTTTTCTGAATGAGTCCTTTGCAGTAATGAGTGCACTGGACATAAAGACAGGCAGTGTGTGGCAGCGATCATAGAGGTTTGCAAACTCTGATTTTCCATTCAGCTCTCACTCAGATGTGCGGGATTCTGCCCACACCCCCTGCATCTTGCTCACTGCTGGGCTTATGTCCAGGCAGAATCACCCACGCTATGTACATTGTTCTCCTTTCTCTCTCTCTCTGGGCACACACAGTTGCATTGCTGAAGTTACATAATAAAAATAGCTACCATTTATGGAACATTTATTATGCATAATAATAAATAAAGTTCTGAGCCCTTTACCTGCATTAATTCCCATCATCCTTCTAGAAATGCTTTGAGGTAGGTACTGTTGTTACAGATGGGGAAACGGAGGTACTGAGAGGTTAAGGAACTAGCCCAAGGTCTGTGTGACCACACGGCCAGTGAATGGTAGAGCCTGGACTTGAAGCCAAGGAGTCTAGGACCAGAACCCAACCTCTTAACTGTCCTGCTACCCGCTTGAACGGAAACCCCGTGGGAGCCATGGGTCCACATCTGTGTGTCCACTGTCAGCCCACAAGCTCCATCAGGCAGGCTAGAACCTGGCCTGTGTCATCTCTGTATCCCCAGGGCCAGTCCCTTTCAGCCAGGACCCACTCAGGGTGTGTGCTCAGTAATTGTTGGACAATGCACGTGGCTCACTGAGCCCCAGCGTATTCATCTGTAGGACAGGAGTCACAGCGCTTCCCATCCCTGGAGGCCCCAGTGAACAGTGAGCAGGTAACCTCTCTTTAAAGACGCTCCATTCTCCCTCACCCACTTCCTGTTCATCTCTGCCCCAGGCTCTGCCCCAGGCTTTCGGTCTGGCCTGGCTAGTGAGACACACCAACCTGGGAGAGCTGATTATGTGCCGGTTTGCCAACGCTGCATTCGGCAACACCGTATTTGCAGCTTGAAATCAGCAACAGGGAGAGTACTTACACTGTGGAAATTGGCATTGGTACAAACAGGGTGATTTCCTCTTAGAGATGTTAAACGTTTACTGCTGGCAGGAGAAAATGGGTTCTCTAGAGACCACCTCCAGGGAGCCCCATGGGGGAGTGATCACACCTGTTGGCTCTGGAACCACCTGGGTTCAAAGTCCAGCTCTATCGCTTACCAGCTATGTTACCTGGTTCAGTTACTTAACCTCCCAGAGCCTCATTCCTCTCATCCGTAAGACAATTCCCTTTTTCGTGAGGGATTCAGTGCAAACATCCATGCAAATGCTCTCTCAATGAATGTTATTTATTAATATTCCAAATCAGCCTCGGAGGTGGGGGAACGTTTTTGTTTTCCCATCTGAGGCACGGGGGTGATCGGAAAGGGATTTGCAATGTCAAAGGGGAACCTCGGACAAGGGCACAGTGTAGCCGCAGGTTGAGGCCCTAAAGGAGGGTGTCTTGAGCACTGGCAGCCCAGACCTGTCTGAGCCAGTATGGGCTGTGTGCATGGTGACTGGGGGACAAGGACCTCCTTCGGTTCTTTGGAGAGAGGGTTGCGGTTAGCTCTTGAGTCTGGGACAGTTTTGGAGGGAGGCAGGAGATCTAACCGACAGTTCTCTCTTCCCTCCCCTCCCCTTCCTTCTTGCTAGGGAGCACTCCTAGAGGGATGGCGTGGGGCTGGTGACATAGGAGACATAATGTATATAACAAGGATAGTACATAAGGGAGAAGGAATACCGCTGTATATGAGTAACCTTTCTGTACCTGCCATTAGGGTAGTGTAAATCTGAAGTAGATTCTGACAAGTGAAGATGCACATGGTAAGCCTAAAGCAATCATTAAAAAAAGTGAAAAAACATTAAAGAAGCTGGAAGTTTCTAGAAAACTTTCAGGGCATCTGTCTAAGCATGACTTCACGTCACCCTTTTGTGAGCATTAAGTTAGTTAACTCATAGGAAGCACTTGGAAAATACTCGGGATGGGGTAAGCACATTGGTAAGTTTCAGTTGTTCTTATCCTCACAATAACTTTATGGGACAAGCTTCTTTAGTTTCCCTCTTGTACAGGTCAGGCAGGACACAGAGACTCAGAGATGCACAGTAAATGGCCTGAGGTCACAGAGCAAATAAGCAGGGGAGGCAGATCAGAACCCACGTTTGTTAGACTTCAACGCCTCACACCAGTGCATAGAGAGGCAGGTCCAGGGGCGCCCGGGTGGCACAGCGGTTAAGCGTCTGCCTTTGGCTCAGGGCGTGATCCCGGAGTCCTGGGATCAAGCCCCACATCGGGGTTCCTCTGCTAGGAGCCTGCTTCTTCCTCTCCCACTCCCCCTGCTTGTGTTCCCTCTCTTGCTGGCTGTCTCTCTCTGTCAAATAAATAAATAAATAAAATCTTTAAAAAAAGAGAGAGAGAGAGAGAGGCAGGTCTGAGGACTTTCATCACTGTGTTGTTTTCAGTAGCTTAAAATCAGAAACAGTGCAGATGTCCACCAACCGCAGCTGTTCCATAAAACCTGGCATGCCCAGCCAGGAAGTACTTTGGGCTGGGTACGAGAAACCAGGTCACCCTCTACACAGGGACATGGGACTATCTTCAAGACATTCTGTTCAGTAAAAAGAACCCCTGAAAAAAAAGTTCCATAACCCACAGGAAACAAAGCCAAATAGTCCATAAAATCTAAAAGTGTGTGTGTGTGTGTGACCTATAGAGGCTCATATGAAGCAGATGAAGGTGACTTAACCAATAGGATCTATTTATAGGAAACTCCCTTTCTTTAGACTTTTATTTTTGTCGAGTTTTGAGATAACACATACTCAAAAAGAAAAAATTCAGAGTATAGCAAAGTGTCAAGAAGAAAAAAAAAAAAAAAAGAAATCCCCTTCTCCAGAATTAACTAGGCTAACATGTTGGTATATGTCTTTCCAGTCCTCTCTCTGTGTGACTGTGTGTGTGTGTGTGTGTGTGTGTGTGTGTGTGTAGGCATATACGTGCATATAGAAACATATCCATATGAATATGAGAATTCTGCTGCTCTAACAAAGTGTCCCCCATATTGTAGAAGTTTAAATCACATAGAAGTTTATTTCTCTGCCACATTAACTCTGGCTTCCAGGTAGAATAGTGGCTGCATAATCATCAGGGTTGCAGCCTCCTTCCATATTCTTGCTGTATTATCTCATCCTGTGGCTTCCTCCTCATGGTCTAATAAGGCTGCTCCAGATCCAGCTATCACATCTGCATTACTAGCGGCAGGAAGGGGAAATGGGAAATGGAGGTCCCGCTTCTTCCTTTTAAGTCCACCACCAGAAGCTGTGCGCATTAATGTTGGTAACATCCCGTTTGTCTGAATGCAGTCACATGGCCACCCCTTGCTACAAGAAAGCCTGGGAACTGTGGTCTTTACTCCGGGCTGCCACGTACCCGGCTGAAAGTCAAGGGTTCTAGGACTATGAAAGAAATGGGAGAAGGGACACCATAAAATTCATTCTCTCAATAATAATAGCTTCCTCCATCAAGACAGTTCTGTATCTTACATTCTAACCATTGAACCCTGCGAGACGACGCTGGCTTGGACCAAACTGCCGGTTGTAAGAGCAGACTGTCTTTCTTAAGGCACAGCCAGGAGCCAGCTGCTTCTGCACATAGGGAATTTTCAACTGAAAGCCATTTCAGATGAAAGGCAGAGTCCTGGCAATATCAACATTTGCCATGGCACTTCCTCCACTCTTCCCCAAGCCATCACGAAGAGAATCAGGAAAGGCCATTCCGTGGCCAAATCAGCATTGTAAGATGATGACGTGTGTCACAGACCCTCTCTGGCAAGTTGCAGCCCCTCTGCTGATCATTCTTAAAATGATACCGTTGGTCTGCGCATGTGTAAATCACATCCTGCCTACAAAAGCACTCATTTCTTCTCATTGCTGGTCCTTTCTTTTCACTTCCAGAGGAGAAGGAGTTTGAGTGTGTATGCGTGTGTGCGTGTGTGCATGTGTGTGTGTGTGGTGAGAACATTTAAGATCTACCCTCTTAGCGACTTTCAAGTATACAATACAGTGTTGTTAACCTTGGTCACCCTATTGGGCACTGTATCCCCAGAAAGCATTCCTCTCATAACCGTAAGTTCGGATCCTTTGGCCAACATCTCCTCATTGCCCCCTGCCCCCACCAGCCCCCAGCAACCACCCATCTACTCCCAGTTTCTGGGAGTTCAGTTTTTTTTAGATTCCACATGTGAGATCGTACAGTAGTTGTCTTTCTCTGTCTGACTTGGTTCACTCCGCAGAATGCCCTCAAGGCCTGTCCATGTTGCCACAAATGGCAACATTTCCTTTTTTTTAAAAGGCTGAATAATATTCGTGTGTACATACGCCTTTTCTTTATCCATTCATCTGCGATGGACGGTGGGATTGTTTCCACGTCTTGGCTGTTCTGAGTGATGCCGCGATGGACCTGGAGTGCAGAGATCTCTTCGGTAGAGGTATTCTCTTTCCTTAAGATATATATCCAGGAGCGGGATAGCTGGATCCTATGGTAGCTCTCTTTTTACCTTTTTGGGGAGCCTCTATCCTGTCTTCACAGTGGCTGCACCAGTTTGCATTCCCACCAACAGTGCGAGGGTTCCTTTTTCTCCACATCCTCGCTAGCACTTGTCATCTCTTGTCTTTTCGCTGTTCTCCGTTCTAACAGGCGTGCGGTGCTAGCTTGTTGTGGGTTTGACGTGCAGTTCCCCGATGATGAGTGATGTTGAACTGCTTCTCGTGAACCTGTCGGTCATAAATATGCCTTCTTTGGAAAAATGTCTGTTCACATCTTTGGACCATTATTAATGGGATTTTTTTTTTTTATATTGAGTTCCTACCTTTTGCAGAATCTCTTCCAATTCTCTGCTTTTAGTGTCTCCTGTCATTAGCTTGGTCCCATCCAGGTAATCCAAAATAATCTGTTTTAAGTTCTGTAACCTCGACTTCATCAGCAAAGTCCCTTTTGCTATGCAGCATGACATATATACAGGTTTCAGGAATTGGGGTGTGCGTGTCTTTGGAGGTGCCATTCCGCCCACCCCTGACTCATATTTGCTGAGCCCTTCTCAGGGAGAGGCACTCTCTAAGGTCGCTCCGCTGCCCCGGGGCCTCTGCAGGCTGGCTTCCGCTCAGGGGCTGGAATTTAGCCTGCTCCCCACCCCACAGCGTTTGCAAGCGCAGTTTCCACTGACAGGAAGGCACCCTCCTTCTGGCTTTGCCCCCTTCCCTCCCACCACCGGGAGATACCAGCTGGGGGGGGGCATTTTGGGGGAACCCGCCCACCTGCTGCCAACCCCAGGCCAGGCTGAATCCGGAGTCCTGAGCTCATTCTTCAGGGAACTTATTTGGTTGGAGGGCCGAGAAGGCAGGTGACTCAGTCACCCTAGCAACGGGGTTTAAATTCGGGGAGGACGGGGCGGAAGGGCTGTCCAGGGTCCTTAGTAGATATTCTCAGACAGTGGAAGCTTTTCATGACATTTATTGAGGACTTGCTGTTTGCGGCTGTGGCACTAAGCTTGCTGCACTTATTAATAAGGTCGCCCAACCCTCACAGCAACCCTGGATGGGAGATGCTCTTATTGTCCCCATTGTACAGAGGGGACTGTGGAGAGCGGACTCACGCACCTTCACTTAAAGGCCGTCAATGTCCTAAAGACCTCCGAGGGCGGTGGGTGAAAGCAAAACCATAGAGATGTCCAAACACAAATAAAATGGGCAAAAGAGGGAGCCTGGGTGCTTCCATCGGTTAAGTGTCTGCCTTTGGCTCAGGTCATTCTCACGGGTCCTGGGATGGAGCCCCGCATCAGGCTCCCTGCTCAGTGGGGGAGCTGCTTCTCCCTCTCCCTCTGCTGCTCCCCATTGCTTGTGCTTTCTCACTCCTCACTCATTTTCTCTCTCAAATAAATAAAATCTTTAAAGAAAATGGGCAAAAGACCGGAACAGACATTTTTCCAAAGAAGACATACTTACGGCCAACAGGTTCATGAAAAGAAGTTCAAGATCACTCATGGAGGTGGCTTTTCCAAATACCCTGTCACCCTGTCACCGAGTCCTTGACAGAATGCATTAGCATGACTAACGCCATACTCTGCACGCTCTTCTACGTCTCCTTTCTCTCTGTGTGTAATTAATCTCGGAACATCTTCTCACATCAGTACAGAGAGATCGTCTCCTTGCTCATTATCCACTCCAACATCCTTTCTGGGAGGGAAGGACTGAAAACAACCCAAATGCCCTTGTCAGGGCAAATACAAATAAAACTTCTTCCCCCTTCCAAAAAGGGAGACATCCCGCCCTTTTCTTAGAGCATCTGCTTTAGAAAACTTGTGAATTCTTTCCCTGCTCCTTTCAGGTGTATTCAAATCTTTTTTTTTTTTTTAAAAGTTGAATAAGCCTCTAGCCAGTTTTACCTCCCAGGATCAGTTTTCTCTAGGACACAAGAGCCATTTCTTTGTAAAGTAAATAGGAAGAAAGTCCCTGCCCCCATCACCCAGCCCCTGGGGGGAGGGGAGGAGCCTAACATCAGTGTTTGGCTTCAAGTTGCAAAAAAACCTCCTCATAAAGACGTGAGTTTCTTTTTCCTGCACAAAAGACAGTTGGCTAACCCCAGAGCCATCCCAATTGCCAGGTGAATTCGGGATGAACGATGGGGCCCCCACTTGAGGACCAGCTACCGTTTGAGAATACGGACGTAGTAGGCTGTATCTGCTGGACGACGTGAAAGCTGGGGTTTCTTTCTGCCTTTGCAACCACTTCAGCGGATTGTCTGTGCCCTGCACCACAATCGAGCTTAACGCTTACTCAGTAATAAAACCGTTTTCTTTCTCTTCTACTTTTGTGGAGAGGTTTTCTGGTTGGCGGGAGATTTCGTTTTACGTTTGGTCTCCAATACCTTCAAATGTCTTTCTACGGAGGACTGGTTGCATAAATCCAGCACCTCCCCACTATGGAATACTACATGGCCATGACAAAGAACCAGAACCTTCTCTCCACTTTCGTTGTTGAGCGAAAGTGCAAGGTATACGGTAGTTTGGCAGTTTTTCTGTAAAAAGAGCCTGTATTTGTACTTGCATAATCTCCGCAAGAGTGCGCAAGAAACTAGGAAAAGTGCTTGTGTGTGTGCATGCGTGTGTGTGTGTGCATGCGTGTGTGTGTGTGCGCTGAGAGGAACTGGGCAGATGGGGGACAGGAGAGAAGGAATTTTTTTGCTGAACATCATTTTATATTTTCTTTCTTTTTTTTTTTTTAAGATTTTATTTATTTATTCGACAGAGATAGAGACAGCCAGCGAGAGAGGGAACACAAGCAGGGGGAGTGGGAGAGGAAGAAGCAGGCTCCCAGTGGAAGAGCCTGATGTGGGGCTCCATCCCAGAACGCCGGGATCACGCCCTGAGCCGAAGGCAGACGCTTAACCGCTGTGCCACCCAGGCGCCCCCATTTTATATTTTCTGATTTTTGAAACATGTGACTACATTATCTATTCAAAATAAATTAAAAGGAGGGCTAGTGGCAAGCAAACAAACCGCTAACGAGAAGTGCCAGGACCAGACGTTCTCTAAGCACTTGATTTTATTCATTTCTGAGCTCAACCTTGACCTTCAAACTAACTGAAAACTGATGATATTGATTTTGGGGTTCATGTTAAACTTTTTCTTGGGAGGGCTGATCTTAGTGTAAAAGCAGGGAATGTCTATCTAAAAAAAAAAAAGAAAAAAGAAAAAAGAGAACAAAATAACAGTCAGTGAATGCACTCCTTCCCAGACTTCCCAGAGTTCTCAGGGTCCAGTCCTGGCCTTGGGGAGTGGGGGAGGGGATGGGACTCACTTCCGGAGGTTTGGTGTAGCCCCTCCCCCCATCATCTCTCTGCCTCCCAGGAGGTCACTCATTTTCCAAGGAGCAGGAAGGGGTGTGAGGGGTACAATGTCCATCCATATTGGCAGCTGGGGAGTCGGGATGCCCAGGATTTCACCGTTTGCCATCTGTCTTTGAGAAGCTTCTCTGCGAGGAGAGTGGGAAAAGGGATACGAGGCAGGGGTCATCTCTCAACCACCCTGGCCACTTGACGGCTGTGTAGGCCAGCTTCTACCTTGTTATTGTCGTTGGGCATCAGATCAGGAAATGGCCCACGAGGGCTTGCTACATGCTGGGCACTTCTCCCCTTGATCCCTGTGCTAAGCCCGTGAGGTAGGTGCTGTTTATCATAATCCCCATTTTAGGAAACCGAGGTACAGAGAAATAAGTGACTTCCCCGAGGTCACACAGCCTGCGAGGGCTAGCTCACCCTCTCAGTGGTCTCCCTTCCGACACCCCTGAGCCTGCCTCCAGCTGGGTCTGCAAACCTGCCCTCTCTCTCAGTAGTCCAAAGGAGTTCTGCAATGGAGTTGCGGGCACGGAGACACAGCATCGGGGTAGGGGTGTGTTTTGCAGTTCCCGGTCCCGTGGGAGGCCTTGTGGAGTTCTCCGCCGTTCCCGAGGGGAGCTGGCGTGGATCTTAAGTACTCAGCCTCTGCCTCCCAGCTCCCCGCCACTTCCCCTTGTGACGTTGGGCGTGTGCCCTGCTCCAGTTGACGGTGTTAGTAATGGGGGCGGGTCAGGGTCCTGTACTGGACCGCGCCAGGCGTCCTAGGCGGAGCACTGCAGGCTGCAGAAGTCGGCGGAGGAGAAGAGCCTCAACACGTTGACCAGCGGGAACATGAGCAGAGCTCCGAGCAGGGAGCCCAGCTGCACCGCCGCCCCGCACCACAAGAGGGCGCTGCGGCTGCGGTCACGCAGGATCACGCCCAGCATCACCTTGACGTAGCTCAGACAGCCAATGAACAGCACCCACGAGGCCACCTGCGAATACCGGGTGGCAGAGATGCAGAGTGAAGGGAGCTTTGGGGTGAGCCCTAGGGGAGAAGGATGCTTGCGGGGTGACCTAACTGGGCTCAGGGAACCGCATGGAATAACCTTTAAGGTCAATAGTCTTTGGGGGCGATCCCCTACGGCTAAGGGGGCCCCATGAGTTGACACACACCTCCAGGGCAAAGGAGAACCCAACAGCCTTTGTGTCCCCCCATGATCAAGTCAGGGGCATCTGGGAGAAGGCCAGGGCGGAGGTACACATGGCAGGAAGCGTGTAGCATTCAGGGGAGAGGTTGGAATGTCACCTTGGACCAGCCACCTCATCTTTCTAAGCCTCCATTCCCGAATGAGAAGCACCCCTTCCCCGGCCCAACCCCACCTGGGGCTTCCTTCAGAAGCAAACACAAAGACTTTGGCCAACAGAAAGCACCTTGGCTCGGGGAGGGCTAGGGAGGGAGGCAGCTCCACAGGCCAGATACTTACAATGAGGATCTCTCCAGCCCAGTGGCCCTGCATGAGGGGGCAGGGGCTCATCACGGCCATGGCCATGTTGTAGGCCCCGAAGCCAGTCCCGAGCACGGTGAGGACCCCCAGGAATGGCAAAGACCTAGGGCAGAGTAGAGGAGGAGAATGGAGGAGAGGACCTCTGCCTCTCCTCCCCTGGGCACTGCATAGAACGGTCAGCGTCTCTAGGGTTAGAGGTCAGATCCATGTGGAAACTTCCAGGCCACCTGGCTCAAGCGGGTCAATGAGGTTCCTGAGGGGCAACACGGGTCTAAGTCACCCTGCACATTCATGGCAGGAGAAAGAGAATGGACTGCTGCTGCGGGGACCTGGTTCAGATCCCACTTCCCATTGAAGCTGCAGGACTGGCCCCTGAGCCTGCTTCCTCACCTGCGCGAGGAGCCTTTCAGGGCTGCCGGAACCGTGGAACAGAGCGTGCAGGGTCTGGCCCGGGGCCCCACCCAGTGTTTTGTCTGCTGCCATTTCCTCCTGCAACATTCCCAGCCTCAGCCAGGAAGCCGGCCTGACAAGAATGTGGCTTGGAGCCTGGCACAGCAGGCTGTGCTGTGCGACCTCAGATGACCCCTTCCCCTCTGGTGTCATCTACAACACGAGGTCTACATGATCTAGGGCCCTCCTGATGGCTGGCTTGGATGCATTCCATTGGTGTGACAATGGAGGACCCTGTCCTGTATCCCAGGTCGTCACCCCGGGGCCTCCCTGTGCACGCTTTTCAGAACACCAAGTCCTGGGTGGGAGCGGAGGGTCTGCCCCTGCCTCTAAGGACTCTTTCTACTTCAAGATTCTTGGAGTCCCTGGCTTTCAGACTGGGTATTTCTAACATTCTGGGCCCTCCTATTCCACACATCAGTGGCCTCTCCTTCCACTTCCCCAGAAATCTCCAGCCTCCTTCCAGTTTCAAGCCCTAAGGGAGAAAATTCAGGTTTCTGGCAATGTGACATTTTCTGTCTGACTCTCCTATCTTGTTCTCCCTCCTTCCTGGGCTGGGGAAGGAGGGTGCGAGCAGGTCAGAGAGGCCCACGAGGGCACGCAGGGCAGAGCGGGGGCTGGGAGGCTGTGTGCCCTCAAGTTTCATGACCTCAAAGTCCGGGTGTCTCCTCCTAGGGTCTGAACCCCTGCCACAGAACCACTTCGGTTGTGTACTAAAATTTGAAATCTCGGGTCCCCATCTAGGCTGGCTCGATGTGCATTTATCAATTTGCCTAGCCAGTCTTCCAGAACTACGGCTGTAAAGGAGCCAGTTTGAGCTGGAGGCGGGAGGGCAGGGCTGAAATGCTGGGAATTAGACCACGAGATTAGACCCCTTCTGTGAGCCTCAGGTTTCCCACTTATAAATGGGACCCTCAGCTCCTATCTGCACATTCCTCCTCCAGGGCCAGTGGCCCGTCAACACCTCTGGACCTGCTATACACAGGTACTGCCTAAAATCATTACCAAATTAGCTCATTTTATGCTCCCAGCAACCCTAGGAGGTAGAACTATTATCCCCATTTTCCAGATAAGTATCCCTGAGGCACAAAGAGAAGTGATTTGTCCGGGACCCCATAGCTAGGAAGTGGTGGAGCTGGGATTTGAACCCAGGCAGTCAAGTCCTAGAAACCATGTTCTGTACGCAGAACCTGACCGTTGGGGTTTGGAATTCTGACTTCTGGAATGAAACAGATCCCAACAAGAGTTCCCCAGGGCCAGCTGGGGCAGACCTGTACGGCAGAAACATGGAGAGGAAGCAGGCGAGAGGGTTGGCCATGGAACTGAGGGTGGCGGACAGGTGGTAGGCCACAGGCCCGTAGGAGAGGCAGGAGTAGGTCTGCACGGATGGCAGCACGCCGTTGGTGAGCGCGTTCACAAAGGCCACCAGGACGTAGATGAAGGCCAGGTGGGCTGGGTGGTCGGAGGCCGTTTTCTCCTCTGGAAGCCCCTGGGCCTTGCTGCTAGGCCCTGGGTCTGGGGGGCCCAGGTCGTCCCCTTCCCGTGGCCGGATGGAGTGGAGGGTGACCTGGGAGGTGAGAAGGTCTTCTATGGAAGATTCCCTGGGTCTGGGTTGACGCTGGAGGAGAAAGAACGCGGCGAGGCAGCAGGCCATCATGAAGGAGAGCAGGAGGAAGAAGACCAGGGGCGAGAAGTTGGCCGGGAGGTAGCGGCTTTCTAGATGGACGGCGGAACGTGTCGTTCCGGTCAGGTCCGTCCCCAAAGTGCTATTAGCCCCCTGGAGAAAGACAAAACGAGGGTCAGTCAGCTCCCTGGGGGATGTTGGGACACAGGTAACAGCAGCACCAAAATCATATCCGATAAACAGCGCGCACTGTTAGTAAGGAAGGGCGGGAAAGCTGCCTCCTCGCGGCCTGTGCAGTGGCATCATTAGCCCCAGTTTTGGAGGGTTTGGGGGTGTCAGAACGGATCGTCTTCCCTGAGGCTCACGGGGAGTATGTGGCAAAGCCAGTCCGCTTGCTTCTTTCGGACTTAGAAGCTATACCGTTTCCCACGCTGCCGCCCTCCAGGGGCTGGTGACCCCAATCCCGCCAGAGGAGGGGCAGCCCCACCCCAGGTTGCCCTGTGGGGATGTGGCCTGGTGTGGCCAGATCTCTTCTCAAGAGACGCCGTGCACCTAGACCATGCCTGTGAAATTTCAGAACATTTACATGTCTTAACTAATTCAAACACTTCCAGGTGGAGTGCTTGTAGGGTATGGCGGCCCGGGGCCCCTGGTTCGCACCCATGGCTGGCCTGCTGGGGTCTGGACGATGCCAGGCGTTATGGGACGTGTCCAACACCCTGGGGTGGAAAAAAGCTGAATGTTTTAACCACATGAAGCATTGAAGCAATGTCTAAAGTCTACGGTTCTGGGGTGCCTGGGTGGCGCAGTCGTTAAGCGTCTGCCTTCGGCTCAGGGTGTGATCCCGGCGTTCTGGGATCGAGCCCCACGTCAGGCTCTTCCACTGGGAGCCTGCTTCTTCCTCTCCCACTCCCCCTGCTTGTGTTCCCTCTCTCACTGGCTGTCTCTCTCTCTGTCAAATAAATAAATAAAATCTTTAAAAAAAAAATAAAATAAAGTCTACAGTTCTGGGCGCCTGGGTGGCTCAGACAGTTAAGCATCTGCCTTCGGCTCAGGTCATTCTCATGGGGTCCTGGGATCGAGCCCTGTGTCCAGCTTCTTGCTCAGCGGGGAGCCGCTTCTCTCTCTCCCTCTGCTGCTCCCCCTGCTTGTGCTCTCTCTCGGGGAACACTTGCTCTCTTTCTCAAATACATACATACATACATACATACATACATACATAAAATCTTTAAAAAAAAGAGTCTCCAGTTCTTAGCCCTCAAGTACCTTAGTATCAGCTGGGGACTTTTGAATAAATACAAGCTCACCATCCCTGTTTTGCAATTCGGAAGTAGTGACGTCACCGCCCTGGGCTGCTGTGTCCCAGGTGCTATGACAGACCAGGCCAGGTGTCTTCTAAAATCTGAAACTCCAGATTCCAACACACTTCCGACCTCAAGGGTCTCAGAGAAGCTCCAGCCCCCAGAGGGTCTGATTTCATTGGTTTGGATGCGGGGGCGGGGGGGCACTGCTGTGTTTCAGGAGCTCCCCCAGGTAGGTGCTCTGACGTGCAGCCATGTCAAGAACACGAGCCCTCTGCGTGGCCCTCCTTGTGACCAAGCATGGAGCGCCGTAATGGGTCATGCCGGGTACCTGTAGAAAGACAGTCCTCCCGGTGGTTGCAGTGCTTGGGGTGGTGTCTAGTGGCTGAGTGACATTGACACAGGTGGTGAGACCCGAGCCCTGGGCAAGAGCCACCAGGGCAGGCAGGAGGCCGCTGAGTCCCTCGCCCACGAAGAAGGTGGTGAGGTAGCAGGTGGGCAGCTGGCTCATGAAGGGCAGGAAGGTGACGGAGGAGGTGCAGTCCACCAGTGCCAGGAAGAAGGTGAGGACCATGAAGGCAATGCTGTGGTGGCCGTCCAGCACCCAGGAGGTGACATTCCAGAGGAAGGCGAAGAGGGCGCAGGCGACGGTGCCCACAGCCAGCACGGTGAAGATGATGGGCACCTCGGAAAGGCAGCTGGGCTGGAAGTGATGGAGCAGCGTGACCAGGAGGGGGCCGATGTTGGCCAGCTGGATGACCACTGTGAGGTAGGAGGGAAGATACCACCCCTCGGGCAGCTCCGTCACCAGCAGGGGCAGCTCCACCCACAGCCCGTTGATGGCCACCCAGGAGCCCATCCCGAAGGTGCAGACCAGCAGGTGCGTCAGGAGAGCCATGGTGATGTCTGTGCTGTGCTGAAGCCGCCGCCCCCCAGATCAGCCTGCAGTGGGGCCGGGGAGAAAAATGCCGAGTGAGGGTCACTGTCCGCCGAAACACGATGCCGTGGAGCCCAGGATTTCCCTGATCCTTCCCCTTCTCAAGAACAAGTTGGCTTTTTACGATAGGAACACACAGACAGATTCTTTTATAACTAACCTTTCCAGAGGGGCAGGCTTCCCTAACCACAGCTCATAATTCCAGAGACCACCAAAGAAAAGTCTGACACACGAAACTGTGTAAATATGAAAACACATAAAAGTAATCCAAGAACAAACAAAGCACCTTCCTAAAAAAAAAGGCCAGAAATACCAACAATAAGATCAAAAGATGACAACCTGAGGGAAAATATTTGCAGTGTAAATCACAGACAAAGGGAACATCTTCCTCTTACGTAAATAGCGTGTAGAAATTAAGAACAAAAAGACTGAACGGATGAGTGGTCAAAAGATGTGAACAGTTCAGAGGAAAAGGTACAAACAAGCCTTAAACATACAAAAAGATCTGGGCTAGCACCCAGCTCTGCAACCAGCTAGCAGGGTGACCTCGGGCAAGTGACATTGCCTCTGTGCCTCCTTTTCCTCATCTGTAAATAGAGGATGACAGTCTTGACTTTATGGTTTGTAATGATATGCAAATATGTTAATGAGTCAATGCTTTTTAAACAGGGCCTGGAGCACAGTAAGCACTCACTAAGGGGGCTAGCTGTCACCCTCATGGTGAAATGCTGGGTTTGGGGACATGGTCATTTTTGTCCAATTCACATGAAAATTAATACATGACAATTACAATTTTTTAAAAGAGGAAAAAAACAGTTTCCCCTGAGGCACCACTTTGGAGAGAAATGTTGATGGGGCCAATCATCTCCCTTTACAGATGGGAAACAAGGTGGGGTCTGGGGAGGTGGGATTTGGAGCAGGGTCCTTGCAGCACTTGGTCTCCTGACCAACCCCTCCCCCCCAGCTTAGTTCTCTTCTAGAAGCTACGGAAGCATCCCATCCCGGTGGCTAGGCCTCACCTGGGAAAGTCCCCACACCCCAGCGGTTCCTTTCCGGGTTCCTACACACAGAACTGACTCTCAGCCCCAGATGAACTCCCTTCCTCCTTCCGCTGAGCAGAGTGCATTCTGTCCTGCTTTCTGTCCTGCTCCCCCACCGTCTGTCTACAGGACTTAGGCAGGTGGCTTAAGCTCTGGTCTCTCACCTGTGAGGCCGGCCTGACAGACAGGCCTGGCTCTGCCCCCCTAGCCCCCCAGAGGACCCAGGGAGGGAAGTTCCAGGCAGTTGTCGCATGGGGAGGACTTTTTTCCAGGTCAGTTGTGTGCAGCTTCTTGGCTGTCCACTCCCGCCTGAGACCAGAATGTGGTACAGAAGAGGGAGAATCCCATAGAAAGAAAGCTGTCCTGCTCCAGCCCAGGCAGAGTTGCGCCTCTGATGTTCGAAACGATAGGGAAGGACAAAAAGGTAGAGGTTGAATGATATTCCAAGGCAGAGGCTGCTAGCTGTTCCCATTACTCACTCTTTCCTTCTTCCTTAGTTGTCACAGAGACCAGATTTCTGGCTGGGCGAATAGCCGCCCCGCTAAAGCGGAACATTTCCCAGCCTCCCTTGCAACGGTCAGCGGATTGAAGCCAGGCCCGTGAGGTTGTGAGGGACTTTGAGAAGTCTCCTTCAAGATGAGGGAGCATACCTTTCCGTCCTTCCTCTGTCCTGCTCTCTGGAACTCAGACGTGAGGGCCAGACCCCAGTGGTCGTTCTGTGCTAAGAAGGATGGTGTGGGGGCTAAGGGAGATTAGACCTTAAGGCTTTGTGGCCCAGAGCTGCCACACCGGTCCTGTGTCGCCTGCCACTGAACTATTTTGTTTGTTCAACGCTGTTTACCTTGTAAATCAGCTGCTGTCTTGTTTAAGCTACTCATTGTATATACAGCAGAACAGTGGCCAAGTGTACAGAGAGAGATGTTCAAGGATATAGAGAGACTGATTATAGCAGCCCCCAAACTCAGGAGGACATTTGTCTCCTTTACTCTTGATGTCCTGACTTAGAAACTCAGGTCCTGCCCCAACCGGGATTTGATCAAAAACCAAGATCAAATAGGATTAGTTGTTGAAATAACACCTTGAAGTGACGTAGAGAGGCTAAGCGTAGAAAGGTTAAGCGTAGACTTGGGGACAAAGGTCTTTCAGAGAACTGCAAAGAGATGGAGGGAGGGAGGGAGAAAAAGAGAATGAGAGAGGGAGGGAGGCATGAGAGAGAAACAAAGAGCTCTCAATATGGGATTTGACGCCAAAGGTATAAATTAAGCCCCCGGGTCATTTCACATCGATACTGTAGTTCCCAGCGGAGTCAAAGCAGCCGCGGGTGTCTCTATGCTGAGTAACATTCCCTCACAGCCCCAGACAAGCCGGGAGAAGCAGCAGCGCAATCCGCGGCCGCGGCGGGGTGGTGACTCACTGCTCTCGGCCTTGACGGCAGAAGGTTGTGTAAAATAAACAAGGAAATAGAGGAGGCAATAAATGATATTTCCAATAAACGGGAATAAGTAAATAACTCAAGGGAGGAGGTGGATTTGCTAAAGATGGTTACTTTTATCATCTGAAAAGCTATTAAAATAATGAGAGTTCAGCCAGATATCCAGTTATGCATTTATAACTATGTGGTTTTCTTGCCTAGAACCAGTCAGAAAGTGAGACTTGCCATGGTAGTCATTTGGAGGAAAAGAAATAAAGCTGGATTTCTTTCTTACTTCTTATCCTTCACCCCTGAGAAAAAGGATTCCAGCTGGATCAAATGTTTAAATATTTTTTTTAATTAAAAAAAGAATAAAAATGCCCAAAGAACATAGAGGCAGAGGGAACTGCTTGTGCAAATGTCCTGGGGCAGGCGTGAGCCTGGGCCAGTGTGACTGGAGCAGAGGGCTTGATGGGGAGATAGGGGCAGACGGGCGGGTGAGGAGCCTGGGACTCCTTCATGTGCAACAGGCTCTGAGCACCGACAGACTAAATACCCACACCCCACAGAGCTGAGCTGTCTGGGTTCTGATGCAGGCACCACATGGTTGTGCAAGTTGGGGGAAGTGATTTGGCCCTGCAAGTCTCTTCCATTGGCCGGAAAACAGTCGTGACGGTGGTATGGCCCAGCGTGACCCATCTCCTCTGTGGCTCTCCTGCCCGGGCCTGCTTCCAGGCAGCCACACCAAGTGCCCCATGCTCCGGGACCTGGGAGACACAAGGACCCCACTGATGGGGAACACAGCCATCAGTGACAATGGTAGGAGGATGTCCTCACAGAGGGGCTGCATGTGCAGAGGTCTGGTGGCTTCACAGCGCTACGGGAGTGGCTTGCAATGAGTATGTTGGGAATATTTTTTAATATTTTTAATATTTTAATTTTAAGAGTACATAGCTCTTTTCTCTTTTTCCTATAGTGACCTTGCAGTTCTTGTTCATTCATTCGACCGGTATTTACTGGCCACTTGCTGTGTGCTGGACAGTAATTTCTGCTCTCAGGAAAGTGTGAGAAGTCACTGAGAGAAATAAAACCCAGAAATCTAGAGCAAACCAGCAGTGATAAGGGCTGTAGGAGGGAAGCAGAGCTGGGAGGAGCGGGTGCCAGCCATCACAAATGGGGTTGTCAGAGGGAACATGAAGGAAGTGTGGGAGTGAGCCAGGCCAGGGGAGAGTGGTGCAGGGGGAGGGAACGGCAAGTGCAAAGGCCCTGGGGTGGCTGCAGCAGTGCGAGGTGGGGGGTGGGCAGGTCACGTAGGGCCCTGGAGGCTAGAGTTTGGGTGTTTTCTCTGAGCCCAAATCTCCATTCCTAGCCAGAGGGAGGACTGGCTTTAACTGTGTTTTAGCAGAAGCACACTGGCTGTTGTGAGGAGAGTAATGTGGGGCCAGGGCAGAAGGAGGAGTGAAGCCTGTTCATCTCTTAGGGAGCTGGTGTGGTAATCCAGGCAAAAAAGAGTAATGCCAACAATAGTAAGAACTCTAACAGTAGCCACCATTTACTGGCCAAGCACTTTACACACATTATCCATCAGATCCTTACAACAATCCCCAGGTAGGCAGTATGACCATCTCCATTTTATAAATGAGTTAATGCAGCTCAGAAAAGTGATTTGCCCGAGGTCACCCAGCTGGCCCCCTGGGAGCTGGGATTGGAACCTAGGCACGGCTGACTCTGCAGCCAGCCTGAGTAGAGTCCAGGAGGGAGGGGGTTACGAAGAGGTGGCAGGGGCTGAGCCAGATCCCTTTCCATTCACCCCCCCCACCTCCGCCACCCCACCATGGGCTGGGAAGGGGAGAAATAAGACTGGGAGACACGGCTGCTTTCTGGGCCCACCAGGGGCGCTCGGGGACCAGAAACCTAAGGCTCTGGAAGAGATGCTTAAGGCTTCACCCACCCCATGGCAGGTGTGCGCCAGGTACGGAGCCAGGACAGCCCCCCGCAAACGTGTCTCTTTCCTTCAAATTCTTGTATCTAAAGCTGAGAGTCCCAGGCCCAAGGGAGTGGGGCTGGAGGCCAGTGTGGCCTCAGTGTGTGGCTGGGCCACCTGCTGCCCCAGACGGCAGAAAGGGCCCTGTCTTACCTTGACCATCCCGCGCGGCCCGCTTTGTTCCCCCACCGTGTTATCCGGCAACCGCTCACTTGCAGAGCTTTATCTGTGTCTTATCATTTGCGTGCTGACTGCTCCCACTGGAATATCATCTCCTTGTGAGCAGGGCCCCATCTCTCTTCCAGGGTCCAGGTGGCCACCTGGTTTGCAAAGGGCTGGGCCATCGACCGAGCCTGCCTCAGCCTTGTGGGTTGAGTCGGCCAGTGTGGCCCAGGCAGTGCCAGCCAGCAGTGTGGGCCCTGTCTACACCCGCTCCTGGACAAGTCCAAGTCAGTATTGTCCCAGAGTCCTTGGTGAATCCTGCAGGCCCCTGCCTGGGGCCTGGGATGTGGGACCTGGCCTGTCCTCATGAGACAGTGGGGAGGTTGTTCGGGTTGGAGGAAGGGTGGCTTTGAGTAGACAGAGCAGGGAGAGAGAGAGAACCGAAGCTAGAGTGACAGAGGGACAGAGGCAGGACAGGAGGAGGAGGTGGGGCAGAGAGGGCAGGGGGCAGGAGGGGAGCAGACAGAGGGAGAAGAGCAGCTGGGTGTGCTGGAACCCTGGCCCCACTCAGTCACCACTCTCACCTAACCGCTCCCATCCTTGTGGCTCAGGAGGCCCTCCCTTACCTCTCCTCACATCAGAGTCCCCCAGCCTCCTCCAACGCAACGTTCCCGTCTCACTAATGTGGGGAAACTGAGGCCCAGAGAGGAGGCAGTACATGCCCACACCGTGTCCCCCCCCACTCCCCCCATCTCAGCTTGTGGTGGTCATCCAGGCCTGTGCTCACTGGCTGTGTGTCCTCAGGCCGGCTGCTCACCCTCTCTGGGTCTTGGTTTCTCCATCGAAGAAAGGGTGTGGGGATGTCCCCGTCTTGTTGGGCTCGGCTGATAGGGAGGAAGCAAGGAGATAATGCGAGCCCAGGCTGGCTGGCAGGGACTTTGAGTTCCCTTCCTCCTCCTCCTCCTTCCCAGGGCCTGGAAGGGCTGCAGGCCTCCCACGAGGCTGACCTTGGCGAAGCAGCCTCCCTTCAGTGCCCATCCCAACCCCCAGCCCCTATGCCAGGCTGGTGAAAGTCCGGCCCAACCTGGCAGGAGCAGCCGTCTAGACTTCCCAGCGGCATGGAGACGCAGCCGGGCAGAGGTCAGTGGGGGTCCAGTCTTTTGACCCAGGAAGGAGGGGGCTGAAGTCCACCAAGCCAGCTCCAACCTGACCACAGAGGAGGAAGCCCTTCTTCCCTTCTATCCCTCCAGCCTCCAGCCCAGGAGTCTGAAACCAGGCGAAAAACCACAGACCACTGGCTGTCCCCAGATAAGTGCCCCCTGCACCCTCAGTGCCCAGTGCCAGCCGGCCCCTGCTATCTGCAGCTGTGTCTCACAGCCCTGAGCCACCCAGCAAGGCCTCCTTACCTGCTGGTCCCGTTCCCAAGTGGCTCTGCCTGGGAGGGGTGGAGGCAGACCAGTTAGTATTAACCTGCCCCGCCCAGCCCCGCGGAGGGGGAGAGGCAGGGGGTGGTGGGCGGGGCTGTCCCCGGCACCAAGAGCCTACTGTGTGTCTGCAGTCGCCCGAGAGGCCCAGTCCCTGTGATCCCGATGATACCACCGTACCAGTAAAAGGCTCACATTATCAGCGAGTGCTTCCTGCCATCCAGGTTTTATGAGGGCTGACTCCTAGAAGGCAGACGGCCTGCCCAGGCTGGCTCTGGCCTCCCCCAGGGCCATCCTAATTCCTTTCGCACAAGAACAGGGCTCCCCGGAGCAGAAACTCTTGGTTCAAACACTGGAGCTCAAGCAAGTCACTTGGAAAGTGGGGGTATTAATAGCATCTTCCCGGTAGGGCAGAAATCCTAACAGCCGCTGTGTGCCAAGCTGACTCTGTGCCAAGCCCTGAGCTTGACAGGCACGAATACATTTACTCTTCACCACAGCCTTTCGGGGGGAGACAGTATGATGATCCCATTATACAGATGAGGAAACAGAGGCCCAGAGAAGTCAAGAGTCTCGGCAGAGCTGGTCTCTGACGTCCACTGACAAACACCTGTCGGACCTTAGTAATAGTTCATATCTGATTAAATCGCTCAGGAATCCTAGGCAGTAGGCAGATGCTACTTTTAGTCCCTACTTTACAGATGGGGAAACTGAGACTCACGGAGGTGAAGTGACTGGCTCGAGGTGCTCTAGCTGGGAAGTGCAGGGTCAGATTCAAAGCCGACTCCAACTGGCGCTCACGCCGGGTCTGGCACCTACCGTAAACCCTCCCCTGAGAATTCTCGGCCCCTTTCTGCCTTGTTCTCTGAAATACTCATCTGCTTGAGGAGCGATCGCTCTCCAGGCAGATGCTTGGGATGAGAGGTGAGCAGAGCTCAGAGGAGGACACCGGACCCCTCTCTGAGCTGGCAGGGGCTCAGGAGCACTTTGGGTGGTGGGGACACAAGAATGTGCTCCCCAGGGGAGCCGCCACCAGGCCTCCAGCAGTGAGAGGCCGCTCCTGGCCCAAATCCCTCCCACCCACTGATGTTCCTTTCTGACTCCCACCGAAGGGCTCCCAGCTGCTGTGGACTCCCTTCTCGCCATCTCACAGGTGCCTCTTGTGGTATTTTTATTTTTAATTTAAAAACATATCTTGGGGCACCTGGGTGGCGCGTCTGCCTTCGGCTCAGGGCGTGATCCCGGCGTTACGGGATCGAGCCCCACATCAGACTCCTCCGCTGGGAGCCTGCTTCTTCCTCTCCCACCCCCCCTGCTTGTGTTCACTCTCTTGCAGGCTGTCTCTATCTCTGTCGAATAAATAAATAAAATCTTAAAAAAAAAAAACAAACAAACATATCTTTATTATCAACCCGCAAGGACTCCCCCGTTGCTCACCAAATTAAAAAAAATGCCTAAGCCTCACATTTACGTCCTTTCTCAGCTGGGACCAATAAACCATGACAACTTTTTTTTAAATTTTTTTTATATGGGTCACTGAGGCCTTTTTATTCTGCACACAAAACCACTGGGGATCTTGCCTGTGGACACCTCAAGATTATAAAGTAGACAGACTTGGCTCCAGACACTGGGTGGGAAATGAGGTGAGAAAACAATGATTTGGGCCAATCACACGATTACAGAGCTCGGGTTTCCAGCAGGGTTCCAGATGGTCAAGTGGCTTCTGCAGCAGTTCTAAGGAAGCAGTGAGAACATCACAGGGAGGGGAGAGGGCAGTTGACTAGGGACCGCAGGATTCGGGGTGCGCTGCCTGGAGCTTACTTGGCGAGGGGGTTTCTGAAGTTTCTGCCGGCGAACTCAGCCTTGCTACCCCGTTCCTCTTCAATCCTGAGGATCTGGTTGTACTTGGCCAAGCGCTCAGACCGGCAAGGTGCCCCTGTCTGGATCTGCCCAGTGCAAAGTCCCACCACCAGGTCAGCAATGAAGGTATCTTCAGTCTCCCCGGAGCGATGCGACACCATGACGCCCCAGCCATTGGACCGGGCCAGCAAGTGGCTCCTTCAAAGCTCTAAGGCTCAGAATCCTTTTCTTGAGTCGCAATGGGAACATCGTCCCGTAACCATGACAACTTTTATCACTTGCTCTTTCTTATATGTAGCGTTTCTTGCTTCCAGCCAGAACTGCTTACCGTTCTCTAAGTAATTACAGTAAGCGCAAGCCACCAAAATTTTCATATGAATTCTTCTGTTAGAACACCCTTTTTGGGGTGCCTGCGTGGCTCAGTCCGTTAAACATCAGACTCTTGATTTTGGCTTGGGTCATGATCTCAGGGTTGTGGGATCGAGCTCTGAGTCGGGCTCCGTGCTGGGTGTGGAGCCTGCTTGGGATTTTCTCTCCCCCCCCCCCAAAAAGAATACCCTTTTTGCCCCATCTCTCTCTCTCTCTCTTTTTTTTCTCCATTGGTAAATAAAAAAACAAAAATGCATTAATTGAGTTCTTTGTGGGAAGCACTTTGGGGAACATAGAAGACTATATAGCTTTTCCTAAGAGCTTATAGGCCAGTGACAAGGACAGGACAACAACACACAAATGCTCAGCAACAGTATCCTGGCAACAGCTGCACCGTCTACGTGGCGTGTGTGTATTTCTGGGAGCCTAGCTCGGTGCTGAGCTCAGAGCAGACACTTAATAAACGGATACAAAATGCATTCATAAATGTATTTGCCCTGTCGACTTGTTGAGAACAACATTCCTCAGTTCTAACACCTGTACAGCGTCGCTGATTTCTTTAAGAATTTAATCTTCTCTCTTTCTCTCTCTTTTTTTTTTTTGAAGCAAACTTTCCTAGATTTTAATACATTTCATGGCTTTTCAAACCCAGGTATTATAAAGGAAGATCAATAAACTAAATTTTCAGATTTTATCATTATGCTCGTGTGAGCTGTTTTGTGTGAGCTGTTTTCCCCTGAATCGAGAGGCCTGCGTAGATCGACAACGCCTTCACCTTTCCCTCACTCTCTGTAGCTTCCAGTCCCATCCCCGTCCACCCTCTCCCGAAAATCTGCCATAGTCTCCCCTCCCGCCCCCATCTCCTCGTTTAGCTGCCTTGCAAATTAAACTTCTTTCTTACTGCAAACCTGGTCTCAGTGTTTGGCTTTGATGAGCACGGAGGGGGTTTGGGGGGCGGGGGGCTTCGTTCCCTCATTCAGTTACACCAACGGTGTCAGGCACTGTGAGAGATGCTTGGGACCTAAAACTGAACTGAAGAGACAAAGCCCTTGTCTTTGGAGGTCTGACGTTCTTGGGGAGCGAGAGGGACAAGAAACGTAATAAGTAAGGACATTATTTAGTGCGTTAGATGCGGTCGGTAGACAAAAGAAAGCAGGGCAAGGGGGACCCGGAGTGGCAAGCAGAGGCAGGCTGCAGAGTTGGGGGAGGGGGGAGCCAGTAGAGGCATTCTGAGAGGGACAGAGTCCCAGGCTGGGGGAGGGCAGGACTAGAGGTGAATCCATTATCCCGGTGCACTGGGATGAATTTAGGTGGCCCCCCACTGCTGGGCACATATAATTTACCACCGAGAACAATGCAGCAGCAAACACTGGCAATCTGTCTGTCTGTTGATGTGCAGTATACCTGAAGAATCCACTCCTAGCAGTGAACTACAACACTCAGAGATCATCCAGTTGCTTTCCAGAGGCTGTGCACCACGAGCACGAGTTTCCCACAACGAGCTGCCCTCCGGGAGTTCTCAAACGTGTACATTCTTCAGGCAGGTCACAAGGGCGCTCACATTCCACTAAGAGGGTTTCCAGAGCGGAGATCAGCTAATCCGCGACCGGGCCCCCAGGGCAGGCGCGGGAAGGTTCACGCCTAGGTGGTGGGTGGGCAGGGCCTCCAGATGGGTCGATGGGTGAATGGAAGAGGGGCTGGAGGCGCCGCTGCAGCTACCCATAGAAGCCACCAGAGGGCGCAGGGAGCCACCACCTCCACAAATGACCCTTTCCCGGGAATCTGGGGAATTAGGACCTTCGCTCAGGGGGTCCTGTAGGGTTTCAGTGCCAGGGTGAGGAACAGGTGGGGGGTGGGGGGTGGGAGGACGATGAGCAGGCGAGAGGGGGAAAGGGAGACGTAGGGTTGGAGAGGGTTAGAGAGAGGAGCTTCTGAGAGTGACTCTAAAGAAGTTTGCTCTCTACAAGGGCCAGTTTCTCGAAGCAACCCCTATCGAAGTGACTATGATCCCATATCTGTGAGTTGAATTCAAGAGCCCAGAACATAGTGGAGGAAAAAGTCACAGGACAAATACGTACAGTATGATTCCATTTGTGTGAAAAAAATAATTTCACAGTAATTCCACAATAATCCACACCAAATAATCCCACACCAATTCCACAAATAAATGCTACATATTTATTAGGGCTGTGTGTGTGTGTGTGTTTGTGTGTGTCTGTGTGTGGTGTTTACAGCATATAAATCCATAGGAAAAAATCTAGAAGGAGGAATTTCAAATTGGCAGCAGCAGTAACCTTTGAAATTGTGTGTGTGGAAGGGGTCAGGGAAAGGGAAGGGTGATGGGGAGTGATCAAAGAGGACTTTAGCCTTACCTGAAATAGTTTAATTTTCTGGGAGTCTAAACCCTGCTAGTTGTGTAGGCCAAAATTAAAAATTACTTAAAAAAAAAGAAAAATGAAGAAAAAATAAAAGAAACCTCAAAGTCCGTCTTGTGTTGCATCAATAGAGGTCTTACATGCAGCTCAAGGGAGGTGACAGCCTCCCCTGTTCTGCTCAGAACACACCTGGGACTTCCTTCCCTCTCCTTGGCTTTATCTTGTGTGAAGAACAGTGACAGCTCAAGGGCATGCCAAGAGTTGAAAGTGGGGGAAATTGTGGTGCCTTCTGAATGGGTGCAGATGGGTGATCATGTCCTTTACTCAAGCTGGAGTCACTGGGCTGGGAGGGATATGTGTGACAGATGCATTCTTGCAGTCAGATTTCTGCCAGGTGCCCAGGGGCAGGGTTCCATGGGTGAAAGATGGTGGAAATTCCAGCCCAGATGGGGTAGAGATTTCTCATCCAGCTAAGTGGGGGGTGGTATGCGCTAATTTGGGGATTTGGGAAGTGCCTCGACCCAGAATGTAAGCCAAGGCAGCATGATGCTTCCTAGGAACTAGGAATACCTAGGGTGGACTCCCAGCATCCTATGGGAGGGTATGGGGGGGCCCCCTGAAAGACTCCCTCAGCCCTGGAAAACAATAGCTGGGAGACCAGAAGGAGTGGCCGTTGAGATGAAGATCAGACCTGAACCCTAGGTGGGCCTCAGTATCTTCATCAGTAAAATGGGTGTGGGGTCGGTGTGGTCTCTGATTTTATCCAGCTGGGGATCTTCCAGGGTCTCTTCTGGTCCCTTATTACTCCCAAGCTGAGGACTTGCAGTTTCCATATTTGACCAGCAGAGGTCGCCTTCTGACAGGCTGAGAAAAGAAAAGCCAGGCTGGTCTAAAGGGGGAACCTGAGGCTGGGATTCTTTATTTGCTTT
Organism: Ursus maritimus; assembly: GCF_017311325.1. Classification (NCBI taxonomy): domain Eukaryota; kingdom Metazoa; phylum Chordata; class Mammalia; order Carnivora; family Ursidae; genus Ursus; species Ursus maritimus. The sequence goes on along the minus strand of NW_024424675.1, from coordinate 21,103,185 downwards.
TTCACTTCCAGTAACTACTGATTGAGATCAGCTCTGCTCCATGCACTAGGGATATGGTAAGGAGCAAGGTCTCTAAAATGGTGCTGCTATCTTCCCTCCCAACTCCTTTTTTTCCTTCCATACTCCACATCTCACCCCTTAGCAGATCCAGAATTGGGCCACTCTGTCCCCCTCCACTGTCACCACTGCTGGCCAGCGCCTTCATGTCCTGCCACCTGTCACAGTAGTCTCTTCACTGGCAATCCCACTTCTTCCCTTTCTCTGCTTTCTCCCTTTCTTAGCCAAAGGGGCAGTCTTGAAACATGTCAGAGCCTTTCCTGCCTGGCTCAGAACCCTCACAGCCCTGCTCAGTTCTCCAATCCAGAACTTGCCTGGCCCTGTGTTATCCTGCCCCATTACACCTGACCATATGGCCCTCCCTTCTGCCCAGTGCTCTCCACTCCAGCCACGCTGGCCTCCTTGCCATCCCCTCAGGTGGCAAACTTGTTCTCTGCCTCAGGGCCTTTGCACATGCCCTCTTTCCCCAGGTAGCCCCATGGCCCCTCCCTCACTTTATTCAGGTGTCTGCTCAATCTCAGCCTTCAGAGGTGGGCCTAAATTAAGATAATCTGGTCACTGCCGCTCTCTACCTCCTCATGCCTCTCTAGCTTTGCTGGCTGTGCCCTGGATAGCATGTTGTGTGTTCACTGATTCACTGTGGGAGTGTCCATCTCCCACCAGTGTCCACTCGGCGTTGGGGGGACTGTGTCTGCTTTGTTCACAGTGGAGATCCTGGGCCTAGTTTGTGCCTGGCCTGTGGAAGGAGCCCCCTCTGCCTACGACCCGACTTGCTGAGGGCCAGACTTCAGCTTCTGTTTTGATGTACCAGACCTTCTTCTCTCCCTCTTCCCTCTGTAGGATTATGTGTCCGGGGTCCTCAGGAAGAGTCCAGGCCCTGGAAACAGGAGACCTGGGTCAGGACTGGGCCTCAATGTCCCTGCCTGTCCAATGAGGTAGACAGTACAAGAGGGCAATGCTTAGGCCCAGATCCTAAGGGTGAGATGGGCTGATGGGAAGAGGCTATGTCCTTCTGCCCCCTTCCCCCTGCAGACACCGGCAGAGCGGTCTGGCCTCTCAGGGCCTGGGGGCAGCTAAGCTGTTCCTCCTGCTGGGCCCCAAACCTGAGAGCAGGTATCCTGGGGAACAGGAGAGGAGCATCCAGCGGCAAGGGCCCTAGAACCCATCAGAGCACCAGAGGTCAGCACTGGGGCCGAGAATCAGGGTGTCCCAGTGGAAGGGGCCTCAGACAGCGCAGGGCTGCACGGGGCTGCACGTAGGCCTGGCTTGCCCAGCCCAGAAAGGTCTTCCTCTCTGGCTCAGCCTTTCCTGTCTCATTTCATGCTCACAGTTGCGACCACACCCAGGCCCTGCCCTCATCATTCCTTTTTGTGTTTTTCTTTAAGTCAATTGGCTTGCATTGAATGACATTGAATAATTTTAATCAATTAATTAATTATTACAATGAATAATTTTAGACACACAGAAAAATAGAGAATGACATTATGAACCATACGTCAACTCCGGATCAATGTTAGCATTTCCCAGAGCGCTGCCTCTATTTCTTTTTGAGATAATTTCATATGAATTATAGATATTATGAATTTTCACCTCAAATACTTTAGTCTGCTTCTCTAAAAAATAAGGCCGTTACCCCACATGACACGGGAGCATTGTTTCGCTCTAATATATTAATATTTCTCTGATAGCTATTATTTAGTCCACAACTGACTTCCCCAATTGTCCCCAAAACGTGTTTCACAGTTGACAATGGATTTACTTATTTATTCATTTATTTTATTTTATTTTTTATTTTTAAAAGATTTTATTTCTTTATTTGAGAGAGAGAGAGTGCGAATAAGAGAGCGGGAGCATGCCCACGAGCTGGGGAATGGAGAGGGGCTGAGGGCGAGGGAGAGAATGTCTTTTTATTTTATTATTTTTTTAAGATATTATTTATTTATTTGACAGAGAGAGAGACAGCCAGCGAGAGAGGGAACACGAGCAGGGGGAGTGGGAGAGGAAGAAGCAGGCTCCCAGCGGAGGAGCCTGATGTGGGGCTCGATCCCAGGACCCTGGGATCAGGCCCTGAGCCGAAGGCAGACGCTTAGCGCTTAACAACTGAGCCACCCAGGCGCCCTGAGGAAGAGAATCATCTCACGACCCTGAGCTGGTGACCTGAGCAGAAATGAAGAGTCTGATGCTGAACCGACTGAACCACCAGGTGCCCCAACAATGGATTTACTGTGGAAGAAAACTTGATGAAAGCCAGCGTCTTCTGCCATAAATAGAAGGTACCTTTGGCCCTCCTGGCCCGGCCTGGCCTGCCCCTGCCTCCTCTCAGACCTCACTCCTGCACCTGTTTCTGTCCCTCTGCCCAGCCGGCTCTCCCTTCAGAGCCTTTGCCGACACAGTGCCTGCTGCCAGGAATGCCTTTCGCTAGCTCTTCCCCTGCCAGCTCCTTCTCACCCAAGCCTCGGCTCGGAGAAACGTCACCTTCTCAGCAGGGCCCTGGAACACTGTTCCACAGCTCCTGTCTGCCTTACACACCAGGAGTAACTTCTGAGGCTATTTTACATACTTGTTTTCTTGTTTTTGTTTGCCGCCCCGCTGACTGTCGGTTCCACAAGGGCAGCGCCTTGCCTGTATTTCCCATGCCTAGAACACCACCTGGCACATAGTAGAGAATCAACAAATATTTGTGAGAGACGGAAGAAAGGGAGGGAGGAAGAGAGGGAAGGAAGGAAGGACCAAATATCTACACGGAGAGCCCTGAAGAGGCAGACAGATTAGAGTGGAAAATGTAGTAATCATCATTTTTTTCGTTCAACAAATTTACTGAGCTCCTACAGTGGTGAACAAGACAATCGCTCTCCGCTTTCCGTGCCCACAGTGGTCGGGGGAGAAAGAGGAGCCACAGGGGTTACAGGGGGAGGGAAGGCAGGAGAAGCCCAGAGCGGATGCAGCGTCCAGGCAGAGACCGGTCAGCGGAGCCCATTTCAGGCCCAGCCCTAGTGGGAAGGGCCTGAGCACGTGCTGAGGGTTGGGGCGGGGTGCGGGGGGGGGTGCTTCCCGCCCCTCTGGGTGTCGGGACCTGTGGGATGGGCCCCAGCAAGAGGGAAAGGGAGGCGGGGTTTGGGCAGCGGCTGTGGGCTCATTTGCATTTGATTTGCATGGGGAGTGGAGGGGTCAAGTTGAAAGCTGGAGAGGCCTGAGCCAGTCCCTTGGGTGGAGGGTCTTGGGTGTTATGACAGACAAAGATTCTGTCTCCAGGCCATGACCTTCCAGTTCCAGAGGGTCCCTGTTTCTCCACCTGCCTCTGGCCTGGCCCTGCCATCTGGGGTTGGGACACTAGGAGGACAAAGGCCCCTTACTCTCTGAACCCTTTTCCCCTATAGAATCCCATCTGTCAGGCCCAGCCTCTGACCTGGGACAGCTCCATTAGCTCAGGCCCAAGAGTGGGGGAGGGGACAGCCCCCTAACCCTAAGGGGGACCCAAGCCTCTCCTCCCAGCCTCTGCCATCTGTTCTGGGCAGCACTAGCTCCTCCTGCTTCTGCCACCTGCTTGATGTGATGGGGGTGGGGGGCAATCAACTCCCCCTCCTCCTCCCCCTCTGGGCCTTGGTTTCCCCATGTGTCACATGCAGAGGTGGGTTTGAGTTGCTTTTCCAAAGAGGAGTGACTTGGGTCTCGGTCTTGTAATTGTTGCTATACCCATAATCCACATGTTCTATTAGTAACTTCAAGTCTTTAAAGGGAACGTGCTTTCCTTTGCTTAAATGGATTTAATTTGAAAAGACATCTCATACTATCTCTGTAAGTGGAAATTCAGTATCACTTGTCATCATTAGAAAAATTCTGGGGAGAAAAAAATAATAGAATGGGACTAGAACAATGTTATTAAATTCTAGTCTTGCTTCAAGCGGAAGAAGCCCGACTCGTTTATATGATATTGCAGAAGAGACAAAACTGTTGAGAAAGAAGGCAGATGACTGGCTGCCAGAGTGAGGGGGAGGGAGGGGTCCCAGGTGCTGGAAACGTCTCCACTGTCGTGAGTGCAAGTGTATACATTTGTCAAAAATCAGGGAAGTGGACACTTGAAGTTGGCGAATTTTGTCATCTTTAAATTTCCTTTAACAAGACAAGTTTTTATAAGGAAACGAATAAAGGGGCGCCTTCTTTATAAAGAAACAAATAAAGAAAGCGTCTGCCTTCGCCTCAGGTCATGATCCCAGGGTCCTGGGATCGAGCCCCGCATGGGGCTCCCTGCTTCGCTGGGAGCCTGCTTCTTCCTCTCCTTCCCCTGCTTGTGTTCCCTCTCTCGCTGTCTCTCTCTCTCTCTCTCTGTTAAATAAATAAATAAAATGTAAAAAAAAAAAAGAATCAAATAAAAATTCCAGTTTGGCCCTGAGTCTGAGGGCCCCTCTTGTGGTGAAACGGAGCATGTATAAGGGAGGGGCTAACTGAGGAACAGCAAACTGAGGCTAGAAAGAATGAAAGCCTCGAAGAGAAGACAGCTCTCACTCAGGGGCTGTGCTAACAATAGCCCCTGGCCCTTGTGTGGCAAAGAGCTGTTTAAATGAATTCAAACTCAATAAAATTTAAATTTCGGTGTATGAGTCACATTTCAAGCAGCTGGTGACCACTGTACTGGACAAATACAGAACATTTCACGCTCACGGAGAGTCTGGGTAGACAGCGCTGCCCTACAGGATTTATTTGATGCATATAATTTATTTTATTTTATTTTATTTTTTTAAAGATTTTTTATTTATTTATTTGACAGAGATAGAGACAGCCAGCGAGAGAGGGAACACAAGCAGGGGGAGTGGGAGAGGAAGAAGCAGGCTCCCAGCGGAGGAGCCTGATGTGGGGCTCGATCCCAGATGCCCTGAGCCGAAGGCAGACGCTTAACCGCTGTGCCACCCACGCATCCCTGATGCATATAATTTAAAACAGTCATGCCTCCATCTCCTGCTTCGGGAAACGCTCGGTTGGGTCTGACCTCAGTCTGTGAAAGCCACCACCTCTTGCCACATTGGATGGTGACCCGAAGACCATTTCACTTACACGGTCTAAGAGCAGAGTGTGGTGGGTATCTAGAGTTTTAGACTGAGGGGATTCTAAGGATTTGAAGACCTCAGGATTAAAAACATTCTGGGCTATTCAGATTTGAAATTTGTCCCTGCCCTCCCCCCACCCCCCACCCCGGGGGGAGTAGAGAGCCATGGGGACTCAGGGCCAGATCCAGCCGAATCCTCAAGCCTATCTGCTCCTTCTCCTGCTTCCTGCAGCTGTCAGCCTGTCTCTAAGCCCCAGAAGATTTCTGGAAGCCCCGATTTGTTCCAGACTGGGCCCCCGTTCAGCTGGCCCCAGGGTGTGAGCGTGTATGCTCTCTGCCAGGGCTTGGGATTTACCAGGGGCCCCCACGGTTGGGCTGTAGACCCTTTGATATTGTCATCAGCAAGGACGCAGTGCATTTATTGGGCCGTGTTTTGGCCAGGTCCTGTGCTAAGGGTCTTGCGGGCATTATGGGGACTCAAGGGAATTCCTTCCAATGCAGGCGCAGTTATGTCCATTAAAGACAAAGCGGCCGAAAAGTCCAGCGTTTAAGGAACTTTCCAAGTCTGGCAACAGGTGGGTGGTAGAACTGGGATCGGAACCCTGACCAGCCGACCCCAGAATTCCTGATCGTGGTCTTGGACTGCTGCTTTGTATCTTTAAATTCTTATTCTTTTTTTTTTTTTTTTTTTTACGATTTAAGCTCCTTTTATTTCTCTTTATAGACTCATCACCCTGCCACTTCTTAGCTACCATAATCACAGTCAGGAATATGGTGACTATTTCTTGAATCCATGTTTTATAGTGTATATTATGGTTTCCATGTGGGAATTCCTTCTTAACGTTGCTTGGGATATTTGTATATTTTTTCAAATCCCAATCTTTGAGAAAATCAGTTGAGAAATTGGGAAAATGGGAAAATACAGCTACCTGGCAGGAATGAAAGCTCGGTGACCAACACAGAGACATTGCCGGTTGGAAGGAATCCATTCATGTCAAGTTGGAGGCAGAAATACTGACGAGTGGAGCTGGAGGTTATGGTTACGACCTTCAGAAACCAGGTCAGGAGTGTGTAGGAGAGAAGTGGTCACCATCTGACTGGATCGTCTTGCGTGTGACTGGAGCCAGACGTGAGTGTGTGCTCGTGGTTCTGTCTGCTGCTAAGGGTGAGTCATTCTTGCAAGTAAAATGAATAGTTACAAGTTTATATGCATAATATACTTTAGACAAATGATGTCCCAAGAAATAACAAGTTTGAGAAGCAAAATAAGTCCTTTAATTGACAATTTTGGCACGTGGTTCTGTGTAGTGCTCTCACCTTGCCAGGACATTCAAACATTACATTATTTGAATATTGCCCGATAATGCTCATTGACATTTTTCAATATTTGAATATTCATCATAAATTATAGCTTACTGCAAAGCATATAAAATATTTTCATTGGAAGCAAAGGAAATTAGTTCACATTTTGCATCATGTATCCTAACATCCAACTTGAAGAGATCTTGTACACACCTTTAGAATTTGACTAGTGTTAATAGAAAATGAAAGCAATTTTCTACATGTGGAATCTTAATTATCTTTCACTTAAAAACATGACTTTTATGGGCATTTTTTGTGTTAATATTACCTTTTAAAATGTTTTCTATTATTATCTTTAAATTCTAAACACCTCCCTGTGACCTAGAGCAATTTCACATCAGTCTTTTCCTGTCCCTCCATTCCAGCCATTGGCCTTTTGGTTCAAATATACCAAACTCATTCTTGCCCCCAGGACCTTTGCACATGCTTTCCCTCTCAGCTTTTCTCTAGATTTCCACATGGCTGTCTCTCTCTCTCTCTCTCTTTTTAAAAAATTTATTTGACAGAGAGAGTGAAAGAGCACAAGCAGGGGGAATAGCAGAGGGAGAGGGAGAAGCAGGCTCTCCACCAAGCAGGGACCCCGACTCAGTGCTTGATCCCAGGACCCCTGGATCATGACCTGAGCCAAAGGCAGACGCTTAACCATCTGAGCCACCCAGAAGCCCCCACATGGCTGTCTCTTTTTTCCCCCCTTCTCTCTTCTTGGGGCAGGGGGAGAGGGTGAGGGAGAGAAAGAATCTTAAGCAGGTTCTATGCCGGCAAGAATCCAACGCATCTCGCCACCCTGTGATCACGACCTGAACCGAAATCAAGAGTCGGCTGCTTAACCAACTGAGCCGCCCAGGCATCCCTGCCTCTTTTTTACGCCTCAGGCCTCACTTCCGAGAGGCCTCCCTGACCATAAAGCAGCCCCTTTTCCATCACGCCCGTTGCCTTACTCTGCTTTATTTTTATTTATAACATGTCTCGTTTGTTGGTGCAGTTACTCCTCTATTGTTGTGTCTCCCTGACCAGAATGTGACTCCCGTGCTCCCATCTCACTTCCTAGTAACTGGCACAGACCAGGGGCTCAGAAAATATTTGTTGAATGAGTAAATACATCCTGGAACCAGCCGAGAGGAGGTGAAGAGGGGAGGTCTGCAGGGGTGAGTGCAACTTGCAGAGTCCTCTCTCCAAACTGGCAGCTGCTGTCTCCTCATTGTCCAGACGGAAAGCTGAGGTTCAGAAAATGAGAGGCAGAGGAACGCCCAGCCCAAGCAGCAGCTCAGGGACAAGAGCCCCAGCTGGAGAGCCATGCTTATGCTCCCCAGGCCCTTCCTCAGGTGGCACACCGTGGGATTGTCCGGGAGGTCAGCTGGCTGCTACCATCACATCTGCTTACCTGATACGAAGTCTGCAGACTGTGAGGTCAGAGGACGTGCCGCAGGCCAGTTTGGCCCAGGGAGCTGTGGGAGCCCAGGGGAGAGCCATTTGGCCCAGGGGGCTGTGGGAGCCCAGGGGAGAGCCGCCTGGGCTGGAAGCTGAGAGGAGCTCCCCCACGGGGTTTCAACCTTGGCTGCTCGAGGAAACCTGATGTCCCCTCCCCTCTCCCAGAGGTTCAGATGGAGTTGCAACCTGGACATTGGGATTTGCAAAAGTCCCTAGGTATTATCTACTGCCGAGTAACAAATCATCACGAAACTCAGTGGCTTCAGACAACAAGAATCTTTTTTTTTCATCTCTCTTTTGGTTTCTGGTGGATAAGAACTGGGGGAGGGGGGGCTTGGCTTGGCTGTTCTGTCTTAGAACCTCTCATGAGGCCTCACCTGCTGGCTTGACAGGCTGCCTCTCCTGGGACCAGAAAGTTCAGACCCAGGAACTGTCCGTGGTCTCCAGTTCACCCCAGTGCCTGCCTCTCAAACCACCTCAAGGCCTCCAGAGGGCCAGGTTCCACCTGCCAAAAGGAAATACAGCCATGGGGGTGGGGGGTGCACAAAAGATAGGGAGCTGGTGTCCGAGGCTGATTTCATCTCCGTTTCAAGTTGAGTGGAGAAAACACTGCCAAGGTCGGGTGCAGGAGGAGGGACTGAAGCAGCTGCAGGCCTGCGGATGGGACAAGATGTTTTATTGTTGATCACAGGCTGGGTCAGGATGAGACCGTAGCGATCGTCTAGCTCCCTTTTATCTGGGCACACTAATGACAGCTTGTCCACCTTCTTTTTCTTGTGGGCTGTCCCGCCCCACCCCCACATGGACCGGGGTGGTTTTAATCACTGTGAGCTGGCACCAGGGGCTTAACAAATCCTTGAAGACAGGGAGCATTGCCAATATGCTGGTGGCATGAGAAGATGCTCAGAGTTCTAGAATCTGAGTGTGCCCCAAGAATGTCTTCTTCATGGGGCCTCATTTAGAGTCCAGGGGAAGTTCCTTCTGCCCTCTGTCTGCCTGAGGGAATAAGGCTCAGGATTTTTGTGTTCTCCTGTTTGTTTTAGACTCTGGGGCGGGTAGGGCAGAGGCAAGTTTTGAAGATGCAAGGATCAGCAGGACCTTTATCCAAGCATCTCAAATATCTCCCAACCCCTGATTAAAGTTGTACATCTCAGAGAAGACTCCAACCATGACACCATTGTTGTCATTCCCATTTTAATGACAGGGAAGCTAAGGTCTGGCAGGCTCCCTCGCAATGTGTTCGCAGGGTCATATGCTTCTGTAAAACTTGCCAAAGCGAGGTATTTAAACCTCACTCTGTTAAAACCACCATCTCCTTCCATTCTGACTTCCCCTCGTCTCAGATGATGTTGGAGTGAGTGTGAGCATTTTGGGGATTTGGCCACGGGGACCTTGACATTTAGTGTGGGTTTTGTGGGGGTTTAGTGGTTTTATTTATGTTGTTTCCAGTCACTTTTGTGAAAAGTTATTACCAACTGGTGATGACTTCCAGGAATACCCCTACCTAGCACACCGAAGTGTGTTGTGACATCTGCCACCACTGACACTGTGACATGAAAGTGCAGGGTCAGAGGTCATATCTCAATATATAAATATGAATGGTTTTACAGTGCCCAATACCACCAATATGTAGTAGAGGAGAGGTATGAAATGTATCCATTGAGACAGAAGAAGCTTGTTTGTGAAAAGTATTACGGAGGTATGCCAATTATGTAATTCACAGAAACAATGTTATTTTTCTGGATTTTGCAATCTTTGTGGAATTTGCTGTTTGTTGAGGTTTCTTTTATCTTTCTTTCTTTCTTTCTTTCTTTCTTTCTTTTTTTTTTTTAAAGATTTTATTTGTTTATTCCACAGAGATAGAGACAGCCAGCGAGAGAGGGAACGCAAGCAGGGGGAGTGGGAGAGGAAGAAGCAGGCTCATAGCGGAAGAGCCTGATGTGGGGCTCGATCCCAAAACGCCGGGATCACACCCTGAGCCGAAGGCAGACGCTTAACCGCTGTGTCACCCAGGCGCCCCTTCTTTTATCTTTCTAACCGAATAATCACTTTATTACCTAATTTTATATTTGTAATTTTCTAGTTCTTTCCTTAAACAAATCTCCCTAAATTGTGTAAGCCTCAGGAAGTACGCGGTCTAGGTCTGCCCCTGCTCAGTTTTCTCTGTGTTTTTTATGATCACAGGATCCTCCTTGCCTTTCCTCATTGCTGCTGCCAATAGGCGCTGTGCATGGCAACATAACAGAACGGCTCAGAGGACTCCTGCGGGGTCCAGACAAACCTTAGTGCTTTCTTTTATAAAATGAAGTATCTCTCCCTCCACATAGTAATGAAGTCAACTGAGAAAATACGTGGAAAGCCTCGAGCAGCCCGGTGGAGCAGAGGGCAGTTAGCGTCACATCTGCTGTTTCGCTGGTCTTCACAGATATAGTCAGACTCCCGGGTTATGACGGTATCTACTCTGATTTGATCGGTGTCCATGCCAGAACATGCAGTCATTGTTAACGATTGATATATTATTGGTCCCTCTCCCCCTCCGGCCCAAGGTATGTATATAGTAAGTGCTCAATCATTGACAGTCCAATCAAAGAATGAAAGTCACCATCTGGATTAGAAAACACAGTTTGGCTCCAAATTCAACAATGCCCTAGACCCAAACAGTGACTCACAGCTATGAAATTTCCTCACCTCGAAGGGTACTTAGAGTTATTTTATTCCAATCCTTTTTTAAAATGTGTTTTTTTTTCTTGACATAATAAGTGTTGGAAATTGGAAAATCCACAAAAACACAAAAGAGAAATGAACTGTTATTATTATTTTTTTAAGATTTTATTTTTATTTATTCGACAGAGATAGAGACAGCCAGCGAGAGAGGAAACACAAGCAGGGGGAGTGGGAGAGGAAGAAGCAGGCTCATAGCGGAGGAGCCTGATGTGGGGCTCGATCCCATAAGGCCGGGATCACGCCCTGAGCGGAAGGCAGACGCTTAACCGCTGTGCCACCCAGGCGCCCCTGAACTGCTATTATAAATAGTTATACACAAATACATGTGATATTACAATTACGTATTTAATACATAGTTGTGGGTATATAGTGCTTTGAAACACACTTTTAAAAAGCTTTCTTTGCATTTTCCTCATACTTTAAATATCTTTAATTACATCATTTTTAATGACTGCATAACATTCCTCATCAGGAAGTGGGGATAATTAAAGGCACCTATCTCAAAGGGTTATGCCATGAGCATTGACAAGAGTTATGTCATGTGAAGCTACCTGGCATGTAAAAAGCTCAATAAACTTAGCTCTTCTGCAGGATGAATTTATAAAACCAATCTTCTTTTGCTGAGCATTGGAATTATTTCCATTTTCCCCCCTATGGTAAATAACACTGGGCTATATTAATCTTTGCCCATATCTTAGGCCATTTCCTTAGGAAAGTTCAGGACTGCTGGGTATGCACTTTTACAATTTTCCCCTGTGCAGTTAGGGGAACAGAGAGGGAAAGGGGCTAGTCCGGGCTCACACAGCAAGCAGCAAAGTCGGAACTGGAGACTAGCTGCGGACCCTAAACGGGGCCTCATCTTGTTGGGGACCAGGAGAAAGTCCTCGTCAAGGGGAAAAAAAACTAGCCTCCCGAGCTGCAGCGCCGCGGTAAGAGCAGGCCGGCGGGGCGGAGCCGAGCCTGAGCTGGGCTGCCGAGGCGGGGCGCTCACTCTCCGGGCCGAAGCTAAGCGGTCGCCTGGCAACCCGGGCGGCGCGGCGTTCGAACGGAAGCGAGGAACCAATCAGGATGTCCGGGGCAAACCATTCCGGCGACGGGGGGGAGAGCGGCGAGCTCACTTCCCCTTCCTCTGCGCCGCTGGGACCTCCGCTCTGGCGGGGGCCTTGGGACAGTCCGGTGCCCCCGTCCAACTCCGGTGCGCACAGCAGTTCCGAAGAGGCTCCTGCGGGCCCCCAGCAGTTCCGAGCCGCGTTGCGCGGGGCCATTCCCAGCCCGGGTCCGAGCTGTCAGCCTCTCCAAGACCCGCACAGGAGGAGCCAGGACTTGCCCGGCGCGGGCTCCAGGTGAGGGGGCGGGTGGTCTGGGGCACGAGCCCGGGTCTGGGGGGCTCGGTTCACCGAGCGCCTGCTGTCGGCGTCCTCCCTGCATCCTAGGTGCGGGGAGGCGGTGGTGCCCCATTTCACGGAGGAGAACGCTGAGGGGTAGAGGGGCAAGTGTCTTAGCCCAGAGAGGTCTGCTGGAGAATTCAATTCGGGTCTTTCTGCGCCACCTCGAAGTCTCCAGTCTGGGTAGATCTAGATTTGCCTTGAGGGGCCTAGACGCGCAACTGGTGGTCACCTTCTCAGCCTCTTAGGCGCAAGGCTGCTAAGCCCCGGAGCCCTGGCTGGATCACCTCCCTCCTAACCCCGCTCCCGCACCGCCCTGTGGGTGCCCCTTCTGGGCAGCTGTCTTCCCTTCTCCAGAACGCCAGAGGTCAGACTCAGGGCTCATTTGGGGTCCTTCTGCCCACGGGGTCCTGAATCGCAGTGCTGTCTCTCTCAGAGGGCTGTTCTGGGGGCATCCGGCAGGACTGACATTTCTGGGCTAGATGCTAGGTGGGCAGCAGGTGCTCTGGCCCTGGAGCCGCTGTTAGATTCTTGGGAATCTGCCCCAGATTGGGGGAATGGGTAGAGGCAGCCACTCAACCCGAAGCCACTCGTCACCAGAGACTTTGGAGTTGAGGATGGGGCCGGGACTCATCCGGCTGGAGCATCTGACCTAGACCAGGCCTGCCTCCTGGGGATGTTCTGGGAACTCAGAAAGAAAATAAGTCTTTCATTTATTCTTTCAACAAATATTTATTGACTTCATATACCCTGCCCTCCCCCTTGTCTATTTTGTTTCTCTCAGTGGCATTTACCCATCTGATGGCCTATGTATTTCACTTATTAGGGAGCTGATTATCTTCCTGGACTGGAATGTGATAGGAGGAGGGGCTAGCGTGAGGCGAGTGAGGCCGTTGCCTCCAGGCCAAAATTGAGGGGTGCCAAAACCTCTAATCAAGATAACTAAAGCTAACAGTTATTATTATTTTTTAAAGATTTATTTATTTTAGAAAGAGAGAGAGAGAGAAACAGAGACAGAGAGTGTGTGAGCGGGAGGAGGGGCAGAGGGAGAGGGGAGCCCAACCCCCAGGAAGGGGGCAAGATCCCAGGACCCTGAGATCATGACCTGAGCGGAAACCAAGACTCAACCAACTGAGCCACCCAGGCAGTTAACCGTTCTTGACTATCTGCTGTGTGTTCTGCTGGTGGAGATCAACTCACGTGGCCTCTGTGGAACACAGTGCAGCGTCTCTGTCACGATCACAAGCATGTCCCCAGCCCAGCTGTTCCACTTCTTGGCGACACAGTGTAGGTGCAGTGATGGCCGCAGGGTGGTTTGTAATAGGGCAGGTCTGGACACACACTAAGTGGTCATCCGCGGGGGCTGACGGCTCTTTAGGGACTGACGTGCCTCCACATATGCTATTGAACAACCTGTATTATTAAGTATATTAATAACATATATTATAATTAATAATATATTAACATTATTAAAACAACATGTATTATTGAGTAAAAAGAGCAAGGTGAAGACAGTACACGCAGCGTGTTACCATATGTGTAAAAAAGTAGAAAGAATATATGCTTATTATTTCTTGTGTCTGCCTAAAATCTCCCTGGAAGGACACACAATTGTCTGGTTTACAGTGGCGCCTGCAGGGAGGGGAACTGGGTGGCTGGGGACAGGAGTGGGGAGGAATTTATTTTTACTTCATTCTCTTTATAGTTTTTGAATTTTGAGTCATGGGCATATAGCACCTGNAATGGTTGAAAAATTATATATATATATATTATTTATAATAATATTTATTATTATTTATATAAATATAAATATGTAAAATTATATGTCATTACAGATTATATATTTAATCATAAGATTTTATATATATATGTATGTGTGTGTGTATATATATATGTCATTACAGATTATATATTTAATCATAAGATTTTATATATATATGTATGTGTGTGTGTGTATATATATATATATATATATGTCATTACAGATTATATATTTAATCATAAAACCACTGCCCAGTCTGTGATCTGCCCTTGACTTGCCGTGTGACTTTAGGCAAGTTTCTTCACGTCTCTGGGCCGGGATAAGAAGCCATGATGGTGAACTCAGGCCTGGGAGGAAGGCAGTCCGGGACAGGAAGTGGACTTGCCCCTGAGTCTGCCCCAACCTCCACCTTCCCCATCCTTGTGAGCCAGGCCCTTCCCTGAGGCACTGCACGCGTTCTCTCTGTGTCTCCACTGCAAGTCCCTTTGTCCTTATTTTGCAACTTCAGGTACACACCGAGGCACAGATAATTGAGTTGGTGGAGTTGGGCTGTCCGTTGGCTGATAGGAGATCAGTGCTTGAGGCGCCCGTGCCCACAGCCCTCCTTCAGCCTGCTGAGATGTGTGCAAGGGTGCCCTGGGCAAGGCTGACTGCAGGCAGGCCGGGGCATGAGTGTCTGCGGAGACGCCAGAAATAGCATGGGGCCTGGCGTGGCCCTGGAGGATGCCCAGCTGGGTGTCTCTGACCCGGACAGCTGGGCTGAAATCGAGCCGGGCTGCCCTATTGGCCGGCCCCCTCCCTGCTGCCTGGAGCCTTCCTGATCCTCCTCTGGGGCAGGTGAGGGCCTCCCTGTCTCCACCAAAGTCAGACCCTGGCTTCTGCTGAACGGAAAGAGAGAAGCAGGTGGAAGGAAGGGCTGGGGTGGGGGTGCAGAGTGTCATGAAAATTCTAAACATCGAAATCACACCTCTCGCCCCCTCAGCGAAGAATAAATAATCACTAACACCTCCGGAGCACTCACTACGTGCCAAGTACTTTATAAACACGCACTCACATTTAATTCCCTCAATTCTGTGACGTCAGGTAGTTACCGCGGCTGTTTTTTTCCACCTTACAAAGGGAAACTGAACTCGAGAGAGGTTTGGTTTAGTAACTTGGACCAGGTCTCCCAGAGCAAGAATGCGAATCTGGGGGTTCTGGCTCCAGACTCTGGACTCTCTTTTTCTTTTTTTGGAAAAATATATATAATGTAAAATCGAGCATTTTAACCATTTGTAAGGTACAGTTCAGCGGCCTGAAGTACATTCACACTGTGTGCGGACCTCACCACCTCCAGAACTTCCTTATCTGCCTAAATGGGAACTCTGTACCCATTAAACACCAGCTCCCCATTTTCTCCTCCCGCCAGTCCCTGGAAAGCCCTTTCTACTTGCTGTCTCTATGCATTTAACTACTTTACATACCTCATGTAGGTGAAATCATACAATATTTGCCCTTTTTTCCCTCAACATTTGTCCTTCTGCGTGTGACTTATTTCATTTAGTATGCTTTCGAGGTTCACCCATGTTGTAGCAGGTGTCAGAATTTCCTTGCATATAAAGGCCAAATAATATTCTATCGTATGTTCATCTGTACATCTGTCCGTGGACCCTTCGTTGCCTCCACCTTTGGGCTATCATGAATACTACTACTATGAGCATCGGGGTACAATATCTGTTCAAGTCCTTGGTTTTAGTTCTTTTGTGTACACACCCAGGAGTAGGATTGCTGGGTCCGATGGTGATTCTTTTTTACAAGTTTTCCCTAACAGCCATACCGTTTCCAGCGTGGCCTCGCCATGTTATATTCCCACCCACAGGGCAGAGGGTTCCAGTTTCTTCATATCCTCACCAACACTTGATATTTTCTGTGGTTTTGGGTTTTTTTTGTTATTTGCTTGCTTGTTTGCTGCGGTATTGGTCATCTCAGTGGGTGTGACATGTTATCGCACTGTGGCTTGGATTTACGTGTCCCTAATGACGCAGAGGTTGAGTACGTTTCCACGTGCCTATTGGGCATCTGGACGCTTTCTTTGAAGAAACGTCTGTCGAAGTGGCCCTGCGTGCTTAGATTCGTAGACTCTGAGAGAAGTGGGTCAACATTCTGGGTGACGAAATCCTCACCCAGGAGCTGGGCACCACAGCGTCCCATTTTGGTGGCATTTGTCATGCACAGGCTGGGAGGGAGGCACTGTTATAAGTCCTGTTTTACAGTTGGGGAAACTGAGGCCTGGGAAAGTTGACTATCTTACTCAGGGTCTCCTAGCTAATCACTGGCAGAGCTGGGATGTGAACCCCGGTGGGCTGGTCCCAGAGTCCATGCTACAGAGGTGGCCGTGGGGCTGGAGTGGGGAAGGGCACTGTAGCAGCAGACCCCGCATGTGCAAAGGTTTGGATGTGATGTCTCTGGAGAAAGAACAGGGCTCATCTAGGAGTGGCCAGGGCCCAGCTTGAGTGGGCGTGACTTGAGGCTGGAGGGGGGGGGAATGGGGGAATATCTGGGTGGGACTGGGGATTGGGAGGAGGCTTGGCGCTGAAGGGCCTTGGTCTTTGAGGGGGCCTGGGTTTCAGTCCTGCCACTTAGTCAGTGGTGTGCCCTGCACACACCTGTGTGTTTGCTCCCTGGAGGATGAAAATACAGAAACTGGAAACGAGTCATCGATAAGTGAATATCTAAAATGACAGGGTGGGGTGTGTGTGGAAGGTAACAACTGGGTGAGAGAGTTGGCGGGAGCCTCAGGGTAGTCAGGGAGGCCTCTCTGAGGAGGTGAGACCTGAAGGAGGTGGGCTAAGAAAGAGGTTCTAAGCCGAGAACAGATGGTACAAAGGCCCTGAGGCAGGAAAGACCTTGGCATGTTCAGGAACAGCAGGGAGGGCTATGTGGCTGGAGCAGAAAAGATTGGAGACGAGGTAGGAGGGAGGCCAGGGACTGGATCCTGGAAGGCCTGAGGACCAAGTGGAGAGTTTGGGTTTTATTCTAAGGTGATGTGGAGCCATAAGAGATCTAATTTCTGTTGGGAAAATATTGGCATCTTACCCCCATTTTACAACTGAGGAATCTGAGACCCCGGCCCACAACCAGGAATGCTTCCTAAGGTGGCTTCTCCCTCTGGGACCCTGAGAGGGAGGCTATAGAGTCTTTCGATGAGGGGCTGAAGCCCAACACTGAAGAGTCTGTCTCTTCCACTTCCCATCACTCCCCCAAACCTGCTCCTGGGTTCAAATCCTGGCTCTGCCATTTACCAGCTATGTGACCTCTGGCAAGTGGCCCCACCTCTCTGTGCCTCAGCTTTCTCAACTGTAAAATGAGTGTAATAGGAGTACCTCAGGGTGACTGTGAGGAGTCAATGAGTCAACATATATAAAGAGCTTAGAAAAGTGCCAGGTACTGAGAAAGCACTTAGAAAATTTCTTCCCTGTTATATTATGAAAATGTTATTGTTTCTTTGCTTTTACTGCTATTATTGCCTGACCGAGCCCTCTCCCCCATCTCACTCCCTCCCCCATTGTTGCCTCAGAAGAGGGCCAGGCAGGGACCCAGCAGGACATTGTGAGGTATGATGGTCTGTAGGCTGGCCTCCCTCTTTCCCCTAAAATCAGGCTCCAGGGCCTGGAGGAGGCCTCAGAGCTGACTCACTCCCAGGGGGAGGAGAGTTGTTCTGAGTCACTTCCCCTCATAGCCCTCCACCCCAATCCGGGTGCAGCCCCCACTGGGCACAGACATGGAACTGGGCCCTCTTTGGCTTCCCTGGGGCTCAGGCCCAAGGCTAGTGGGCACTTCCTTCTCTGGGCCTCAGGATCCCAGTGGAAACTGGCCTAATCAAGGGTGCTGCCTGACGTGACATAATAGGGCCTGGGTTGGCAGAAGAGACAATTATTGTCCCTCCCAAGGATTCCTTCCTGCAGTGTTGCAGGCTTCTCATCTGTAAAATGGGGATTAAATAGTTCCTCCCTGGGGGGGGGGGTGTTCCAGAGACTTACATAAGTACAGTGCCTGGACCTCAAACATTCTAGTAATTCTTATTACTGTTGTTGCCGTTGTTACTAAATGTTCCCAGCTTGCACCGAGTTTCTGTAGGAACTCACACTGCCCAGGCCTGGAAGGTGAGACTCTCCTCACTTTCCAGAGGGGTCCAGCAGAGGGGTCCAGCAACCTGCTCAGGGACACACAGGTAGAAAGGGGTGGCACTAAGGCTTGATCTAGAGGGAAAGTGCCCAGGTCGGACTCCTCAGGGTGACTTTGGGCAACTGGCTCGGCCTGTCCCAGCCTCAGTATTCCATTAGTCAAAGGCGGATAATAACAGCGTTCACCTCACCGGGGTTGTTGGGAAGATTAAAATGGGTTAATTAATACCAGGAACAGCACTTTCTCATGCTGGCACAGTCAACATTAACGGGGGCTTTCCGGCTGTGGGGGAGGGGGACTCAGTTTTGCCCTCTCGGAGATGGGCGCACTTGCCGGCGCAGGCTGCCGGACGTGCGGTTCTGGCCAGTGCGGCTGTCAGATGCGCGGCCCCGGCTCGCGGGAGAGCTTCCCGGGGTAGGTCGGGGCGGCTGGGACTGGGTCCCCGCGCCGAGGCGAGCCCACTGCTGGCGCGCCTGGGCTCAGGTTCCTGCCCCTGCCTGGCTTTCGTTCTTCCCTTTCGGGTGATACCTGGGCCGGCGGGTTCACCTGCCCGGGACGGCCGCCGGAAGTTGCGCAAACTCGTGTTACCTGAGCTCCAGGTGGGCCGGGCCGGAGGAGCGCTCGGTAGCGGCGCGCGCGCAGCCAGGTACGTGCGGGGCCCGTGGCGCGGGGCCAGGGTAGGGGGCTGCCCCGCCACCCCTCCCTTTCGGGAAGGCGGGGACAGGGCAGGGGCTCACCTTCCCGCCTGGACGAGACCTCAGGAATCCTGCCGTCAGCCCCCTGGATTAAGAGCCAGGTCGACCCAGGCTCAGAGAGGGGCGGCGAGCGGCCAGAGTCACACAGCGCGCCGGCGGGCTCTCGGTCTCCTCTTCCGCTGGGAGTCTCCAAGATTGCCCCGGAGGGGGGCAGGGCAGAAGCCAGACCGAGGATCTGAGCTCCCCCAACCCTTATTAAGGCTGACTCCAGGGAAGCAGGAGGGAAAGGGGTAAGGTGGGGCTGCAAGCCCCGGGGATGACAAAGAGAAGGGCTCACGGCTGGCGCTCTGGGAGCCATTTGTGGGTAGCATTTGAAATACGTGGGTGGGGTGCTGGCGTTGAGAGGAGGCCTCAGAGAGGACAAGTCCCACCCTGGGGACTGGGACCCCGTCTGTAACTCGCAGCAGCCATCACACCTCCGTTTGCCCTCCGGTGAAATGGGGTTTATCAGATCAGTTTAGGATTAACCTCTATCACGTGCTTCCTTTGTCTGCGGCTCCGGCTCGGACTGGCGGTTCTGAGCGCGCTTAGAGACCACTGCCGGGGTGGGGCGGGGGGCGCGGTCTGAGAGTTGGGTCGTCATAGTCATCATGAAAACCAAGAGCCCAGTTCTTGGAGCGCAGTCTTTTGGCCAGGCGCTGGGAAAGTCCTCGACCTGTTTTATCTCTCCATCCTCACGGAGACCTGGAGGCTCAGGTCTATTTTTAACCGCATTTCAGATAAGGAACCATAGCGCGTAAGACGCGCAGCTGCTGGAGCAGGGCGCACAGCGGGCAGGTGGGCGAAGCGGCCAGCGGCCTCCAAGCCGGGTTTGGCTCCTTGCATGTGTCCCGGCCACGGGGGGAGGCTCTGCGGCCAGCAGGTCGGTCCGAGGGCGCGGAGTTTCTGCCCTGGCCCTACCCAGCTGACCTCCTTCTTCCCTCTGTTTCCCCAGATGGTGCCCGGGAGGGAATTGCCGCCGCCAACGGGTTGGACTGGTTTGGTAGGCGGCGGCCCGGGGGTGGGGCAGAGTCTAGTCACCTGGACAGCGCTCAGCAGGGCTGCCTTTCCTGGCAGACCCTTCTTGCCTGAGGTCTCCTGAGGGTCGCCCGAGTGGGGCAGCCTTACTTTGCCACCTACTCTATCCCTTCTGCCTTGGGAGCAGCTCTGGCCCTGGGCCAACAGCTCCCAAGGTTCTATTAATTTGCCATTGCTGCCCTTGCAGAGGTCTCAAACTGGGGGCGAGATTGGGGTGGGGAGAGCAGATCTGTTTGGAGACACGTTTGCTCCATGCTCCACGGGTATGCTGCTATTTAAGAATCTGGAGTGTTCATGCACATGTGGATTTCCAGCCTCCTCGTACATACCTACCACCTTGGACCCATGTGCCTGCAGGGGTTGGATGTGTCCCTCTCTGATTCATCCAAGGTCTGCCCGTTCGCATTTCGTCCCCGTGGACACTCCAATTCAATAACAATTTATTGAATACCTATTGTGTGTTGAAAGCAATGTCCCAAAACAGATTCAGTGAGCAAAACAGACAAACCCCCTGCCTTCATGGAGCCGATATTTTAGAGGAATGGGAAGAAAGAGTAAAATGACATAAACGTAATAGATGAGCGAATTAGGCTTCATAGGCATTTGTGTCTTATTTATCCGTTCTGGGACCTAGGATGGTCACATCTCCAGTCTCAGTTTCTCCAACTGTGAAATGAGATGACAGTGACCCTTCTCATAGGTTTGTTGGAGGATTCCAGGAGAGGATGGTGTCAAATGTCTAGCACACAGTAGGGACCCCTGCCTTCCCACCCCAATCCAGACTCTCCTCATGTCATTCTGGGTGACCACGTGGGGCTGTCCCATAGAGCTTTCTGCTGTGGATGGAGATCTCTGATCTGCACTGTCTGCTGCAGTGACCAGTATAGTGGCTGTTAAGCACTTGAAATGTGGGTAGCGTGATTGAGGAACTGAAGTATAAGTTTTTATTTAATTTAAAGCTAAGTCAAGTAGCCATATGTGGCTAGTAGCATTGAATTAGACCACACAGGTGTAGATGACAAGTCCTGTTGGAGATTACCTAGATAAAGTCCTCCTCTCTCATTTTACAGATGAGAAGTTTCAGGATTTGGTCTGTGGGTTTTCTTGTGGCCCATCTCTGGGAGAGTTGGCTGGGGACACTTTGTGGCTCCAGCCCTTTCTTGGAAAAAGGATCAGGGCTGGCCTGATGCTTAGGTGATCATGTGGACACTTGTGCACTTGGGCGTGGACCCCCTTGCCTATGGGTGCCCATCTTCTGGCTGCTGGCAGATCTAGGGTCTGCTGGATGCCCTCAAGCAGGATTGTGTGATTGCGGGCTTTTCTGGCATCTCTTGGAACAGCATAGCTCAGGGCTGACATTTCTAACTGACTGGCATCCTTGGATCACGGTGGGCCTGTCATTGAAGTCGCATACTGGAAGCTGATGAGCGTCTGGGCTTCACTGGGGTGGGGGGGTGGGGATTTTCTACACTCCTCCTCCACCGGCTCTGCTGCTATGCCTGGGGCCTGGCATGTCTGGACGGGTGAATAGCACCGGGCAGCTTCCTGCCTGGGTGGGTAGGGGTGAGAGGTGGTACCAGGTTCCCTGGGGGCAGTCCAGGTAGCGTGGGCGGTTGGAGCCCTTTCTCTGGGTCGCCAGGTGCACCAGCACCTCCCTGCTTGGAAGCAAAGGGGGCAGAGCCATCAACTTGGTGGGTTAGCTGCATCAAGTTGTTTGAGCTCCCTATCTGCAAAATAGAGCTGTTAAGGGGACCCATTGAGGTTAAGCTGGCTGGTGCCCAGCATATGGCCTGGAGCCCACTTTGCTTCCTTCAAAGCATGCTTGCTCTGTCTTTTCTGCCCAGGCCGCTCACGTCTTTCTTCTTTGGCACTTTTTTATTTTCTCTCTGCCTCAGCTGGGCCTGGTCCTCTGAGAAGGAGGCGGGCGTGTGGGTGGAGTCACAGGCCCCAGTGGTGGCTTTCTGTCTGCTGATTGGCTCCCTGTGAACTAGGGGCGTGGCTATTACCTTTTAATAGGGAAGGCATCTTCAGTCCCTTTCAGTCTTGGCCGAGCCTTTGTCTGAGCGTGCTCAGCCTCTTTCTCTCCTCCCCTGCAGCCGTTGCCGGCGTCCAGCTGCCAACTTTCTGCCTGGATCTGTCTCCTCATTTCTCTGGTCTCCTCAGACCGAAGCCCTTGGGGTATGTAACAGCCATGCCTGTGGACACACTGACTCCGGGAGCCCCGGACACCTCTGCCCTACCTTTCCGCCTGCGGACCAAAGTCCCTGGCTACCTGCTACGGCGGCCAGCAGATGGTGGAGCGCGGAAACCTAGTGCCGTGGAGCGCCTGGAGGCCGACAAGGCCAAGTACGTCAAGAGCCTGCATGTGGCCAACACCCGCCAGGAACCTGTGCAGCCCCTGCTGTCCAAACAGCCACTCTTCAGCCCTGGGACTCGCCGCACAGTGCTCACACCTAGCCGTCGAGTCCTGCCTGGACCTGGCCGCCGGCCCCAGCTGGACCTGGACATCCTTAGCAGCCTCATCGACTTGTGTGATAGTCCCTCATCCCCTGCCGAGTCCAGCCGTACCCCTGGATGGACAGAAGGAGCCCACCAGGTGCCCCCGGCCACCCCTCCACGCCCGCCACCCAGTACGGCTGCCGTCCGCCGAGTGGATGTCCGTCCCCTGCCCGCCTCCCCTGCCCGGCCCTGCCCATCGCCTGGCACTGCCACTGCCTCCAGCCCAGCACGGCCCCCGGGTTTGCAACGCTCCAAGTCGGATTTGAGTGAGCGCTTCTCCAGAGCAGCAGCTGACCTGGAGCGATTTTTTAACTTCTGTGGCCTGGACCCGGAGGAGGCACGGGGCTTGGGTGTGGCCCACCTGGCGCGGGCCAGCTCAGACATCGTCTCCCTGGCTGGGCCCAGTGCCGGGCCCGGCAGCTCCGAGGGGGACTGCTCCCGCCGCAGCTCTGCCACTGTGGAGGAGCGGGCCCGGGAGCGCGTCCCTTATGGTGTGTCGGTGGTGGAGCGCAACGCCCGTGTGATCAAGTGGCTGTACGGGTTGCGGCAGGCGCGGGATGCCCCAGCAGCTGAGGGCTAGGCCTCCCGTAGACGCGGCATTTGCCACAGGACAGATCTGAGAGAGGCAGCTGGCTGGCCCTTGACCCCTTCTGCATCCATGCCCTGGCTCGGGGCAGACCGGAGGCTGCTGCCTTGTGTGAACTCAGTATGGAGGCAGAGGCTCAGAGGCTGGACCGGCATCCGTCTGGCAAGGACTGACCCTGGAGAGAGTTGCCTCTTGACCTTGGGCCACCCTCTACCCCTCGTGTGTAGGGGTTTTGACACGAGTCCTCTCTGGTTCTTCCCGTGGGTTTGGAATTGGGCCACTTAGCCTTCTCCACTGAGAGTGAGGGGCCAAAGGATCTTACTAGGCCTGTCTACCTAGTGGTTATGTTTCCTTCTTCCTTGGCCTCTAACCTTTGCTGACTTCCTCTTCCTTTCCCAGTGGGCCCTGATTCCCTGGGAACTTGCTCTGGGTGGGGGCAGGGCCTTGGCAGCCTGGTCTAGGTGGGTAGACTACAGGAGGGACTGGTAGGAGTCTGTACTGCTCTGACTTCCCTCCCTTTGGTTAATAAACACAAATGCTTGTTTTTCAAGGGCTGGGTCATCACACTCTTCTGTGTTCACAAGGGGAAGGGGTGGGAGACGTCTTGGGGTGGGGCCTTCAGAACTC
The DNA here is from genome assembly GCF_017311325.1 of Ursus maritimus. Lineage (NCBI taxonomy): Eukaryota > Metazoa > Chordata > Mammalia > Carnivora > Ursidae > Ursus > Ursus maritimus. Next base: position 21,079,778 of record NW_024424675.1, on the reverse strand, counting down.
CCTAATTGCTCATCCCAGGATCTGGGGAGTCATGAAGTCCATGGTTGGCCCAGCCTGAGACTTGAGACCTGAGGGGATTCTCATAACCCCTCTGGGTGGCCTGCGGGCCTCCTTCATAGAGGAGGAAACTGGGTCTGGCCACAGAGTGAATCTGGATAGAGCTGGAACTGAGGTCTTTCCCCTGCATCAGAAAGGACACTTGCTGGGGAAAAGCTGATGGCTGCATGGATCCTTTCCATTGCTGCCCAGTTCCCAAGGGGCAGGCAGCTCAAAGAGCACAGACCCTGAACTAGAGGTGACACAGGCTGTAGACTGGGGGTTGGAAACAGGGGTTCTTAGAGGAGGAGGGACTGGGGGTGGACAGCACAAAACAGGCAGCCAGCTTGCCTCCAACTCTGGGTGACCTGGGATAAGCCAGTCTCCCTCTCTGGGCCTCAGGGGGCTGGGGGAAGGGGAAGGATGGCTGACACTGGGCTTTGAGGTCTCACCTCTTTCCTGTCTCCTTCCAGGCAGGTCCCTGCTGGGAGACACCACCTTGGCTCGTAGTGCAGCCGGGGCTAGGGCCGGGCACACAAAGAGTGAAAGCCTGGGTGGCCTCTGCCCACCCCCGGGGTGGGAGTGGGGAAGGGCTGGGTGGTGCTTCCTCTCCCGCAGGCTGCGTTGGCTGCAGCACTCAGAAACAGGAAGCTCTAATGGGGGCCCTGGTGACAGGTTTGATGTAAGTTTTATTTTAAGCATAAAGAGGAGATTTCCGTTGGGCTGTTGACAAACATCCAGGTCAGCCCAGCTGTTTGTCTGTCTGTCTGATAGTGTACGATCGGCCCCCAGGGGATTGGGCTGGGCCTGAATGGTTCAGGGAAACACGGGGAAACTGGATTATAGATGAGACTGGTGTTCAAGCTCATGAGAATGGAATCTACCCCCTCATGATACAGATGGGGAGACTGAGGCACAGGGTGGACTATAATCTGCCCACAGGCACCCAGCAAGTCTGACAACGTGGGAGTTGAGCCTCCTGGTCCCCAAGTTAAAGGAGTGATGGCGTCAGGAGGGATAATCTGGGCATGCTCTGCAGAGGAGACGTCCTTTAAGGTGGCAAGGACCATCTCCTCCAGGCAACATGGCCAGAATAATGTGCTTAGTAAGCGTTGCCCCTTCCTGCGAGCTGCCAGCCCCCCCGGAAACCCAAGAAAGTGGGTGTGTTGGCTGCATTTTAGATCACAGGACTGGTGGGGGATGGGCCAGGAGACCCCTTGTTCCTGTGGGAGGTTGAGTCCTAGGTGCAGACCCTTCACACTCATCCCGTCACTGAATCTTCAAGGTGCCCTTTCCAGGGTCTATCTGAGAACAGGAGGGGTAGTGGTTTGGGAGCCGTCACAGAGAGGGTCTGCGCTCCAGCCTGGGGTCACACCCCACAGTCAGTGGCACTCTGCCTCCCTGACTGTCCTCTCTTCCCTGTTCTGGGTCCTGGCAGCTTTTCCTACTGTCCCTTTACCGAGCATCTGCTGGGCGCCTGCGGTGAGTAAGACAGACATAGGTCCTGCTATGTCGGGTGGAAGGGAATGGGCAGCGAAGCAGCAAACACATGGTCGTATCACATGGGCAACGACTCCTGCCCTAAGACCAGACCTGTTCCCAGGAGCTGGGCCGGGGGAGTCAAGAAGGGCATTGGGAGGGTCTGTTGGGAAGAGAGCAGGGAGGCATTCTTGGAAGTGGGGAAGGTGTTTCCTGGTGCCTGGTTCCAGGAGGGTTTCCCTTCTGCTAGAATTCTGGAGCCTATCAGCCTCCCCTGTTGGGGGGGGATCTGTGGAGGGAGTGGGTGAGGGCTTCTGCCCGCCTCAGGGATCTGCGGAAACAGCCCCTCTATTGTTCTGCCTGCAGTCCGAGTGCAAGGGGCAGTGAGCAGCTGCTGCCCCCTCCCCTGGGGCTGCCTGGCTTCCATAGCAGCGCCCCCAGGCCAGACTGGCCCCAGCTGCCCAGCCCCTAATTAGGCAGAGATGAGATCTGCTCCCAGATCTATTTCCCAGCCGCTAATTATATACACGTGGGCTTGGGAGCCCAGCAATCTGGCTGCTCACGCCTGTCATGAAGGTGTGATGGGCCCCTGGGAAAGGCACCTGTCCCCACCTGCCAGGCCTCAGTGTACCCTTTTGGCAGAGTATGGGAGGTAGCGAGAGGGCCCTATTCATTTCCCTGGTGAAATGGTTCTGGTTCTGCTACAGAGGCACGCAAGGGGACCAGGGAGAGGAGACACCCATCCTGCCTCACACCCTGTGTCCAGGGGGAGCAGGGTGGGACTGAGGAGTTAGTCTATAGGGCCCTGACTCTAAATCCCAGGGTAGGGGGGACATAGGCAAGAGCAGGGTGACAGCTGCTCCCCCCCCTCATAGACCTGCACATGGGCTTAGAGCTGTGTGGGTCTTCCCAGGTCCAAGACAGAACATCGCGTTCAGGTTTTAAAAAAATACTGTTTTTCAGATAATGCATTCATATTATTTCCCCCAACACTTCATTAAGAAAAATGTTAAACTTTGGGGCGCCTGGGTGGCGCAGTCGTTAAGCGGCTGCCTTCGGCTCAGGGCGTGGTCCCGGCGTTCTGGGATCGAGCCCCACATCAGGCTTCTCCGCTAGGAGCCTGTTTCTTCCTCTCCCACTCCCCCTGCTTGTGTTCCCTCTCTCACTGGCTGTCTCTCTCTGTCAAATAAATGAATAAACTCTTAAAAAAAAAAAAAACGGGGCATCCGGGTGGCACAGCGGTTAAGCGTCTGCCTTCGGCTCAGAGTGTGATCCCGGCGTTCTGGGTTCGAGCCCCACATCAGGCTCCTCTGCTATGAGCCTGCTTCTTCCTCTCCCACTCCCCCTGCTTGTGTTCCCTCTCTCACTGGCTGTCTCTATCTCTGTTAAATAAATAAATAAAATCTTCAACAAAAAAAAAAAAAGAAAGAAAAGAAAAGAAAAAAAAGAAAAATGTCAAACTTAAAGAATAGTTGGAGGAATGAGACAGCAAACACTTAAATACGTACCTACTGGATGCACGGTCCTTCCTATTTTGTTAGATGTGCTCTATCAGGCGTCTTTCCATCTATCCATCTATTAAGACAACCTATTTTGTTGAAGCTTTTCAAAGTAAGTTGCAAACATCAGTATGCTTCCCCTCAAAGGCACTTGGGCATGCATATCATTAGAGCTCAATATTTGTTTACAGTTCTTCCCCCACCCCCGTGTGTGTGTGTGTGTGTGTGTGTGTGTGTGTGTGTGTGTGTGTAAAACTTACAACCTATGAAATGCACAGATCTTAAAGGTACCATTTGTTGGCTTTAGACAAATACGTACTGTTTCCCAAACCCCAGTCAGGATATAGAGCAACACCATAACCATGGAAGTTCCTCATGTCCCTCCTCTGTCAGTTCCTGTCCCTAGCTCATGGATATGTCTATATATCTGTACAAATTAAATAGTGCTAATAAAAAACATTTCCTTGCCGTGTCCTTCTCACTCCCGACCCCCAAAACAGCCACATTCAACTCTTTTAACTATTTCTGCTGGTACTTTATTCCATATTTCTAAGTAAGATGCTTTTCCTGTGTTTTTCTGAATTAATTTTAGACAAATATTGCCTGACTTTCCGGTCTGATGTCTTCACAGTGTCGCTTCTGTAGCTCGACTGCCTGGGTTTGAATCCCAGCCCTTCCCCTTCCTGGCCCTATGACCCCAGGCAAGTGACTTAACCTCCTTGTGCTCAGTTTCCTCACTTGCAAAATGAGAGTAAGGAGAATATTTAAGGTATTGGATTGTTATGAGGATTTAATGTGTAAAGTGCACCAGAATAATTACTCTGGAAATGGTCAAAAATGTTTCTTTTTATAATTATTATCAAGGAAGAGTTAACTTTTCTCACTCTCCTATCCTTTTAATCTACGTTTATCACAATTTTCCATTAAGTGAATATTTAGTGTTATTTCTATTGTAACTATACAAATATTGTTTCCTGCCAAGCCAAATCTTATGTGATGGTTACATTTCCTTTCTTGTGAAACTCTTGGTTTTTCCTGGAGTTGCTACATGCCTTGCTTTTCATTCCTGTGGTTTCCTTATAACCAACCCATTCTTAATTCTCTGACATCCTCAATGTCCCCATAGTTACACATAGAAGTAATGTATTGGTTCCAGCTTCCTTCCTGAAACCCTTCAAGTGCTCATTAACACCACCCCACCACTTAAAAAAGAAAAAAGTAGGACCAGTTTTCAAAATAGAATCTCAAGCAAAAGTACAAGCTGTAATATAAGCATTTGTGAGCACCCCGTGGTGTCCCTGCCAATGGGTCTCTCAGAGGGATTAAAAACTGAAGCTGTGGGGGCGCCTGGGTGGCGCAGTCGTTAAGCGTCTGCCTTCGGCTCAGGGCGTGATCCCGGCGTTATGGGATCGAGCCCCACATCAGGCTCCTCTGCTGTAAGCCTGCTTCTCCCTCTCCCACTCCCCCCGCTTGTGTTCCCTCTCTCGCTGGCTGTCTCTATCTCTGTCAAATAAATAAATAAATAAATAAATAAATAAATAAACAAACAAACAAACAAATAAATAAATAAATAAATCTTTTAAAAAAACCAAAAAACTGAAGCTGTGACCCCCATTGCCCGGCCTTTCCATTTACCCACAGGAACCTCTCAGCACCGTCTCCTCGCTATGCCAACCTATGGCTCATTTTGTGCCCTTTACTTTATTCATCCATTTGTTCAGCTAAAGTCTGCTGAGTCCTTCTCCATACCCTGCACTGTGCTGGGCGGCACCAGGGACATAGCGCTTGGGTGTTGTTGACCTACCCATTCCCAGAATGTATTTGTATCTATTGACATGTGAGCCTGAATAGTGGTCTGAATAGAGGTGTGTGTGGGGTTGGGTGATGGCTGGGAAGTGTCTGCATGTGACCTCTAAGGGGTGTGTCTATGTGGGTGCTGGCAGATTTTCTATAGAAGGCCATTTACGTACATTTATGTGCATGTGTGTATGTGTGCTGGTGTGGTCAACACAGTGTATGTTCACAGGTTATGTGTATCAGTTATTTTTTGCTGCATAACAAACCACTCTAAACCCAGTGACCTAAGGTAACAATTTATTAGTCCCAGATTCCATCAACTGGCAATCGGGCTTCGGCTCATCTGGGCAGTTCTTCTGGTCTTACCTAGACCCACGCATGTGCTTGCAGTCAGCTGGTCTTGGAGGGCCTCACCCACATGTCTGGCAGTTGGCAGGCTGTGTGAGGGGTGCCTCCGTCACCTCTGTGAGGTTCACCTCCATGAGGCTAGCTTGGGCCCATTCACGTGGTAATCTTGGAGTTCCACGTTGAGCAAGAGAAGACAAGCTCCAAGGCATACGAGCTTTTGAAAGACTCTGCTCGGGCTAATGTTCCATTGGCCAAAATGACATGGCCGAGTCAGATTCAAGGGGTCGAGAAATAGACTCCATCTCTTAGTCACATTGCAAAAGGGCATAAGAACAAGCATGGGGGAGTGATTGCAGCTGGTTTTCCATTTAGCACAGCCTATATGTGCCTAGAGAAAGTCCCCAATGTGGTGATCAGAGAACCCTGGATTTCCTGGTGCTGTTGCTTACTTGCTCTCTGTCCTTGGCCAACTGTCTCACCTCTCTGAGCCTCACAAACTGGAGAGAATGGACTGAAAGGAGACAATCTTTGTAAAGTTCCTGTGCTATTCATCTGTTAATGCCACACGTAGTTGTCGGTGCGTTCGTGTGAGGCACACCCTGGAGACACTGTAGTGAACAAAATGAACCAGATCACCCGCCCTTGGAGAGCTTGGTCCTGGTTGCAGACAGGTGTTAATTGACCATCCCAATTATTTTATGGTCACTGACATTAGGCCCTGGAAGTAAGGAGGGACTGCTGACCTGGCCAGGGAGATCTGGAAGCCTGAGCTGTTTGAGCTGAGATATGAAGGATAGGTAGGAGTTAAACAGAAGAGGGGATAGGAGAGGAAAAGGATTTCAGATTGAAGGAACAGTTTGTGCAAAGGCCCTGTGGTGAGAGTAGATTCTAGGAACAGAGAGAAGGTGGGTGGGGCTGGACCTGGAGCACAAGGGCCAGACCGTGCAGGGTTATGGGAGCCTTTGAACAATGTGAGGGTCGATCTTGCTAGGGAGACTGAAATGAAACCCAGAGGTCTAACTGTGCTCTACCAGGCCCTCACGACGTGGATTCCTGTTACCCCTCCCATATCCCCTCTACCTATTCTGCTATAGCCATACTACCTCCATGATGTTCCAGGAACATACCAGACACATTCCTACCTCAGGGCCTTTGCACTTGCTGCTTCCATTGCCAGTGTCTAGTCTACCCCAGATATCCACATGACTCAATCTCTTACTTCATTTAGGTCTCTGCTCACATGTCACCTCCTCAGAGAGGCCTTCTCTGACCCACCCACTCACTGCCCTTTCTACCTGAACCATCAGCATCCAGCAGTCACTAGTTCCCTATCCTGGTTTTATTTTTCTTGCTAGAAGAATACATACCAGCCCCTGACTCACAGTAAACAGAAGCCACATGATTTGTTTTTTGGCTCTGTCTCTTACTAGAACGCAGCTCCAGGAGGCAGGGATTTGGCTTTACTCTAGGCTGTGTCCCCATCCCCTGGGGAGCAGTAGGTATTCCATAAATATTTGCTGGATTAAGAATGAGTGAAAAGGAGTGAGCAAACGGCACACAGGAAGGAACTGGCTCCTGGAAATTAGGAGGTCCGGGTTCAAGTCCCGGTTGACCTTGATAATTGTTCACCTTTCTGTTCCTTGGTTTCCCTAGCTGTGCTTTGAGGCATTTGTGGTCTCTAGGCAGGTTCTGTGGAGGCGAGAGGGCCCTGTCAGGGAGGAAGGGAGCTGGGCTCCTCTCCCTGGCCCTTCTGGGGATGAAAATAGCCTCGCCCAACCCCTAGGTTGGCCCCTACCCTCGCTATGTCATCCGGCCGGAGCCAGGGGGCTCTGTCTGGAGCCTGCCAGCCTGGCGCTGGGCTGGGATCGCAGCTTCCTGACAGCTGGGCCAGGCAGCCCTGGGAGGTTCTTAAGGGCACACCGGGCCTGTTGGATGTCCCCAACCTCCCTCCCCACCTACCCATCCTCCCTCAGAGTCCACCGGCAGGATAGATCCCTTCATCCCTACATGCCTGCAGCCTTGGCAGCTTGCAGAACTTTTTCTTGGTCTGTGTCTAGTCGCACCCTGCATGGAGCTGCCTTACCAGGGGGGACACCAAGGCTCAGAGAGGACAGCTGCCTCATTGGAGGTTACGGGCTAGCACGCAGTGCAGTTACAACTCGAACCCAAGACTGGCCCAGCCCTGCCCTGCCGGCGTGTGTGTATGTGTGCGTGTGCATGTGTGTGTGCTGGGGTGGCATGACTGCCATTGGGCTTCACTATCTGTCCCCTCCTTCACTGCTGGCCCCCTGGGTCTCTGGTTTCTGATAGGGGCTGGTGGTGGTGGTTGGTAACACCTAAAGCCAGGCTGCCAGGGTTCAAATCCCACCTTTGCTACTTCCTAAGTGGACTATTGGGTCCCCCCATCCCTCCACTGCTGTGTCTGTCATTAGGATAAATCCCTTCATCCCCGACATTATCAGGCCTAACTTTATGCATTGACCAGGTTTAAAAAATTGAATTAGTTGCCAGTTTTCAGCATGTAAACCGTTGGAAGAATCACATAAACACACCAACTGAGGAACATCTATGAGGCCCCACGCACCTACCATGTGCCCGGCACAGAGCAAAGTTCTCCCCGGGAGCTCAGGCCTGGGAGAGAGTGCCCTTGTGAAGTGGCATCTTCACCCTTTCCTCCAAAGGAGCCTCAGAAAGGTGAAGCCATGTGCCCAAGGTCCCATGGCCAGGGAGGGCAGAGGCAGGGAGGGAGGTGAGTTGCAGGTTGCTGAGACCCCAGCATTCACCCCTCAGGGCTCCTTGAGACCCAATGGTGTTTATTGAGGCCGGTGTGTCACTCCCTGTCTGGGCCTTGGTGTTCCTCTTGGCGAAACGGGGTGGGGGCAGTGTGAATGGAGAGGGCCTGCCCCAGCCCATGATCACCCCTCCCCCCCATAACACACCCACCCAATGTGGGCTGGGGGGACCAAAGCTTCCAAGTTCTCAGGAGAGTCAAGATCTCAAAAATCAGTTAGTAGGCTATTCTCTCATTGTTTAAATGCGGATAAGTCACTATTTAAATGTAAAAATGGCCCCATACAAAGTGTAGATAATGTTATTTATTTCACCACTGTTTGTGATAACAAACAATTGAATACGGCCATCAGTGAGAAGTGGGTAAAGAACTTGGGCCCAGCCACACAATGGAATCCCATGCAGCTGTCGGAAAGATGCCGTGCGCGCCCTTGATGTGAACGGCAGGGTGCCTGCGCTGGTGAACAGGGAAGGCGCGGAAGGACATGCGCAGCGAGCTGTTTTTAGCAACGGAATATAGGTCCCCGCACTCTCCTGCTGGCATAAAATCTCCCTGGAGAGGTACACTGGGAGCCCTGCGCGTTGGCTGCCTGGAGCCAGGGGTGGGGGAGAGACTCACGTCTTAATTTTGTAACTTTTGAATTTTGAACCATGTGAATGTATTCCCTATGCAAAAGAAAAAAGAAAAAGAAAGAAAGAAAAGAAAGGGAAGAAAAGAAAAGGAAAAAATTTTAAGCTGAGAGAAATAAAGCTGAAACAAGAGATTTGAAACAGGCAGACATGAGATGTGCAGGTCCGGTCGCTTGCCCCTCCCCCCATACAGCAGCCACGGGCCACGTTTTGGGTTTTGCCCGGCTTCGTTTTGTGGCTCCACCCGCTACGGTAATATTTTGGTTTCCACACGCACAGCACCCACGGGAAACGCCAGCCAATGGGCATCAGGCTCTGGGCTGGGCCGCCTGCCAGGGTTGGTGGTGGGTATGACACAGCCCCAGGATGGCGTTGTCCAAATGCCCGAGTGATGACGCAGCCCCGGATGGAATGATGACACTTCCCACAGTCTCACAGGCCCTACTGGTCTGGTGTTTGTCTAGCAACTTCCAGGTGGGTGTGTGGACACTTTCAACAGCCATCCCCATCAACTAGCTCTGAGCCTTCAGGGACTAAACCCATCCATTCATCCATCCATCCATCCATCCATCCATCCATCCATCCAATATTAATGAAGTACCTACAGTATGCTCTTCAAGGCCCTGAAGACAGAGCAGAGAACAAAACAGAAGTTCCCGCTCCTGTGCAGTTGACTTTCTAGTGGGAAGATAGGCAGTGCATGCCAGAGTGGAAATGTTCCAGAGAAAATGAAGCCAGCAAGGGAGGTGGGAGGACTCTAGGCTTTTTTCTTTTCTCCTGAAGTATATAACTGACAATACAACACCACTGACCCATTTTAGGTGTATGGTTTGGTGAGTTTCGACAATTGTATACATCTGTATACACTATAGACGAGTTCTAGAAGATTTCTATCATCCCAGAAAGTTCCCTTCTGCCCCTTTGCGGTCAGTCCTGGCTCCCGCCCCACTTCCCAGCTGGGACACGGCCGGGTCAGTTGTCCTTCTCTAGGAAGGACTGGATCTGTCTTTTCTGCAGGTCACGCGGATGGCATCCGGCTTCTTTCACTCAGCGTGAGGCATTTGTGATTCACCCATGTTGTTGTGTGTCTGTCTCCTTTCATTGCTGAGTCGTCCATGGCACAGATGGACAGGGGCAGAGGGAAAGGGGGAACCAGACTCTCTGCTGAGCAGGGAGCCCAACACAGGACTTGATCCCAGGACTCCAAGATCATGACCTGAGCCGAAGGTAGATGCTTAACCGACTGAGCCACCCAGGTGCTCTGGATTGTGCTTTAAAATAGCGTGGTCAGGGCGCCTGGGTGGCTCAGTCGGTTTAAGCATCTGCCTTCAGCTCAGGTCATGATCCCAGTGTCCTGGGATCGAGTCCCACATTGGGCTCCCTGATCAGCAGAGAGCCTGCTTCTCCCTCTCCCTCTGCTGCTCCCCCTGCTTGTGTACTCTTTCTCTCTGTCAAATAAAATAAAATAAAATAAAATAAAATAAAATAAAATAAAATAAAATA
>NW_024424675.1:21013483-21069686 GCF_017311325.1 Ursus maritimus | reverse complement strand
AAATAAAATAAAATAAAATAAAATAAAATAAAATAAAATAAAATAAAATAGCGTGGTCCGGGCAGGCTTCAGCAAGCAGGTAACATTTCAGCAGACTGCAAGGGGCCAAGGGAAGCCTCATGGATGCCTGTGGCAAGACTGTTGTAGGCAGAGGACCTGGGCGGGTGGTGCACCTGCTGTGTTTGCTGGGTGGTCCGCCCACTGAATACCCTGAGCTCCTGGGGCAGAAGAACAGCGTGGAGGCCAGGGTGGTGGGAGTGGAGTGAGTGGGGGGGACAGGGCTTGGAGGTGGGCTCAGTGTGTAACAGGGCTGCATGGGGTAGGGCCTGTAGGTCACGGTGAGGACGTTGGCTTTTACTCTGAGAACCCACAGGCAGTTTCTGAGCAGAGCTGGGACAGGATCAGACTTGTATTTGCACACCCTCCCCTGTGCCAGGCTGCCCAGTGGAGAATGGGCCGCAGGGCAGCCAGGGAGGCAGCGGGAGGCCAGTGAGGAGGGTACTGCAGCAGTCCTGGCCGGAGACGAAGGAGCAGGACTGGGGTGGAGGGGGCAGAGGGTGTGGACGGACAGATTCTGGATCTGCTCTGAGAGTGGAGCCGACAGGGCAAGTACTGGACGTGGGAGGCGAGGGAAAGAGGACACGAAGGGTGATAGAATCTGGGGTGGTCTCTAGGGGCTGCGAGTGACCCCCCCGGCCAACAGCTAGCAAGGAAATGTACACTTCAGACTGGCAACCACCAGGAGCTGAACTTGGCTGACCACTGGAAGGGCTCTGAGCCTCCACAAAGAAACAACGCCCCGCTGGCAGCTGGCTTTCAGCCCCGAGAGACCCGAGTAGAGACCAGGCTGTGCCACGCCTGGACTTGTGACCTGCAGAAACCGTAAGGGTGTGGTTTTCAGTCACGACGTTTGTGATAATGTTTACTCAACAATAGATGACTGATACAAGCATCCTGGAATCCTACAATGTCAGAGCTACGAGGGTCCTTAGCAGCCACTGAGTCCAACCTCCTCAGGTACAGATGGGGAAACTGAGGCCCAGAGAGACTCTGGGACTTGAACACTGGTTCTTGCAGGGAGACAGTATCAGGCAGAAGCTGCCCCAGCCGTAGAGGCCCCGCCAGGCCCGGCCTCTCATCTCCTCAGAGGCTGCGATATGAGCCCCTCTGCCAACACCTTGTCCATCAGGGCCCCGGCCCCCCAGAGAGCCGGCTTCCGGCCACCCACTGAATACCCTGAGCTCCTGGGGCAGCAAGCTCAGGCAGGCTCCCTGCTGGGCCAAGCCAGGTGGCCTGGAGGTAGGGTTCTCACCCCCACAGCAGAACAGGTCCTGAGGGTGCGGGAGCCAGGCCCAAATCTGGGACCCAGGCGAGAAGGACAAAGCGCAGGCTTAGGTCAGAGGGCCTGTGGTTAGGGTCCCAGCCCTGCTGCTCACCAGCTGCAGGACACTGGTCAGGGGTGCCCCTTGGCTGAGCTGCAGTGTCCTGTCTGTTACCTGGGAGCAAGAGTGCCCTTCTCCAGATAGTCAGTGAGCTAACGTGCTGAAACTCTTGGTGGGAGCACCGCAAATCACAAGTTCATGTCCCCAAGCTCCACCTTCTTATGGGCCTTGGTTTCCCCATCTGTGAAATGATCTTGTGCCCTAGATGTGTTTGGGGGGCCCTTGTAGCTCTAACAGTTGGCCATTTGGGGGTTCGAATTCCGGCTCTGCCTCTAACTAGCTGTGACTTGGATAAGTCACTTAAGCCCTCTGAGCCCCAGTCTTCTCACCTGTAAAATGGAGCGATTAGTCATTCCTACCATTACATGAAATGCGGGTCAGAGACCTAGTCGAGTGCCTCAAAAAACTCTCAGCTGGTTTTACCACCACCATCATCATCCTCATCGTTCCGAGTGCCTGCTGGAAGGGGCGACAGGCTGGAGACCCCAGGGCCAGGCAAGTTTAGTTTCCTTGGAGACAAACATTTGTGGGCTGGGCCAGGCCTGCATATATTTCTGGTCAAACAAAACTAGTTCTTTCCCCCCAGCTCTCTGGCCCTGCACCATCTGAAACCAGGCCGCAAGTATCACGGTGCTTCTAAATGCTAAGCCCACAGGCAGGTTTTGGGAAACAACGATGCACATTCATTTCTGTTCCCAGTTCTGGGAACGCCTCCTTTTTTTCTCCAGAGGGATGGCAATAGCTTTGTGCAAATGCCTGGAGGTGGGAACGTGTGTCATAGGCACAAATGGGTGGACATCACTGCGATGTCCGCACTGGCCGCGTTTGAATTACGCCTGCTGCCCTCGGCGCACAACGGCCCCCCTGGCGGTCACAGACCCCTGACTGCAGGCTGGGCAGGCCAGAGTCTCTCCTGGGAAGGTGGTACTTGAATGGACGGTGTATAGGCAGAGGTGGTTGGAGATGTGTCATCCCTGGCCAGTATGCTAGAGAGGGCAGCCTCAGGCCCTGCCACTGAGGCCCCTACACATGCCTGACTTCTCGTGCTGGGGCTTTGTTCTTTCCCCGTCCGGGGGACCCCTTCCCATAAGTCCACTGCTGGCCTTCTTGGTTAGTCACTCTCTGGTGTTTGTCACCCAACTCCCCTTGGCCAATGTGGAGCCTGGGGGGGACAGAGCCTTGTTGGGGGTTGAGGGCTGACTATGGCATGGAGCGGTGACCCCTCTGGTCCGTGCAGGCAGTTTGGGGTGCTTCTGTGCAGCAAGAGCACTGGAATCCGAGTCTGGTTCTTCACATGTGACTTTAGGAAAATCACTTAGCCTCCCTGTGTGGTCCAGTGGGATCGAACCAGGGGTGGGGACCTCCATGAGCAGATGGGGAAACTGAGGACCAGAGAGAGGGAGGGCTTTATTCAAAGCCACACAGCAGGTTTAGGACAGACTCTGGGGAGCTCCTGAGTCTTGCAGGTCCCAGCCCTGAGGGGGAGCAGTTACTGGAGTGGGCAGGAGTAGTCTGTCGTTAGCAGCAGAACCCGTTTCCCCCAGACGAACCTCAGGTCCACCAGCGAGTCACAGATCACAGATTCCTTTCCCAATTAATTGTCCCATTTGGCTCTGCAATAGCATCAACGTCCCATTCGGGCATCGAGCAAACCGATTCCAGAGAGTGACAGGGGCTTTCCAAGGTCACAGCACAAGTTCATGGCAGAACGAGACTGAGCCAGCGTTTTCCAAGCTGATACATGGGGAAATATGGGGATGGTGGTTAATGAGTTCTCCAGAGGGATTTTTAAATGGTTTGATTTCATTTTGGTGATAACCCTAGAAAAGGAACTCAAGCGTCTCATTCACCATCTGCACGAACACAGGTGAGTGCTGCTGAGATTGTGTTTGGGCTTGGGATCGCGTTGGCCCCCTGGATTAACATTTGCTGAGCACTAACTAGGGGCCAGGCACTGTGCTTTGCGCTTTTCATGGAGTATTCATTTAACCCTCACAATAACTCTATGAGTTAAGGACTATTGTCATCCCCGTTTCACAGATCAGGAAGTTGAGGCACAGAGAGGTGAAGGAACTTGCCACAAAGTCAACAGCGAGCAAAGGGTGCAACCAAGATTTGAACCCAGGCTGACTGCAGAGCCTGTGATCTTGACCACTGTCACCAGCTCTGAGAGATGAGAAAACGGCAGGGGTGGCTCTGATATGTAAAGATGAATTTCCTGCTAAGTGAAGGCCAGGTGCTGCAGGGGTAGAGGGTGGGAAGGAATTTTTGCTGTGGTTGAAATAGAGCCAGGTGGTGGGAGAATAACGTCATTAGCACACGAAATTGGGCGGAAGCGTGTGACGAACCAACAGAAATGGCTGCATGATTGAGTGTCCCACATTCACACTGCTAGTGGCAATTCAGGTTTAGCAAAGCGACATCACCCCTACCACTGAATTAATGTTACGTCAGTGCCATGGCAGCATCAGTGCCTCGGTAGTTAGGGCCATAGGCTTAAGAGTTATAGCTTCTGAGGTCAAATCCATCTTCCACCTTGCTTGGTCCTCAGACCATGGGCAAGTCACTGATTTCTCTGAAGTTCTTTTTTTCTCATCTCTCAATGGAATTCTAATAGTACCTAAAAGGCTGCCAGTTGTCTATGGAATTCCCTTCTCTCCTTTTTCTTTGTGGGCCAAACCTTGATTTTATTCTGGTTGCAATGTACACAGTTAGAAGACTACATTCTCAACCTCTCTCACAGCTACTGGTGACCAATGAGTAGAAGTTGTTAGGTGAGGTTTCTGGGAAATATCCTTGGAAGACACTGATGCAGCTGGGATGAAAGCCGATTTGCCCTTCTTTCTCACTTCTTCCTACCTGGAACTCAGGCATTATGGCTGGAGCCCCAGCAGCCATTTTGGGTCAAGAATTGATCTTGAGGATGAAGCCACAAGATAAGAATGAAGCAACACAGGGGCGCCTGGGTGGCTCAGTCGTTAAGCGTCTGCCTTCGGCTCAGGGCGTGATCCTGGAGTTCTGGGATCGAGCCCTACATCAGGCTCTTCCGCTGGGAGCCTGCTTCTTTCTCTCCCACTCCTCCTGCTTGTGTTCCCTCTCTCACTGACTGTCTCTCTCTCTCTGTCAAATGAATAAATAAAATCTTAAAAAAAAATTAAAAAAAAAAAAGAATGAAGCAACACAAAACTTGCCGAAATGTGAAATGTTGATAATACCCTGGCCTGGACTGATCTTTCAGACTTCTTTTTTTAAATACACTTTTGGTTTTTTTTACAACAGCTTTGGATTCACAGAATTATCGCAAAGAGTACAAAGAGTTTCTATATAGCCCCCATCCAGTTTCCTCTATTATTTACATCTTATATTGGTATGATACACTTGTCACAATTAACAAACTAATACTGTTACATTATTCTTAGCTAAAAATAGCCCATACTTCATTTAGATTTCCTCAGGTTTTCCTAAACGTCCTTTTTCTGTCTTAGGATCCCATCTAAGATACCACGTTACATTTAGTCGTTGTGTTTTCAGGCTTCTCTTGGCTGTGACAGTTTCTCAGACTTTTTGTTTTTGTTTTTAATGACCTAAACAGTTTTGAGGAGTACCAGTCAGGTATGTTGTGCCTGATTTGTCTGGAGATTTTATGGTTAGACCAGGGGAATGTGTTTTGGGAGGAAGAACACAGAGATAAAGTGGCTATTCTCATATTCTTTCAAGGGTAAATACTGCCAACGCGACTTATCCGTATAGATCTGAACTTCGATCACTGTTAGATTCTCTACTGGAAAATTACTCTTTTTTTTTTTTTAAAGATTTTATTTATTTATTCGACAGAGATAGAGACAGCCAGCTAGAGAGGGAACACAAGCAGGGGGAGTGGGAGAGAAAGAAGCAGGCCCACAGCGGAAGAGCCTGATGTGGGGCTCGATCCCATAACGCCGGGATCACGCCCTGAGCCGGAGGCAGATGCCCAACCGCTGTGCCACCCAGGCACCCCAAAATTACTCTTATTTCTTTCTTTTTGTGCTGTGCTCTTTGGAACCAGGTCACTATGTGCAGCCCACACTTAAGTCATGGGGGCTCATTTACCCTTCCTTAAGGGTGGAACATCTTATGGAAATTGCCTGGAGCTCTTCTGCACAAGAGATGTATTTTATCTATCTATCTATCTATCTATCTATCTATCTATCTATCTATCTATCCATCCATCCATCTACTAACTTACTGAATCATTTATTTGATATGTTTGCTTTGTTAAATATCGTATTTGAATATATCCACATTCCAGAATGGACTCACGGGTGTTTATTTTATTCTTTGGGTTATAACTCAATACAACTTTATGTTTTCACTCAAATTGTTCCAACCTTGGTCATTGAGTTTTTTTCCACTTGGCTCCCCAGACTTTTTGACATGAGAGAAAAACAAACTGAGCATTAATGATCTCAAATTCCTCCGATTCCTGTGTGCTCACCCCTTTGCAATGTGATGCAATGTGATTTTGCAGCTTCCCTCATCAGGACCTGAGTCCCTGGAATCTGGGCTGAGCCGATTCTGTGGAGATGAGAGGGTGTGTGGCCCAGTTAGCTCCACAGCCCGCCAGCAGCCAGGGGAGGGAGGCCTCCCACCACAGCTGATTGCAGACGAGAGATGAGCTCAGATACAAGCCATTCCCACTGAGCCCAGTCCAAACTGCCAACCCACGGAGTCAGGAACAAACCCCCGGTTAGTTTAAGCCCGCACATCGTGGGGGACTTACACAAGCCACTTTCTTTCGTAAGTCTGTGTTGTTGGAGTTTTCTGTTACATGATGTCCAACTTCATCCTACATGGGCACAGAATTGATTTCATGGGAGGTGGTGAATTTGAATGAGTGAGGCGGGATCAGTACATATAACTACTTGAGTGGATTAGTAATGCTAATAACTAGTTTTGTAGTGTGTTAGTATTTAATTTGTAGTTTTTCCCCCCAAATTTTAGTTGTTTGAAAACTGTGTTCAGATTTCTTCTTTTCTTTCAGTAGGCTCCACACCCAGTGTGGGGCTTGAACTCACGACACTGAGGTCAAGAGTCAAGCCAGCCAGGTGCCCCTAGTTGTTTGAGCACTATACGCTTAAGGAGCTGAGAGCCCATTGTATGCGTCTACACAAACCAGTGTTTTTCTGTCCAGGCGCTCCAGCCTAAGACCACCGGGAGCGCTCCGGGAGTCGGACAAGTCGGGTTGATGACTCATCGCAGCGAGAGAGAATGCGCACCCGTGGGGAGCTCGGAGGCCTCTCGGGGAGAGGCTGTTGGAAAAGGCTTGTTATGGGATTTGGGCTTGTGTTAGGCGATCTGGAGGAGAGTTTAAGGAAGCCGGTGTTCCTCTAGGTTGCGTGCTCTCAGGAAGTGGGAATAGTTCCACAGTTGGGCTCCTGATAAACCTTCTCTGTAGGGAAGGCGGGCGAAAGTAGGACTGAGGCTCGGAGTGAGTCCTGCAGAGGCCACAGGTCCTGGATCCCTCGGGGCAGCGGCCTGCGCCGTCATTTTGGTGGCTTGAAAATGGTCGAGTTTTGTCGTGTTCAGATGTAATTACCGGGCGATCTTGCTTTTGTCTTGGCTCTTCAGGCACAGAGAACCTTGTCTTGGTTTCTGTTCAACAGGACGTCGGCTGTTACTATGAGTATCAAGCTCAGCCTCTCACATCCAAGCCGGCTCCCGGATGTCGGGGCTGCTGTCTCTTTCTCAGTTGAAATCAACGCTGGTGGGTCCGGGAGGATTCCTTCTCCCTAAAGATCTCCAGATATTACTCTAGTTGGAGCCACAGGCTCATTCCTGCTCAAATCGGGCGGGCATCTCTAGGTACTTTTCTTGTCCCACAAGTCTTTCCTTTCCCATTTACATATTCCGTTAACAATATCTTAATCTCACTTTCAGTATTAATTATACATAAATGGATTATATTACTAACAAGATATGGTAATAATAATATTTATCAACTTTTGCTATGTACCGGGTGCTGTTCTAAGCATTATAAATGTCTTAATTCAAGGATTCTTAACCTGGGGTCGTACTGGGGTCCATGAATGGGATTCATCTTCATTCACCTGTAATTAAATTTGGCACTTCCTTCAATGAACATGGGACACCAGTCACAGTGTCAGCGGTGCCTGGAACGGCCACCGTCAGAAATCACAGCTACTTGCATATCCTACCACAGTGGTTGCGGGTATCTCTGAATACCGTTAGCATTCAGCATTGCTTTGCAGTTACAGCACTTACGAGACCTTGAGACCGCTAGAGCTTGTTAGTAAAGCGTTCACCAAAAAGCGTGTATAGTACTATACCACAGCTGTGTTCTTTAAAAATATTCTGAGGACCATGTTTTTAATTAATATGATTTGTTTCCTTCATAATTCAATGTATTTTATTTCAAGCAGTTGAAAACGGCATTCTGAGAAGGGCTCCATGATTTCACTCGATGCCAAAGGGATCCATGGCAGGACACACACGAAGAGCCCTGTGCATTGATTCACTCCTCCAGTGACCCCACAGGTGGGTCTCATTACCAGCTTGTTAACGGGGGGGGGGGGGGACACATGAGGCACAGAGAAGGTGTGTAGTTTGCCCAAGGTCACACAGATATTGAGTGGTTGTGCTTATTCGATCTGTCAGCTCTTTTCACAGCCTATGGGCTGCTGTGGGCACGTTCTCTGTAGTATGCCTATGCACGTGATTATCCCAAGGCAGGTGTCAGACACACGGATCTGTGGATCTCCATTTCTGTGGGTGGGTGTGTGTAATGCATATGTGTAGAAAAGGGAACCATTCTGGGCTTTCTGTCCGACTTCTGGGATCACTTCAAGTAACTGCATCCTTATATGCTTTGGGCCCTCAGGGCTGAAGAGCTGGGCTGGGGCGGGCTCAGGGGCCAGGCTGGGGGTGAGGCGGGCAGCAGGTGAAGTTGGGGCAGGAGGGCCAGCATCACTCCAGGGTTTGGCCTCTGGCCTGAAGCTACCCTTGTGACCTGGGACAGCTTGGGGATGGGGAATCCGGAGGAAAGAGGATGCAGGTCCCACAGTGAGACCTTCTGCCCGGGGACATGTGAGTCGACAACACCTGAGACCGTGGTCCCTGTGCCAGGCTGCCTGGGCGGGGGTGCTGTGGGCAGCTGGAAGGGAAGGCCACCCTTGCATGAGGCCCCTGGGCTCTCAACACTCCACTACAACACCCCTTCCCTTCGGAGCCCAGACGGGAGGGTTTTCCTGGCATCGAGCAGTTCTGCGACACCAGCTGGGTGTTCCACGGCTTGAGTCCATTCTGACACCCAGGACCGCCCTCCCTTCACTTCAGCTGCCAGTTTCAAGTTCAGGTTGTCTCTGGTGCTTCTGAATGCCAGCTATCAAGCAGAGGTTCCCAAGACACCCTCCTCTAGTTTGATGAATCGCTAGGGCAGCTCCCAGAACTCAGGGAAACAGTTTACTTCCTCGATCCCCTGCTTGTCATAAAGGGTTACAACTCGGGAGCGTGGAAGAGGTGCGTGGGGCAGGGTATGTGGGTTCCACGTTCCCTGGGGTGTGTTCCTCTACCCACTGCTCTGCGTGCTCACCAACCCCGCAGCTCTCGAAGCGTGGCCTTCGGGGCTTGTACGGAGGCTTCATTACATAAGCATGATTGATGAAATCATGGGCCATTGGCCAAGGATTCCACCTCCAGCTCCTCGCCACTGCCCACTGCCCGGAGGTGGGGGTGGGGTGGGGCCCCCAAGTCTGAGCCTGGTTGGTTCCCGTGGTAACCAGCCCCCAGCCTTGGGGCTTTCCCAGAGAGTCACCTCATTAACAAACACCCAGGTGACTAAAAAGAAATTCCTTTCACCTGCAGGGCTGGGAGCATTTTCAGGAACCAATGATAAACGACCAAATATGACGAAAGATACTCTCCTGGATCTTATCGCTCAGGAAATTCCAAGCATTTAGGAACTGTGTGCCAGAAATGGAGATGGAGACCAAATCTCTATGTTTCTTATTATAAATCATAACATCCCAGGAACCTAGTAAAGCCTGCCGCTCACACGGGGGCGCTGGGTTCCCTCGCCTGAAGGCAGTGAGTCCCCAGAAAGGCCTTGGATGTGGGCCATCCTGGCAGAGAATGGACGGCTCCTCCTACCCTGTGGCCCGAGGACAGCGGTCACCCAGAAGAGTCCCCTGGATCTCAACTCTGGTTAGTTGTTTTCTTCCCCAAGGTGAAGTGACATCAGGAAAAATAATACGTATACGTGGTCATTAGTCGCTAATCCTCCTACCTGTGCCACATTGGATCAATCACTACAGTTCTGTGAGGTGCTTTCTAAGGAGCCAGGGCAGAACGGAAAAATCACAGCAAGTCACTTTATCTCATTTTCTCATTTAAAGAACAGGGACAGGGGCGCCTGGGGTGGCTCAGTCGGTTAAGCAGCTGACTCTTGGGTTCAGCTCTGGTCATGATCTCAGGGTCCTGAGATCGAGCCTCGGGCTCTGTGCTCAGTGAGGAAATCGGCTTGTCCTTTTCCCTCTGCTCCCCCCCTCAAATAAATAAATAAAATCTTTAAAGAACAGGGACAATGACATGCTGAGCTGTGAGGACTCCAAATGGCAGCCTCTATGTCTGGGAGACGCTGTGTCTGAGGAACTTTGGACATGAAGAGAAAGCAATAGCTTGTATCTTATCTAGTGTCTAATTCAGTCACTTTTCTTTTTTTTAAACAGCTTTATTGAAGTAAAATTGACATGTGATAAACTGCCCATATTAAAAGTGAATCATGTGATAAGCTTTAACACAGGGGTGCCCCTGTGAAGCCACCCCCCCAGTCAAGGTAATGAGCAAGTACGTCCCACATCAACGTTTCCACATGGGTTACTCACGGGGCAGTGTTGTCTCAGAGCAGGGGCTCTGGAAGCTCTCATTTGGCTGTGATTTTTTTTTTAATTAATTTATTTATTTGGGAGAGAGAGAGCGTGAGCTAGCTGGGGGAGAGGCACAGGGAGAGGGAGAGAGAGAACCTCAAGCAGACTCCATGCTGAGTGGGGAAGCCTGACTCAGGGCTTGATCTCACGACCCTGAGATCACGACCCCGAGATCATGACCTGAGATAAAACCAAGAGTCGATGCTTAACTGACTGAGCCACCCAGGTGCCCCTGTCTGTGATTTTCAGAAAAGATGAGAATAGCTGTCCAGGACGGGTCACTGCAGCATGACTTCGTTGTGAAGCCTGGGAAGGAGCACACCGGACACCTGGCACCCTCTGCTGACAGCTGAAACCCCTCGCAGCTGTGCTCTTGTGCTGTTGGGCTTTTCTAAGCTGCAGGCGACAGAAACCCAACTCAGAATCGCTGGAACAAAGCCAGACAGAGCTTCTTTTGGTTCAAGGTGCTGAAAAGTCCGCAGTGATGCTGGCTTTGGGTGGAAACTGGTTCAAGACACCAGACATCATCCCCAGACCCTGTTTTTCTCTTGTCCTCACGCACAGGCTGGCATTCGTCAGAAAGCAAAATAGCATCAGTCCTAAGCAATGTGGGAGACCAGGCTGGAAAGGGAGCAAGGTGTCCGATGCTCCCCACCCTTGCCCCTGGAGTTATCTTCTTTACCCTGGAGTCCGGTGGCCATGGGCAGCCACGGAAGGATTTTGAGCATAAGAATAACTTGATTTTATTTGAGTTCTGAGAAGATTCCATCAGCCATGATGCAGGGCCAGAATGGTCATGACAAACAAATTCTTTCTCTAGAAATCCTTTCTTGTAGGAGAATCACAGTGGAGTTAGTACCAGGCAGCATTCTGGGCGCCTTTCTTAGGATCTCACATCTTCTCACATTCCCTGAGAAAAATGTGTATCGCTTAAGATTTTAAATCCTAAACAGCAGTGGCTTGAAGATAATAAAAGTCTGTTTCGCACTGTGTAAGGTGGTCTAGGGCTGGCATGGCAGCTCCACAATCAAAAAGAAATCCAAGCTCCTTCCATCATTCTGCCTCCAGCCCAGTTTGTGGCTTCAATCTATCAGCTCACCTCATGGTCCAAGCTGCTGGTGCTCCAGCCATCACACCTGCACCTCAGATAAAAGAAAAGGCGGAGGGCAAAGGGGCCCACCTTCTGGTAGGTCAGCTTTCCCATTTTCCTGACTTGATATCTCTTCTGGGCACATGATCTACTTTAATATCAAAGAAGTCTGGGAAGTGTAACCTTTATTGAAGGGAATTCCATTGAAGTGGTGTGTGTGTGTGTGTGTGTGTGTGTGTGTGTGTGTGTATTTAAAAGGCTGTATATTCTTTGACACCTTCCCATTGAGAGGTGGGGGTCTATGACCTACTCCCCAAATCTGGGCTGGAGCTCTGTGAGTGCTTTGACCAGTAGAATAGGTGGAAATGATGCTTTTATAATGTGATTTAGCATCTAGGTCATAAAAGGCCATGTGCCTTCTGTCCATTTGGCTTAGGGACAAGGACGCCCTTGTGGATGTACGACCTATTTAGTGGCATAGGGCCCTGTGCTCAGAAGGGTCATTCACTATTTTTCATGCTCTGCAGCAGTCTTGAAATTCTTAATGAGTGTGTCTTTGGACTTGTGTATTGGAAGTGCAGTCCGATGGGACAGTGGATCATGCATTGAGCAGAACACGCAGTAAGGACCACCGTTCACATACAGTGTTCACAATGCCGCATCAGCATAGAATTCCAGTGAGCTCACATCACGTGGACTTTCGGAGGGACTCCAAGTGGGTACAAGGTAAGCATGTGATGTCTGTGGTTGAGTAAGTAGGGGCACAGCCCAAAGAGTCCAGGCTTTCTCTTCCAACCAGAAGTGCCTTTGGTCACAGAAAAGAGGCACTGGCATTCCAGGAAACGAACACAACCCAGGAAGCTGATCATATCCTTTCTTATCCGTGTTACTTCCCTGTCTTAGCCAACCACCTGCACTGAGGATGATGACCCAGAAAGGAAGGAAGGGACAGGGCACCCCTAGTTCCCTTTCCTTTCAGTCTTCCTGACCCATGAGAAGCAGGAGGTAGAGAGTGTTGCTAGAAGGTGTGCACATCGAGAAGTGAAATAAAAGTCATCCATCAGTTTGGTGCAGCATTTCCACAGTCCTGGTAAGAATAAAACACACACACACACACACACACACACACACACACACACACGCTCTGAAATACCAATGCTGTAATTTCAGTGACTCCACGTATGAGTTAAATGCTCTCATGTCTGCGTTCAGAACTGTCATTGTACACTATAAAGATGAATGCTAAACATATATGCTAATAATGTAAATTAAACAAAAAATTACTAGAACAACATGAAATAGTAAATAAAAACACCATGACGAGTTGAGAGAGAGACTGTAGAAGAAAGGAAGAAGCACATTTTTATAGGTTTGAACCAGGGGCTCCACCTTTTCATTTTGCACTGGGCCCTGCGAATTCTGTTCCTGGTCCTGTTTGGAATGCTTGCTGTCGGGATGCTTCCGCTCAGAATGCGGCCGCCATGTTGTGAGGAAGCCCCAGGCATGGGGGCGAGGGCCTGTGCGGATGCTCCAGTCAGCAGTCCTCCCCAAGCCTCACCTCGGAGTCATCCCAGCCCAGGTGACAGAAACCAAGCCTCCAGATGATTCCACCCACCCCTCCCAGCATTCCCCAACCTCATCCCACCTTCCAGACGCCCCATCCATCTGATGGCTGAAGCTCAACCATCATGGCATCGAGACATGCCCCCCCTGCAGAACTCCCAGGTCTGGAATCCTGACCTACAGAATCCATGAGCAAAATAAAGTCCACGGCTGTTGTTTTTCTGCCTCTGAGGTTGGTGTAGTTTGATATGCAGAAATAAAGGCACCGGAGGGTATTCATTTGGGTTGATTCCCATCTTTGGTTAATACAGATGAAGTTGCAATGAATCACTTCGTGCGTGTGATGTACCTTTAGGACAGATTCCTAGAAGTGAGGATACTGTGTCAAAGGGTTAAACGCATAAGTAATTCCTCTCTATGCTCTTATTTTCTCCCCAAATGGCTTTGTGTTTACAGTGTATTTATGTATGTGTAACCTCCCCTCCGGACATACCTATGTACACATAGAGAAACATACAGAGACAGAAATGCACGCAGAAAGGGACAACCTGGTGAATTCTCACAAACGGAACATGTGTGCGTAACCCTCACCTGGGTCAAGAAACAAACAGTCCTTGTCCCCTCAAAGCTGCCCTAGCGCCCTTCCCAGTGAATACTCCCTTCCACGTATGGATATACCATTATTTACGCATTTTCCCGTTGGCATTTCCAGGTGGGGGCTGATACGTTCTATAGTCCTCGGCTTCTGTTTTACTCATCAGAACCTGTCGCAGAGATGCCAGGTGTGTTAGATGCTCTTTTACCTTTCTGTTGGGTTATCGTTCTCAAACGAGGTTCCTGTGTAACCCTGGGGTCCTTTCTCAAACGACAAGAAAAGAACAAAGGCGTGGCTTGGCTTCTATCGGTTTAAAACCTTCCCCCAAACGTTTGAGGTCCAGCCCCACTTGTCTGCTAGCAAGCTTCAGCAGTGACAAATGTTCAGGAAATAATGGGAAAGCCTGTAAATGCCAGGGGCTGCATTGCGAACAGGACATCATTTACGGAGCGGTCTCTTGTGTTGGGACAGGTTGTTCACAGACAGTAGATAGATTTCCTCTAGCCTTGGCAAGATAGGTATCATGATCTCGATTTCACTGGGAGTGAAAACCCAGGTTCTGAGTGGGGAAGCAACTTGCTCAAGGTCACATACTCATGCTGGAGGATGGGGAAGCCTGTAGGCTCTGGGCTACACCACGGTGCTGGCTTCCTGATGTTTAGACCATTATCTTCTGTGTCCTCTTCTCAGTCTGGCCCACAAAAGCCTGCCTACCTCAGTCCCTACCAGACCTCTGGCTTCTTTCCCTTTCTGAATGCTCTGGAGCGTTCCCCTGGGCCAGCCCTAGGGCCTTTGCATGTGCTGTCACCTCTGCCTAGAACCCTCTTTTTCCTCTTCACCTAACTCCTCCTCATCCTCTAAGGATGCCTTCCCCAACTAGTTGGCGCCCTCGCTCCAATAGCACCATATATTTCCCCTCTCACGTTCATTGTACTTCAGGCGGTTTGGTTAATTCGGATCGAATTTCTGTCTCTTTCTACCCACCCCAGACTATAAGCACCTTAGGGCAAGTGTCAGTCTGTCTTGTTCACGGCCGCGTCCCCAGTGCCTAGCACAGTTGCTGCACATAGTAGTGAGTAAACACTTGATGAGGGAAGGGGTCACCTTATCTGAATCTCATGGCAACCCTGTGAAGCCAGCAGAGCTGGGCTGCTCGCGCCCTCTTTATGGATGAGCAGAGTGGGGTCCAGAGTGGGGTCCAGACAGAGAAAGGGTTGGTCCAGGCTTCTGATTTGCCGACACAGCCAGACCTGGGCAGCTCTGGTCCCGATGCCTCTCCCGGATACCAACGGGCGGGTGAGGGCAGAGAGAAGAAGCTTTGGTCAGCCAGGAGGTTTCCAGTCTCCCCAGATTCAAGTAGCCAGTCCCTATCCCTCCCCTGCCCAGGCCACAGTGCACGGGTCAAGGAGGTTGACAAGGAAGAAAGCAAAGTCCTACTCAGAAAAGATTTGGGGGCGGTGAGCCTGCAGCCAAGTGTTCTGAAGGCAGGGCAGGGAAGTCAGGAAGTCAGAGCCAGGAGGGAAGGTCCTGTCCCTGCCCCAGGGGGCTCAAGCAGGGACGGCGGGCCTTTATTTTCCTGTGTGAGCTTCAAGCACTGGCTAGCTTCAGTTTGGCAACGGCTTATGCGTTTATTCGTTTTCCTTGAAACTTGGTCACAGGGAACACAAATTCCGGGAGAAGGATGCTCTGGAGCCGGTGACTTGGGTCCAGAGCCACCTCTGTAAATTCTTTCTGTGTGACTTTGGCCAAGTGACGTCACTTCTCTGGGTCTCAGTTTCCCCACTTGGAAAGGGACGAGATGATAATAGCAGCTATCCCATAAGGTCATTATGGGGCTTCTGTGGAGATTCTAAGGGAAGTTCTTCGTCAGGGGGTTGGCATAGAGAAGTAACTAGAGACCAGTCACAGAGAGCTTACTACGTACAGGCCCTGTCCTAGGGGCCTTGCAATTTACTAAGCCCTCACGGGGATTTTGGAGGCTCTTAAATTATCCTTGCAAGGAGCAGAAGTGGACTTGGGCCAGCTCTTGGCAGAACCAGAGGACTGAACCAATACACTGTATGACTTAGAGTAGCCCCCGCACGCTGGGCCCGGAATTCCATGCCACCGGCACGTGAAAGTCCAGTGGAAATGGACAATCCTCCGGGGCAACTGATGGCCCCTGGGATCCTTTAGAAGGAATTCGTCAGGCCCAAAGCCTCTGAACTGCAGTGTAAGAACAGAGCAGTGGTGGAGCTGGAGAAAGACTGGAGCTGGGTTGTGAAGAGCCCTGATTGCAGGCTGAGCACAGGGTACTGGGGAGCCACTGAAGGTCTCGGGCAGGGGAAGTGACATGGCTGTAGGCCAGAAGGGAGCAAACTTGGAGAGGGAGCCCTCTTGGGAGACTGCTGGGATATTCTGAGCGAAAGATGACTCCGGGGTAAAGAGGGTATGCGCCGGAGGGGAAGCGGTGCTGGATGGCCTGTTTCCCTTCCTGCCAGGTGCAAAATGGCACCTTTGGGTGCCGCCGCCCGGGCCGGAGACGGAAGCTGTGGTTGAGGATGGCAGAGTGGCCCACCAGCCATGACTGCTCAGCTCCAGATTTACAGGGAAGAAAAATATTTAACCCACTGAATTTTGGGGTCTTCTTGTTACAGCAGCTCAGCTTGTACCCTAAGTCACTGTGAGACTGTGGACAAAGCATGTGACTTCTCTGAGTCTCTGTTTCCACATCTGTAAAATGGGGTAATCCTGGAACCCATTCGGATTCAGAGATGGTCCATGTAAACTAGCACAGAGGAGGCCTACAGTCATGCCCCGTGTTCCCCCCACGTCCCCCTGGTTGACCCCGTGGAGGAGACACTCCCAACCTCCCATTTAGCCTGAGGGCAAGTCCCTTATTTTCTCTTCCTCCTTCTGACTCCCCCACTGGCACCCAGTGCAGGGCATCCACACAATAAGGCCCTTGACTCAGTTTTACAAACTAAAAGTTTTGGTTTGGGCCAGCCTCTCTCTCTAGCCTGTTAAGTTCTGTGAGCACAGGACTGTCTTGTTTGCTCCATCCCCATCACCCACTGGCCTTGACCCAGGCAGATCCTCAACACATGCTTGCTATGTGAATGAATGCACGCACGCAGGAATGAATGCATGAGTGAATGTTCCAGGCCTGGATGTCCACCATCACCTGGAATCCGCATGATTCCCCTGTGAGCCAGCCCCCAGGCTCCCCAGTGTGCAGACGGAGAAAGGGAGGCTCTGAGAGTCCTGACAGGGTAGGGCAGGAACATGTTGGGTGTTAAAGGTCTTTGGACTTCCCTGACCTCAGGACCCATGAGAACTTCCGCTGTGCAACCCCTCATTCATCTAACACAAGGAAGTAACACGCTTATGCTGGACACGGCCTGGACCAGACCCCATTCTCCCAAGCGCTGCCCCATCGAAAGATGCTGCTGTTGCCAAGGCAACGCTCTTAGCTTTCGGAAGCATCTTTAAATGGGAGAGGTGAAGGCTCCCACAGACACCAGGGGGAGAAAAATCTTGAAAATGGGGTCCAATCGCCCCAGCCAGCAAGACAGACCATCCTGATGCTAGCTGCTCCCTTACTCCCTGCAAAGGGCCACCTTTGACCTCAGCCATGGCTCTGGGGTGTGCACAGTGACTCTCTCCCTCAGTGTGGGATCTGCTGTTGCTGGGGACACACACAGACCTTAGGAACAATGTGATCAGGTGTCCGTGGTAAAGGCAGACTGGTCTTGGAGACCTTTCCAGAAATTTCCTTCAGTCTTTGAAATAAGTAGAGGGGACCCTACTCCAGTATTCTTGTGGTTGGTGCCAAGATGCCCCAGAGAGGCCTGCACGAGGAAGGCAGCTCATAGATGCAAGACTGGCTGTGCCACCTTGGATGAAACCCTTGCCCTCTCTGAGCTCTAATTTCTCCATCACTACAATGGGGAGAACGCTGGTCTGGTGTAGGGCGAGGTGACAAGGATTCTGCATGGGAACCTGCAGAGTCAGGTACCCCAGAAGCCAGTTCCTATGCGTAGGGGCCCCGAGGAGATCCAGCCAGGGCCAAGGCCACACCAACCATGCCCCCACAGGGGCCTCGTGCTGCCCAGAGTCCTTCCACTGGTCTTGTCCGCAGCTTCGGTGGCTCAGCATCACTGTCTGGGGGCTTATGGAGGTCAGCAGCTGCTCTGTCCTGATTGCATGGTTGGGAAACAGAGGCTCAGAGAGGGCCAGGAACTCTGCTCCAGGGACATAGCCAGGACCGTGAACCGGGGTCTGACATTCCTGGACAGGTCACAGCTGTGTCCTTCATAGTTTGGGGCAACTCCAGGGTGAGCTGGAGCCTGGGGCCCGGCCTTGGGGGTGAGGAGGCTGGGAAGGGGGCAGAGACGGAGAGAAGGGAAATGGGAGTCAGAGGGATGGAAGGAAGTAAAGTGATTGCCAGTCTGGAAATAATGCCTGGAAACTGCTAGTCCACGTGACTTGGGTGGGACTGACCCCACCCCTGTTCCAGGCATGATCAGGTGGCCCAGGTCTGGTCAATCAGACGCACAGGATAAGTGCAGAGATGGGCACAGGAGGACCAGTTCCAGCTGGAGAAAATCATGCCTTTGCTGGAATCACAGGGACAGGGGACTCTCTGACTTAGGGATGCTCAGCGGGGAGGACACGAACCCAGGGCTGCTGGAGCCACCTGTCAGGAGAAAACCTGGCCAAGAGTAAAGTCAACATGATGCATGCAGGGCTGAGAGGTGAAGAGGGATATTGGTTGAGCCCCTGGATCTAACCGTGCCTGAATCCACCCCTAGACTTCCTGGTATGTGAGTCAATCCGTTCCTTAGGATCGGGTTTCTATCCCTTGTGCTGGAGAGTCCTGGCATGGAGGAGGAAGGAGGGTAGGAAGGAAGGATGAATATTTAAGAACAGGCATCTGAGGGTAACCCAAATCAGCTTCTCAGCCTTTTCTAGAAAACGAGTACAGACCGGGATTTGGGCCTCATCCCACCCAGTGGAGTCTGTTTCTGGGGTTCCTAGCTCTGTCTTCATTTCTTCTCCAGCGCGCACCTGGCCGATGAGCTCTGTGGTACAAACGTAAATGCCATGGATTTGAAAACAAATGCTCACCTTACTTGGGTCCCAAAGAAGGGAGGCATGTACTTGGGGGTGAATTTCCTCACCCCGCTTTCCTCTTTGGGAATTAACCTTTATTAGGCGCCTGCTCATACCGAGCCCTGTTACAAAGCTGACATACAGGGTTTCGTCGCCTCCTGCCATGGCCCAGCCAGGAGGGCGCGTCATCTCCATTTCACAGACAAGGCAACTGAGGCCTTGAGAGGCTGAGCCACCGGCCTCCAGTCCAGGAGCTGGAGCTGGTCTGTGCAATTGCAGAGCCCCGCCCACAGCACGACTGGGCACACAGTAGATACTAAATAAAGGCCTGCGAGCAAAGGCTGTGTGAGGCCATGTGGGACTTCCGGGCAGCACCTGCCCCTCAGTACTTTTCCCTCCTGCCTCAAAGGCCACCATTGGCAACCCCATCCTTTGGTCTTTTCAAAGAGATCGGCATTAATCTGGCTGGCTTTGCTCAGGGGACCGGCTGAGGCAGGACTCAAGGACATGTGGGAAAAGGTGGTCCATTCCCACCACCCCAGCCTCATCCAGAAGAAAACCTCCTGAAGACAGAGGTGTACCCTAGTGGGAGAGCAGGTTGGTCTCGGCTGCTCTGGGTGTTGGCTGAAGATGGCAGGAATGTGCAGGCCTTATCAGGACCGAGGAGGGTGACAGTGATGGGGGTGGGTGGCAGAGCGGCTGTGGCCCCTGTCTGACCCTGTCCTCCAAAGGAAGCTCTTGGGGAGCCCCTGGTCTCCCAGACCCAGGCCAAGGCCGGCTCTGCCCCACACTCCCACCTCCCTTGAACCCCAGCTGCAGGATCACTGTTGGATCAGGTGGGAGGAGAGGGCTAGGGTCCTGGCTTGGAGGCTGGAAGGATCTGAAAATGGCATTCTGCCCAAGGCCGAGTGGACAGTCCCCAACACTCCCTGAACTTGAGCCAAAGTGAGCTAGGGTTACAGGGAGTGCTGAGAGGGTAGCCTCCAGGTGGAGATCTGGCTTCCTGAGGCCAGAAGGAGCTTGGCAGAACCCCAGCCCATAGCAGACTGGAAACTTAGTTCTAGACCCTTCTTCAGGGGTGACGTGTGTCTTCTTTAAACCAAAGCTTCTTCCAGTTGTTTTTAGAGGCTGTTTGAGACTATCACTGTGTCTCTTGTAGCTAGAAAGGGTGAGTGCGGACGGGGGTGGGGAGATGGGACTCCTTCTCGTCACATTTAACCAACTTTTTCCAAGGGCATCTGCCCCGAGATGTTCTGGGATAAAGAGGGCCTATTTTCAGATAAGGACACTTGGAGAAAGTGGCCCACTCTTACCTCTTCACAGGCAGTCAAAAAGCATATGACCTCACTAAAGGCTCTGACAAGTCCTGCAGGTAAGAATGCCCATTCATATTGATTTAACCTGGTGTTTCCCTCCCTCACTTGACCATAGGTACTTTTCGAGGAGAGCCTGAGTTATTCTCTCTGGAACACATTCTAGGACACACTGGGGGTAAAGAAATCCTTTTTAGATCTTCTGGAGCCCCCAAGAGACCAGGTCAGAGCTCCAGACACTGGGGCCTAGGAGGGGTGGACTGTTAGTCATGTATTTCTTGGAGGACCTACATGAAGTCAATTCTCAGCTCATTCAGGGTATTGTGACCCTCAAGCTGGCAGGGGACCCGTGCAGGAGACAGAAGGGAAGAGGACAGAGGGATACTGTAGAGGGAGGATCCCCCCATTACCCACCATTTCACAACTTGAGGGGAGCAGGGAGGCAGCTGACCCTCTGACTCCTGGGCAAGGAGGGCTGGCTCAGGGGACCCAGGGTATCCAGGACAATGCCCTGGCACTGTGTCCTGTGTTTGGGGTCCAGCTTGTCCAGGGGATACTGAGTCCCGGCTCGTCCTCCGGGTCCCGCCTCCAGGCGCGGCTGCTTCTCAGATGCCCACGGGGCGCACCATCATGCGCGTGGCCCGCAGCGAGTAGCTGGGGCCCTGGAAGTAGTGCCAGCGGATGCCGTTGAGCTTGCGCGCGTGGTGGCGAGCTGGGTAGTAGATGCCGTTGAGGTTGGAGAGGCCGCAGGCATCAAACCACCATCCTGGTGGAGGGAGAGGAAGAGGCTTGGGGAGGCGGGGGCCAGCCAGTGGGGTGAGGGCAGCCCCCCACCCCTGGGACTAATCAGGGCTGCTGCCTCCTCCGGGAGGCCAGCTCACAGAAGATGGGCCCGAGTGGAATGGGTGTGGGGGCGGCAGGGAGACGCCCAGGCCCTCTGCTCAGCCTGCAGGCTCTGGAGGGCGGTACCTCAATGGCCCCGGAGCTCGTGTCTGTCTCTCTGTGGGGCTCCGTCTCTCTGTGGGGCTCCGTCTGATGTCTCTGTCTCTCTTTGGTCTCTGTTTCCCTGCCTTTCCTGGTCTGTCTCTCGCATACTGTGTCCATCTGTCTTTTTCCATCTCCCCCTCTGGACTTCTGTCCCCACGGAGCTCTCTGTGTCCACTGCTCTGTGTGTCTATGTCCTGCTGGCCTTCTCGTCTCCATCTCTCCCTGTCTCTGTGTCTCCCACTCACCCCATCTCCCTCTCTCTGACCTCTGTCCCTCCCCAGGAACACTACTGGAGCCAGGGTTGGTGGGGAGCTGCCCCTCTGTTCTCCTGCCCAGATCTCCCCATCCTGGTCCTGCTTGGCCGGGGGAGCAGATTCTCAGGCCTGGGGTTGGGACTGATCAGGCACTGCACCCCACCTCAGTGCTCCCCTAGTCCAGTCTCAGAGGAAGATCGGTGGTGCCTGTGTTAGGATGAGGAGAGAACTGGAGGGAACCTCAAGAACTCAGTGGGGGAAGGGATGCGGGGGGGTGCGGCCAGGCCAGCCCATGGGTGGTTGAGACCCCGACCTGTACCCTCTTCCCGACAGCACCTGGCCGCACGAGACCTGGGTGGGGAGGTAAAGGGGGTGTCCAGCCAGGTGAACCTGTGGGCCAGCGGGGCTTCAGGCCCCCACACCCACCTCCGGACAGCATCTGGGCACACTTGCAGAGACAGTTGTCATTGTCTGCGTCACGGGTGCTGAAGTTGGTGCCTTGCAGGACCAGGCTGCTCTGGCGCCCTGCTGAACCGCTGTACCCACTCAGAGAAAGCCTGGAGGCCACCCGGAGGTGGTGATGGGAGATCACAGTCCAGAGTTAGGTCGGGGCTAGTTGAAGAACGACCATCCCCCCCTTCAAGAGGATTTGTCCTAGGCTGGGGCTCCCCTCCATTTGTTCTGGAGGGGGCACCCCAGCTTAGGGTGCTTGGGTTGTCCCTGCCCCTGGATTGCCCTCCCTGCTTGCTGCCTCCCAGGGACAGAGCACCCGCTATGTGCCAGGCCTCCCTCATCTCACTGAACCCGAGTCTTGGACAGGAATGAGAAGGATCAAAATATTATTACTAATAATGAGGACAATGGCTAACATTTTTTTGAGCACCTACTGTGTGCTGGGCATTTTGTGGCTTAGCTCCTGTTCCTGGCATCCTCAAACACCCTAGTATTTCCATCTTACAGATGAAGAAACAGATCCTGAGAGCCAAGGGAGGCTGCCCCAAGCCTCAGAATGGAAGAGGGTGAGAGCCAGATCCCAGCCCATGGTGGCCTGCCTTGGGAGCTGTGTGCATTTTGCTCCCCAGCTGACCACCCTGCAACCCCAGCCCTCTACCTCCAGGAAGCCTTCCCTGACCACACCAGCCCACATGGATCGGTGCCCCAGGGCATCCCCAGCTCTGTGACTTGCACATCTGCAGCCAGCTGGGGAGGGTTTCTATTTCTCTGCCAGGCTATGAGATCCTGGGGGGCACGGCCAAGGCTGTGTGGTGATTACGACCCTGAGCTCTGGGGACAGAATGTCTGGATTCAAATCCCAGCCAGCTCGCCAGCGGCATGACCGTGGGCAGACTGCTTCACCCGCCAGCTTCAGTTTCTCCTTCTGTTAAAATAGTAACGACAGTAATGTTATCCGTGACGACCTCGTTCGTTATTGTGATCCGAGGCCTTCGGTGTGCGAGGAGCGCAGAGCGGTGCGGGCCCGCGGCAGACACTCATCACATGTAGGGCTTGTTGGCAGTTGTCCCCGCGTTCCCGCCCTGGACACACGGCCACCATGGGCTCTGGCCCAGCCTGACCGGAGAGGGTGTTGGGTGCTTGTAGCCCTGGCAGCTGAGGCGGGGACCTGCTTTGGGAAAAATTAAGAGGGTCCTACGGGTGGAGAACAATGGACCCCAGATGCAGCCAGGGCAGCTCAGGGCAGCTCTGGTTCCCCCAGGGCAGGGCCTGGGAGATGCTGCTAGTGGGACAAGAGGGAATGTGGGGCCTGGGCGTGGGGCCTGGCTCAGCCCCTGCACCGCCCACCATGGGCCCTGCCAGTCTGTAAGTGAGGCAGGGACATGGCTCGCAGGGTCCAGGTGCCCTAACCATGAAGCCCTAACTGTGCCCTTAAACATGCGGCCTGAGGCTTGTATGACTGGTGTCGCAGCCCCCCTGTAAAGGAGCCCAGCTGGCCAGGAGCTCCCAGGGGTGGGGACAGGCAGGTTCGCCCACTGGCTCCTATAGTCCTGGCTTCTCTTTGTGGCCATTAGAGGCTCCCCTTGAGGTTTCAGTGATGTCAGTTCAAGGTCAGGCTTGGGGCTCAAGCTGAGGTTTGGGGTGACGTTCAGTCTGAGGTGTGTGGAATCAGGGCTAGACAAAGCCGATGGGTCTCACGAGGTCATTTCAGCAGCGCTGGCCTCCCTAACTGTCTCCAAGTCCTCAGCTCGGGCTCTGCCTCTCTTCCCCTCCCCTGTGGGAGCCAGAATGGGGATCTTGTGACCTCTGGAGAATTCTCAAGTAGGGGACCAGGAAGCCCCGTGGGACCCATCGTTCAGATGCACTTTGAACATGTTCATGGCTCAAGCCCGGGGATGTCAAACACACACGTCTCTGGGTATTCCCAAGCTAGGCACACAAGGTGTGTTTTCCACGTGTCTGTGGATCTGTGGGTGGGGTCTGTGTGTCTACAGGTGCGAGCATTTGTGTGTTTGGAGTTTGTGCAGCAAGATCCTTGGCCAGTCCCGGCGTGTGCTCTGGCACCTGTCCCTGTGCCCGGATGACGTGTGTGTTACCTGGGAAGAACCTCTGCGTGTGTCTGGGTGTGTGTCTGTGCTCGTTCGCGTAGCTGTGCACTTGTGCGAGTCTGTGCACTCCGTAGGCCCAAGCACGTCCCCCCGAGGGGTGGTGAGCCCCTCCGCATGGGCATGTGTGTCCGTGCACCCCCCGGGTTCCCCTGCATGTGTCTGTGTAGATCCCGCGCCTGTACGCAGCTCTGGCTGTGTGGGCACCACTGGCGGGCACGCGCGGTGTCTGCGTGTGCCCATGCCTGTCCGTGTCTCTTCTCCTCCCTCCCTGTGGGCCTCTTGCTCTCGCAGGCTAATGTGCGTGCTTTAGCCAGGCTCCAGAAGGCCCCCACGATTGTGTCTGACACATAGGAGTGCCCCTCCTGCCCCTGACGCCCAGGCCCCAGGGCTGACTGGGCTTCCCTGTGGGGACTCTCCCCATCTCACCGGCCGGCCCACTTTATGGCGGGGGCACCAGGGCCAGCGTCTGTTCTGTCGCCCTCTCCTTGGCCCTTCTCTGGTAGGTTCCAGGCCTGTGTCTTCCAGGATCTCCACCCTCAGGCTCCCGAGCTTTTCCTGAACGAGCAGGGATTCTTCCTTATGATCTTGATAGAGACTTGCTCGGGTTTGGGGCATCTGTGGCCAGCGGGATGTAACTCTCTGTCTGCCTTTTTTCCAAACATCCCCTCTGCTTGGGATGCCCTTCCTATTCTCTCTTTGTCTGGAGGATGCCTACCCTTTATAGGCCTTACCTCCTCCAGGGAGTCCTCCCTGTTTGCATGAGCATCTCTATGCCCCTGCGCTTTTCCCATAGGCAGCTACTGTCTTCCCAGGAGTGTGGGATTGCCTGTGCGCATGCTCACCCCCAGACACACAGGACACCCTGGACTGTGAACCAGACACTGGGGATAGGAATAGCAGTGAACTCACACAGAGCAGGCCCACCAAGCGTGTGAAGGGCTGCCTTGGGGACAGCAATTACCATGTTATTTGCTGAGCATTTACTAAGTGCCAGGTACTGTGTTAATGCTCTATGTGCAGTATCTCATTTGAGCTTCGTAACACGGTGAATAAGGTAGGTGCACCCAAGGCACCCATTTTACAGATGAGAAGGCGGAGGCACTTCTTCAGGGTCCCTCAGGGAGATAGGGATGGAGTCAGGACTTAAGCCTTAGCTTTGGTGGCTTAAATAGGAGTCAGCAGGGTGTTATGGTGACTCGCTGGTGAGCTTGAGGAGTAAAGAGGGCATCCAGCCAAGCCCTGGCTAGCCCAGACCCAAGACATGGTTCATTCAGCTCTGAACCTTGCAGTTTAAGGAAGACTATGATCAGATTGGGGTGGGTCCCGTAAGGAGGATGTCAGGACAACTTAGCTGGAGGATTGAGGGACATTTAATAAGAAGAGAGAGGGGTGGGGCACATCATTGAAAAGCTCCCCAAGATGGAATTAGACATGAAGTGTATAAGGACAGAGAGCCACTGGAGATTCTTTTGGAGGAAGTGACCTTCCTGTCAGTGGAGGTATTCCAGCCTGGCTGGATGATGACCGTGGCTGTGGAAGAGATTCTAGCATCATGGGAAGACCCAGATGGCACATGAGGTCCTTTGCAGACCTCTGAGTGTGAGTGTATGATTTCAATTCTGTCCTTTTCAAAGACAGCCAGGGCCCAGTCTTATCTCCAAGAACCTCGAGTTTCTCAGAGAGGCAACGTCATGTAGCGGAGACACCCTGAGTTTTGGTAGCTGACGGATCGGAGTTCAAATCCAAGCTCTACCTAACTTGTAAGTTTGGGCAGGGGACTTAAGCTCTGTGGCTGCTTCCACATCGCTGAAGTAGGTACAGCAGTGCTTACCTCAGAGTGTTGGAGGAGGATTAAATGGAGGAATATGCCGGGAACATAGTAGGTACTCAATAAATGCTCTTTTTAGAGACCTAAGAACCATGCCAAGGGAGGTGTGGGAGACCTTGATGATTTTACATGATACTCATATTTAAGCCCATCCTGCAGTTAAGAAGCAGGGGTACAGAGAAGCGAAAACCTTGACTTGCCCGAGTTCACAGGCGAGCTGGAACAGAGCCAGAATGAGCTCAGGTTCCCTGATTCCCTGCCAGGGACCTTTCCACCTCACCCCACAGCACGGGACAGCCTGGACTCCCTGCTCTGGGCCTCAGTAATATGGCTGACTCGGGGTGACTGACCTTAGAAGGCCCTTTCCTGCTCCTGGGCCGGCAGCGTCAGTGACATGCTCTCCACCCCACCCAGTGGCTAGGACGTGCTGAGTGTTAACCAGCCGCCTCCAGATCCCGTGACGTGTGCCCAAATGGGGGACAGATGGTAGACACAGGAGACGCCCAGGGACTGACCCCTGGTGCAGACTCTACAGCCACTAGCCCGGAACCCTGGCCCGCCCACCAGCCTGGGCCCCGAGCCCACCTGTACAGCTGCCCCTCGCTGCCCAGCTGGAAATGCTCATACTGGGCGTAGGCCTCGTTGCCCTCCCAGTCTTGCAGCTCCACGCGCAGAGAGTAGGCAGCCCTGCTGGTGAGCTGGTGCACGACCTCGTTGCCCAACCAGTGCTCCCCGGCCAGGTCACCGAAGCCCTGTGGAGAGTGAAGGGTAGGAGTGGGTGTCATGCTGGGATGGGAGGCTGCACCCCTGGCTGAGGAGTTGGGCTGGGCCAGGCTCCAACACCACTTAATCCAAAACCACTTTGCCTAATGATTAAGTCCATAAAAGACAGTGTAGGCAGGCCTAGGGATGGGAGTTCCCCACCTCCTGGGGCAAAGGGACGAAGACTTTTCTAAGTGTAAAATTCTGTTAAAAATAATTGAAATCACATTTCTACGGAGTTTAAGAACAAGCAAAATGAATCTGTGGTCATAGAAGTCAGAATAGCAACTACCTTTGGGGGGAGTATGGACTGGGACACACAGAGGCACTGGGGGGCACAGGGAGGGCTTCTGTGGGGCCAGCAGTGTTGAATACCTAGCTTTGAATGATGATCACATGGGTGAATACCTATGTGAAAATCCACTGAATATCTTAGGCCTAAGACTTGTGTACTTAGCGGGTTGTCTGTAGAACCTCAATAAAAAATTAAAGATTTTAATCAGCTGCATAAATTGTACAGCAAACTTTGTTCAGTGACATGGCAGCTGCTGCAAGATTTCAGCAACATAGAAATGCAAAGCTGAGCACGTTAGGTGTCACCAGTGTCCCAGGGTGAGGAGAAACCAATGGCCTCGGCCAGAGCAACAATTCAGCACCAAGGACAGGGGCACCTAAGCCCCACTACCCATTTTAGCCACAGGCGCTGCTGATCAGCCTAATGATCAATATTCAGGGCTCTTGTGTATTTCTGCGTCTGAGTATCCTCTTTCTTTTTTTGCCATTTCAATAATTGTTTAAAACCCAACTGGCTCAAGAACACTCCTATCTTAATTTGGTATTTTTTTTTAAGTATTTATCAAATGAACAGTAAGCAGACACAACTAATGATATCATTGCATTTCCACGTATCTTTTTCTATTTCTTTTGCTTGTGGAAACTTTAAGAGCTTTTAAGTCAGCTTGCCAAAAATCCTTTATTCAAAATATAACTAACAGATTGGAAGATAATCCAGCATTACATCTCATCTTGTTAAACGCATGGGTCTTTGAGCCAGCAATTCCATGTTAAAGAATCTCTCCTGCAAATGTGATTAGATTAATGTGTGCAAAGACAAGGACATTCGTTTAAGCAAGGCAGCCAGGGGTGGGCAGGGGAGATTATTTCCTCTGCTCCATTTTTTTGTATTCTTAAAAAAAGTTTAAGCAATATGTATATATAATCTTTCCATAAATAAAAAAATGAAGTTAAACTTGTATTCCTAGGATATGTGTCAGAACTTGCAAAAAGAAGGTTCGATTTCCGGTGATGGAGTCCCTGACAGTGAATGTGCCCTGGGAAAATCTGTTTGAAGGTGGTTGGTTTTAGTGGGTTGATTTTTTTCTGGGAAGGGTCGAGGGCAAACCGGTGCCCTCTCTATGATCCACCAGGTTTCAGGGCTGAAGAGCCGTTTCCTGGGGCAGCAGTGTTACCTGTTTGTAATCTCTCCAGTTCCTCTGGAAGTTCACAGTGCCATTCTCCCGGCGCTGGATAAGAGTCCACCCGCCTCCATTGGCCTCCATGTCACAGAACACCTGGAAGGAATTGGGTGGTGGTGGGGGAGGGAATTGGAAGCCCCCGGAAGCTGTCAGAAGCAGGTCTGGGCCAGTCCAATTTTGAGTTGGCCGACATTCTTACAGAGCAACAAGTGAGCCTGGTGGTCAAGGGTGTCAGAAGTATCCAGGTTCATACTTCCCACTTACTGTCATCCTTTCTCTAAAGTCGTGGGCAAGTGGTGCCCCCTCAGAGCCTTCCTTTCCTCATTCATAAAATGCAAAGTATTAAAACCTTAACCTCTTTGTGCCTCAGTTTCTCACCTGCAAATTGGCTTGATGCGAGAACTATGTAAGCTGAGCCATCTAAAGAACAGAGCCTGGGCATACCAGGAACTCACTAAGTGGAGGCTTTTCCCTTGCTGTTATTGTGAAGTTGTGTAAGGATTAAAAGCCGAGAGATGTAACACTCTTGGCACACAGTGTAGACTCAGGAAATGTTATTACGTTCAGCAGACATGTTTTCTGAGCACCTCCTACATACAAAGCTCCATTCATGGCACAGGGATGCCAATCTGGATAAGACAGAAAGAGTCTTTCTCTCAAAGAGCTTGCCATCCATCATAATCTCTTTCAGCCTAATCTTTGTTCACATATCATTTTTCCAGCCAGTTCAGTATATGTTCAGTGTTCAGTGAGGACACACTTGGTCCCTGGTCCCATACTAGATGACAGAGACAAATCAGAAATAAATCAACCCTCAGGGCTGGCTTGGTCTGGAAGGGGTATGATAGGGTAGGCAGACAATTGATTATGAACATTTGGGTAGCTACAAGGAGAGCTCCTAAGAAGGAGTCACTGGTCAACCCTGGGAGGCTTCTCAGAGGAGGTAGCATTAGAACAGGGCCTTGGCATGTGCCTGACAGGCAGGCAAGGGGAATGGCACCTCCAGTGGAGGAAGCAGCTCTGACAAGGTAAAGGCCAGCTCAGGGAGAGAAGACAGTGGCATTTGTTGTGGAACTAGCAGAGGGTGCAGAAAGGGAAACTGGGGTCCAGAGAGAAGGGACTTGCTCAAGGCAAGCAAGACTGAAGTAAAGCAGAGGTATGATCCCAGAACTTCGGCCTCCCAGAATTCCACCATAGCTGAATTGACTTAATTTCATGTAGGGTATTTACTTAAAAAGTCATGTCCTTTTAAAAACCTTAAATACTTAGATTAACTGTATTTTGAAAGGAAATCTTACCAGTATCATAAATTGAAAACTCTAACACTCGTTTTTATTCAGGTAATTATAAAAATAAATACAAAGAAAACGTGCAATTCTGGGTAGAAAGTGAGGGCCTGATGTCTGCGTCAATGGAGGAGTGGAGCAGGTGTGTGTGAAGCGTTAAAGACGGTCTGGAGACAAACCGATACAGGAATACAAAGGAAATCGAACAGGGAATTAGGAGTTGTGAAGACTGGCTAGTTGTTCCCCATACTCTTTCACTTCTGGGACTGGCCCCCAAACCCTCCCTCCTGATAGCCACGCTCTCCCTTGACCCCTGATCTATCCGATAACGTGTTCTCAAAGCCCAGGGCAACCTTGGAAACCCTCACTGGAGATGGTGGGATCTCTATCAGCCCTGGTCCCTAATTTCCCACATGGAGCAGAGCCCAACACCTGCATTCAACAGGAGTATATGTTAATTAGAAATAAACTTCTTTTGGGGCGCCTGGGTGGCTCAGTCA
Organism: Ursus maritimus; assembly: GCF_017311325.1. NCBI lineage: Eukaryota > Metazoa > Chordata > Mammalia > Carnivora > Ursidae > Ursus > Ursus maritimus. The sequence goes on along the minus strand of NW_024424675.1, from coordinate 21,040,015 downwards.
AACATCTGCCTTTGGCTCAGGTCATGATCCCAGGGTCCTGGGATTGAGTCCTGCATCGGGCTCCCTGCTCAGTGGGGAGCCTGCTTCTCCCTCTCGCCTGCTGCTCCCCCTGCTTGTGGTCTCTATCTCTCTGACAAATAAATAAAATCTTCAAAAAAAAAAAAAAAAAAAAAGAAAGAAACTTCTCTGTGTTAAGCCCCTGGATTTTCGGGGTTGATTTGCTGAATCAGCTAGCATTACCTTACACAACACGGAACTGTTTTCTGCCATTCTAACTGAAAGCATCTCTGGAGAAGCTGCAGGAGAAGGATGCACCCCAACTCCGGGAACTTCTGCTTTACCCCCACATTCGGACCTCTGGTCACCCCACCTTCTCTGATATCTCAGATGTTGGATAAGGCCGGAAGCTGATGAGGGGTGGCCTGCCAGGGACGCCCTCGGTTCAACACCCTCAGATAGCCTCAGCCCCCAGGCGGTCCCCTAACCTTCCTGGGCTCCGTCATATTGGCCACATGGATGGTGTAGATGCCACTGACATTGGCCCCGAAGCGCTGGATCTCTGCACAGTCCTGGAACACCTGCTCAGCTGCCCTCACAGAGGCTGCGATGGGACAAAGCAAAAGCAATTGGAGGTAAGCGAAGGAGAGAGGGAGGGGGCCGGGTGCGCACTACTTCCTGCCGGCTTCTGGGCTGAGAGGTGCCGGGGACAGGAAGAGGTATCAGACCTGGGAAGGTTTCCTAGAGGAGGTGACTGTGAGCTGGGATCTGGATAAGGAGCAGGTGCCACCTAGGAGAAGGGGAAATTGTTCCAGGCAGAGGGAACAGCAAGTGCAAGGGCTCCAAGGTGGGAACAGTCCTGGTGTGTGCAGAGGACGGTGCAGTGAGGGGAAGTGGTGGAGGCCAGGGAAGGAAATGACCCACCACCCATGAGAGCAGAGCTGAGCGGCCAGAGAGAGCTCTGGCTGTCTGATGAACTTGACAGAAGTAGGTCAAAGCTGCCACGGGCAGGGTCACCAAGGAAGGAGCGATGAGGCTGAGTTTCCGCAGGGGCCAGGTCAGCCTTGCAGGCCAGGATGAGGAGCCCAGGCTGTGCCGAAGAGGAATGCTCTGGCCAGAGTGTGGAACAGGGACTGGAGGGGATGAGACTCAAAGCAAGAAGGCCAAGGATGAGGCTGCTAGAGTCTTCCAGGAGAGGTAGTTGGGGTCTGAACTCCAAGGAGGTCTTGCCCCCCTTTTATAGACCAGGAAACCAAGGCCCAGGAGTAAGGTAACTGACTCAAGGGCCCTTAGCTGGGGGCACGGGCAGAGCCTTCCTGCTCTCTAGGTCATCCGAGAGCCTTAGAGCCTTGGCCCAGACGCACAACTCCACAGTGCCCTTCTCTGGTTACATGGGGCAAGAGGGACTGGGTGTTGGGGCAAAAGGTGCCTGAGGCAAGGTGCCCAACACAGCCTTCTCCCCAGACTGGCGAGCAGACCCTGGGTCACAGCTGGAGCCTGGGCTAGCGGTGAGTCTGTGCGGAGAGGCCTTGGGCCGGGGCCTGCATCTGGGGCTGAGCTACAATACACCCACACATGGGACTCATTTAGGCGGCTTCCATGCCAGGGCTACGCACAAGCCAGTGATGGGTTCGGGTCATTCTGTATCTCATGGTTTGGAAGGTATCCACTTCTCCTGCCTGTGGCTTCCTTGGGGCCTCAAATCCCTTAACCCAGCAGGGCCTGCCCGACTTAGACAGAGCCGTGGTGCCATCCTCTGGCCCCGAATCACTGCCAGCCATAGTGCCTGGAACCCATCACTATTGCCTGATTCCCTGTGCCTTAAAGACTTCCCAGCCTCCTGCTATGGCGATCCAGCAGGAGTAGAAAGCCCTTCTTAGCTCTTTCTCTCACCCAGCCATTCTCCACTGCCCTGTTCCAATTGAGCTTCCTAAAACATAGTCCCACTGGGTGCAAAACCGTCGTGTGGCTCCTGGCTGTCCCCAGGTTCATGTGCTCTCTCCTCGGCACAGCCTTTCAGGCCTTCTGTGGCCTGGAAATTTCAAGAACACTGCTAGCACATAGTGACACATAGTAGGTATTCAAAAATAAGCATTTCCTCCTTCTTCCTTTAGAGACCCAGAGAAGGGCAGGTGGGTGTTTTTGCAAGACTACGCTGTCCACTGCTGCATCCCCAGCACCCGGCACTGGGCCTGGCACACAGTGGGTGCTCAATAAGGGTTTTGCTGACTGAGTGTTTGAAGCCAAAACCAGCAATGCCTTGGCCACCCCAAGTGGGCCCCACCAGAAGGAGTCAGTGAGAGTTGGGGAGAGGGACCCAGGCATTGTTCTCCCTTCTCAGAAGGTAGGACCAAAGATGCTTCCTCACTTCTGTTTGGCCCTCCTGGGCTTAGGGACAAGGGCGACAGGGTGAGAGAAGTCCTTGGGGAACGGTGAGTCTAACCTCTCCGTTCTATAGATAAGGAAACTGAGGCCAGAGGAGGGGTGGGGCAAGTCTGAGCAAGGGAGATGGAGCGTGTGGATCCTGGAACCCAAACTGTTCAGTCTGGGCTCGTGGCATCCTTATTAGCCTCACTTCCGTTAAACAGATGGGGAAACTGAGGCCAAGAGAGGGACGGGGCATGCCCAAGGTCACTCATGGAGTCAGGGGGTAGAGTCTGGATTGGTTCCTCCCGGGACTCTCATCCTCACCATTATTATTGATTGTTGTTGTTTCTGTTTTACAGGTGTTGGGAGAGGGGCCGGGCCGCCCGCCCCAGCCGTCAGTGGCTTCCGAGGTGGGGGGTGGGAGCGAGCCGTGAGGGTAAGCGGGGTCTCCCTCCCCTCCCCTCCCCTGCCCTCCTCCCGCACCGCCCCAGGCACCCCGCTCGCTCACCCGGCTCCTGGGCCACGACGCGCACCAGGCGCTGCACAGACTCCAGCAGCTGACGCTGCTGGCGCTGCAGGAGACTGGAGTTGCTGCTGGCAGCGCGCAGGCTGCGCTCGAGGCCCGCCAGGGCGCCGCTCTGACGGCCCAGCAAACGCCGCAGCCGCTCCTTCTCGCCTCGGAGGGAAGCCAGCTCCGCCTGCTGCTGCGTCTCCAGGGCCTGCACCCGCGTCTCCAGCGCGCTGCGGGGCGGGGGGCGCACGCGTCAGCCCGCTGTCCCCGTCGCGCAGCCACACTCGCGCGCTAGCCCCTGGGGCCCGGGGGGCACCCCGCGGAACAGATCCGCGCCGAGGCTCAGAGAGGTAGAGCGTCCTGCCCGGGGTTGCACAGCTTGGGGGGTGGGACGTGCCCACCGGTGGCAGAGAGTGAGGAGGGGAGGAGAGAGATACCCAGCTCTGGAGGAAGATGGATTGGGGTGCACAGAAGAAAGAGGTGCGGGTGGGAGGACTTGCTGGCAGCCAGGAAATCGTTACAAATCCCCAGTATGCCTGCCCTTTGACCTAGCAGTCCGCTCTCAGGAGATAACCTCCAGGGAGCAGGCTGGAGAGTGCCCCTTGGGAGACTGGTTATACTAGAGAAAAGCGAAACAGCTTAATGTCCAACAGCCAGAGCTGGCTGAGTCTGTTTTCTTTCCGTGTCCCTGGAAATGTTCTGGAACCACGAAGAGCAAGGAGGCAGAGCGCATTTGCACGGAATTGGAAGGATGCCCGGGACGTGGAGACAACTGCGCCGGCACCTCGGTGCCTCCAGTCCAGTCGCACGTGTGCGAAGACAAAACAAGAGAAAGAAAAAATGGAGCGGGAACCCGGTGAGCTGATAGGAAAGGCATGGAAAGACACGTGGAAGGACACGGCGCTGCCTGAACTCATAGATAAAGTGAAGACAATTCGCTAAGTGGGGCTCCTCTTTCCCAGCGGGTCCCGGAGGAGGGAGACTGGGAGGGAGGAAGATGGAGGAGGCTGGAGGGAACCCGCTTTCCCTTTCGTTTTATAGGTCTCTGTTGTCTGGTGATATACTAAACACGGAGCATATTTGTCATAGAGTTTTTCTTTTCTTTCTTTCTTTCTTTTTTTTTTTTTTTTTGAAGAGTTTTAGAAAAAGCAAAAAGCTTTTGACTCAACTCTTCCACTTTGGCATTTTATCCTGGCTTGCTCCGGCGCGTGTGCAAGGAGGTATGGGGACATTGTTGGGGGCTTCGCATTGAACAGGAGTAAGAGACAGGAAACAACCTTAATACCCATTAATTGGGGGCTGGGGATATAAGTGTGGGCACAGCCATAGGGTGGAACACGCAGCAGTTAGAGAAAAGAGTGGGCAAGTGCATCGTGCAATTATGGAACAGTTTCCAGGATACTTGGAAAAAAGGGGGGCAGAAGAGCCGTCTGCTCCATTTGGGTTCAAGAAGGGCAAAAAGAGGCCTAGGCACACATATTTACATACTCATAGGAAACCCCCAAATGTCAGCTTATAGAATGTCTGCTGGGGGATAAGGATTTCTGTCTATGTGCTCACTTCTGTAACCCCGGTGTGTAGAACAGTGTCTCACATGTGGTTAAGAGCTCAAAAAACAATTATTGGTTGAATGAATGGAAGAGGACAAGAAGCTAGGAAGAGGGGTTACCTGTGCTGTGGGTGGGGCGTGGCTGAGGGATTGGATAGGAAGGAGACATTCTCTGATCTATGAGGTTATGCCAACCCATTCTCCAGACTAGAACGAGTCTAGTCAGGGCAGAAGGAATTTCCCCTGAGCCCCGAATTCTGCCGGAGGAAGAGAAAAAATTGGGGTACACTCTAGAATTCTAGAATTTTAGCTGTCTGCATGGGCCAAGTGCTTACTGAGGACATCCTCCGTCTTCACTGACTTCAAGGCAACTGGTGCCAATTCAGGCTGTCCCCGTCCCTGCCCTCCCCCAGCTCGGGGTGGGAGCATAAGAATAAGAGGGTGGACAAACTATCATTAGCTGCCCGCAGATCAGAGGGAGCTGGGTGGACCCGACGGCCTTATCTTGACCCAGCACGTGAGCAACAATAACATCCCCCTCCCCCTGCCCCGTACACAGGCCCCTGGCTGCTTTGGTGTGTAGGCTTTGCCTCCTCCAGCACCCTGACCTTGACAGTTTTCCTCCACTCAGCTCGAAACCAAGATGAAATCAGCCTCAGATGTCCATTTCTCTGCCTTATCTGTACCCCATGACTCTTTCATTCTTTGTAATTTGCAGGGTGTTCCTCCCAAGGGTATTTGCTTACAAATGCTGAGACTCTCAGCCAGTGTAGACGAGAAGCTGGCAATGTGGTTGCTTCTGGGAGAGGGAATCAGTGGACAAGATCTGATTTACTTATTTACAAATAAGTAAATCAAATAAAAATTTACAGGGTGAATTGTACAGCATGTAAACTATAGCTCAATAAAGCTGTTAAAAATTTCTAAAAGGAAGGAAGGAAGGAAGGAAGGAAGGAAGGAAGGAAGGAAGGAAGAAAGAAAGAAAGGAAGAAAGGAGGAAAGAAAAAAAAGAAAGAATGGAGAAAGAATCAGGGTGTCCCGAGACCCTGGGGAAATGTCTGTCTCCTGTCTCCACCCAGGGGTGCCTGTCTGGCCCCCAGCCCAGCCCCAGGGCCCACCTTCCCTCCCAGCTTGAGTCTGGGCTCCAGCCCTGGTTTCAGTCCTTACCCCCAGCTCTGCCTCCACCTGAGCCCCCCAAATGGTCCCTCCCTTCAGTCCTAATCTGGGGCCCCAGCTCTAGCCCCAGCCCCTGTCCCAGGCACTAGCCCAAATACGGCTTCCAACCCTGGCCCCAGCCCCAGCCCCAGCCCAGTCCTGGCTCTGGTGTCCCCCCTGGGTCCCACCCGACTTGGGTCCCAGGCTGGCCCTCGCCCCCAGCCCCGGCTGGTGCCAGGGTACCAGCGCCCACCTGTTGCGGCCCTGCAGCCTGTGGAGCTCATGGCCCTGCAGTAGCAGCTGCTTCTCCAGCTTGTTGGTGGACAGCGAAGTCTCCAGCAGCTGGATCTCCATGCGGGATGTCTGGTTCAGGACCTGTCCCAGCAAATAGGAAGGGGAAGGGGGCGACGCAGACCCTGCAGGAGCCCCGCCTGGCAGCCGCCCGCCTGCCCAGGGGCTCTGCCGTTCCAGCAATGTGCTGACCTATTTCCATCCTCCCAGCAGTTTGTTCCTATAGTCGTTCATTCCTTTATTCATTCCTTATTCACTCACTCAGTCACTCACAGCTCAGCTGAGTTTATGGTCTGCCTCCTGAATTTGCTCTTCCCGGTCACTGCACACAGCAGGCGCCACTTCGTGCCCCAGGAGGACCCTGCCTTGACCAGCCCCTCCCGCTCCAATCCAATCTACCGGCAGGTCCTGTCAGATCCGGCTTCCAAATGGGCACCTGACCACTCTCCACTCTCCGCCACCGGCCCACCCTGGTCTTGGTCTCCGTCATCTCTTGCCCTGTGTTCTGTGCTACCCTCCTCACAGGGCTCCCTGCCCCCACCCTTGTCCCCTACAATCCTTCTTCTGCTGTGCCGTCCAAGGCAGCCTTTTAAAATGCGGCCCATCTGCTCAGAATCTCCCTGTGGTTCCCACTACACGCAGTGGAAAAGTTCCAGTCCTCATGATGGCCTACAACGCCCTGCGATGTCCTCTGTCCCCATGGCCTCTGTGAACCCTTGCCCACCCCTCTCCCCCTGGTCGCTCCGGCTGCACTGACCTCCTGGATGTTCCTGGAGCTTGCCCGCACGGTCCCGCTGCTGGGCCTTTGCACATGCTGTTCTCCCTGTTCCGGAAGGCCCTCCTGGTGAGCCTGGCTCTGATCCTACCTTCTCCGCAGTGCCTTCCTGAACTCCCTGTCTAAACTTGCAAGCCATCCCTTCACCGCTCCTCGCGCACACTCCCTCCCTCCTGTCGCTGCCGTTTTCTCCTGAGACTCTCACCCTCTCACATATGCGGGTTATTTATCCCGTTCGTTCTCCTGGGGGTCATTAGAAAGGAAGATGCACAGGGTGGGGCACGTGTCTGTTTCATTTGCGGCTCTCAGATAGAACCGGGCACCTCCCACCGTGCCTGGCACATAGTAGGACTTCGACAGACACCTGCCTATTTGTCGTTCCATTCATGTACTCACCTTCCTGTTTGTTCCCTCCCTCCCCTTCTGCTGCTCCCACTGCCTCCTGTCTCAGAGCTGCTGGCCCCGTGAGGTTGAATGAATTCTCTATGAACCATCTTTCCCTGGAGCCCTCGGAACCCCCGAGTGCTGCTACCGCCTCTCATCCCAGTGCCCAGCCCAGACCCGGAGTCACCGGAGTCACAGAGGCAGAAGAACCTAGCCCAGGGCCCTCCCCCAGGGGCATGGCCTGGTGGTCCGAGTGTTTCATGACAGGGTCGTCAGGGAAGGGCCCCAGGGTGCTACAGGCCCAGAGGAGGCCCAGACTTTACCCAGAGACAGAGGTCAAGGCAAGATGACCCAGGCTGTAAGCCAGCCCTGCTGGCCACAGCCTTCCCCTCCCCCCCCCCAACGCCACCTGCTTGGCCTCCGTACCTGAGCCTCCACGTCAGTCAGCTTGCGGGTCTGGGCGGTGGTCTGGTTCAGGAGGCTGGTGCCTAGCTCCAGCATGGTGGCTGTCTGGTTCTGGACCATGTGCTGTTGGACCTGTGCCAGCTCTGACCTCAAGTTCATCTGGATGTACCTTTCTAGCTGTGGGGAGACCATGGGCTGGGGTCATGGGTAGGGGCTGGAGGAAGGTTCCTGTCCCTTCCTGTGTCTTCATGAAGGACATACAGCAAAGAGCACAGGCCTCCCTGCCGGGCCAGGCCACCATTACCTCTCACCTGGACTATTCCAGTAGCTTCCTCCCTGGGTTCTTTGCCTCCATCCTTGTCCCATGCACAATGCATCCTCCACTCAGTAGCCCGAGGGATCTTGTTAAACCTAAGTCAAATCAAATTCCTCCTCTGCTAGAAAGAAACCGTCCCAGAATTCCTATCTTACAGGAAAAGGCAAAGTCTTCCCTCCATGACCTGGCCTTCTGCTCCCACTCTGATTTCCTCTCCCAGTCCTCTCCCACACTCTGCTCCAGATGCAATGGCCTCTGAGACAGCCCTCCAGCAAGGCAAGCACACACCTACCTCAGGGCCTTTGCACATACTGTTCCCTCTGCCTGGAAATTCCCTCCCTCCCACCCCCATCTTCATGGCTCACTCCCTCATGTCATTTCAGGTGTCTTCCTACCACTTATCACTCCCCAAGTTTATATTACATATTTATCTGTCTATTGTCTGTTTTACCATTGGAATGTCAATTCCATGAAGCTAGAGACTGGGTCTTACCCCTTTATCTCTGTATCTAGCACAATGCTTAGCGCCCAGTAGGTACTCAATACATATGTGTTCAATGAATTGATGGAAAAGCAGGGAGCAGCAAGGGTCAGAGAAGAGCTCCTAGTGTCATGCCCATTACAAGAGTTTGCAGGTCTATTCACCCAGCTTGGACTTTTATTTTCTGCTCCCCTCCATCTGCCGGACAGTCTCCAAGGGTTCTCTCAGCTCAGATGTTCTGGGATCCCACGAGCTAACATTCATATCTTTGACAGTGCTGCTCTCTTTCCCAAGAGCAGTTGAAGCCGGTCTGGCATGAGACCAGGATCAAGTTGCAAAGGTGAACAGTGTGTTCTCAGGGCTCAGTGCCCGCAGGCAGAGAGCCGGTGCCCCTCGGCCAATCCCTCTCCATTCTGCACACATGCTGGCCTCTGGCCATCACCCCCACCCCCTGGCCCTGGCTCCTTCCCTTGCCCTCTTGCTCAGTCTTCCAGGAGGTCTGACAGACAGGGCAGCTCCCAGGGTCCCTGGGAAGACCGGCACTCCCCAGGGAGAGGTGATGACCTTGGCTGGGGGGCCAGGCTCTAGCTCTTTCCTCCTTGGTCTCTTCTCCCCTCTGCCATCTTTTTTTTTTTTTTTTTTTTAAGATCTATTTATTTGAGAGAGAGAGAGCGCGCACAAGCGGGAGGGGCAGAGGCAAAGGGAGAGAGAATCTCAAGTGGACTCCACACTGAGTCTGAAGCCTGACATGGGGCTCGAGGCCGGGCTCCATCTCAGGGACCTGAGATCACGATCTGAGCGGAAACCAACAGTCGGATGTTTAATGGATTATGCCACCAGGGCACCCCTCCCCTCTTCTGTCTTAACAGTCTGCTCCCATCCCTTCCTCCCACCCCTGCTTTTCAAGGCCCGTGTTCCCTTGTAGTGCAACATCAGATCCTGGAGGGGGCGCATGTGAGCGGTGCCGGTACTGACTACCGCAGTGATTCTCAAAGTGTGTACCCCACAGCAGTCACACCGGGGAGCTTGTTAAAAATGCAGATTTCTAGGTCCCACCCAGACCTACTGAATCAGAAATTCTGGGGTGGCGCCCAGCCATCCCGGTGAATCTGATGGTTTCTCAAGTGTGAGAACTCCTGGGGGGGCGCAGTCACAAAAGGGACTGAGGACCAGGGGACAGGCTCATCGGAGCTTCTCAGGTCTTTGTCCTGTGGCCCCTTCCTTCCTCCCCTGCCCCATCAGCCCCCCGCACCGCTATCCCCTGTAACAGACAAACATGCACCAGACGCTTCCATCAAAAACAAATTCTTGACTCTGCAGTCCCCCCAGCTGTGCCTCTGATTTCCCTGGTCCCCTCAACAGCAAAACTTCTTCAAGTTGCCTCCAGTTTCTCACCTCCATCCTCACCCCCGCCTCTAAAAACATTACCAGTATTATTATGGTGTACTGAGCACATACAAACAAGCACAAGGAAGGATATAAGAAAGTCTGTGTATTTACCACGTTCAAGAAAAACGTATAACCCACACTGGAGCGCTTTTGGGCCGCTCAGTGGCTTGAGCATCTGACCTGACTCCTGGTTTCAGCTCAGGTCATGATCTCAGGATGGTGAGACGCCCCCCCCCCCCAACAATCAGTCTTTGCACTCAGCAGGGAGTCAGTCTGCTTCTCTCCCTATCCCTTTGCCCCTCCCCCTGCTCACTCTCTCAAATAAATAAATAAATCCTTAAAAAATATATCTATATATACACACACACACACATAAATCTTGTGCTCCCTGGCCTGCCTCCCCAACCCTGAGGACCCCCTTCTCTCCTTAACTTGCCTGGTCATCATCTCCTAGACAAGGGAGGCCCAGGGACCCTTCCATGTCCTCTTACTGTCCCGCTCAGCAGCACGCAGGGCAGATGGCTACTCCCAAGTTCTGGAAGCACTTCCCAGATGCTCCTTCTCCTAGTTGTTCTCCTACCCATGGTCACCCCTCTCTGCCTCCTTCTTCACCAGGCTCCTACATGTCAGGGGGCTCTCGGCCCAGGTCTGGGCCCTTGTCTCTCTGTACGTTCTCTCCCTAGGTCAGGGGTCCATAGTGGGGACCACAGGGTCTGCAAAGAGAATTCAGGGCGTCCATGAACTTGGGTGAGAAAACACTCTTTGGTTCAATAACCTTTAAGTAAAGTTCGGCGTTTCCTTCAATTTTGAGTGGAGGCCGCAAACCATAGCGCCATTAGCTAATCCCGCGACTTCATCACCAGTAGAAATCACCACTATTTCCATACCACAGTGCAAATATTAGACTGTCTTTTTTTTTAAAGATTTTATTTATTTATTTGAGACAGAGTGTGTGAGCATGAGTGGTGGGGGGAGGGGCAGAGGGAGAGGAAGAAGCAGGCTCTCCACTGACAGGGAGCCCTACGCAGGGCTCAATCTCATGACTCTGAGATCATGACCGAAGCCAAAGTCAGACGCTTAACCAACTGAGTCACCCAGGCGCCCCTGTTGCAGCATCTTAAATACTGGTTTGGCGCATCAGGACCTCAGAATGATGGACGTTCTCCAACCCACCCTGCATAATGCTACCACTAGAGCAGACCTGATATTCGCTATTTTGGTTACAATGGCAACATCACTGGGTGTGCTTATGCTTTCATTTTACACATTTAAAAGTGTTTCTCTGAAAAGGGGTCTATTAGCTTCACCCAGGACCAGATGCCAAAGTGTTCAGGGCCCCAAATGCATCAGGAGCCCGGGTGCAGGGACTCCTGTTGGTCCTACGACTGTCATGTGCTGACTGCACGGCTCCGCCTCCCACCACACTTCTCCCCTCAAAGTGCCACCCACTCGCCATCTCCACGTGGGCTTCCAACAAGCATCTCAGGCAAAAATATCCAACGTGGAGCCCTTGGTTCTTCAGCTCCCACTGCCCTGTCTCTGCGTCCCTACCCGACTCCCCCTCCCTCCCCCCACCTTTCCCGTGGCAAATGGCCCCAAACCCAGACCTTATCCTTGATGCTTCTTTTTCTCACCCGCTGCACTCAACCCTCTAGGGGGTTCTGGCCACTACGATCCCAATACAAGTTTTGGATCTGCTCCCTTCCCTGCACCCTGGGCCAGGCTACTGTCATCCCCATGGGTTGGCTTCAGGGGTGCTCCCCACCCGCCTCTGTCAGCTCCCTGGGATTGCTAACGTGTGGCTGCCGCGGCGCCCCAGAGGGATAGGGGAGGCAGAGCTATACTGAGGCTGCCCTTGCCCTCTCCGGCGAGTCACAGACTTCCCGGAGCCTGGTGCAAAATGCAGACTCCCAGGCCCAGAGCTTCGGCTCCGGGCAGACCAATAGCGAGTTCAGTCCTGAGACGAGACTTTCTCACACGTGTCCCCCGAGCCTCTCATTTGCAGGTGGACACCCTGAGGCCCAGAAGGCTTGCCCAAGGTCACCACCTAGTGGGCTAGATCCCCGACTCCCTGCCGAGGGACTTCTTCAGGGTAGCTTAGGGGTCATCTCAAGTGACAGGAGTTCCCTAAGTACATGCATTGGTCCCCCACTTGTCCTGTGGCTTCGAGTGGCTGGGTGGGGCCCAGGCCACCCACAGCTGGGGCCCATCACCCAATTTGCCACACCCGCCCACCAGCATGGGTCCTGGGGTGGGTAATTTGGGCCAGATGGGCCCATTTTGGCCATGCTGGGCTCTGGTGAGTAATGTTGGCCTGCGTGGTGGGGATTGGGTCTGGTCCAGACCCAACGCACCAAGGATGAATGATACAGAGTGAAGTAAGCCAAACTCGAAAGGCTACATGCTGTAGGATTTCATCGATGGAAAAGTCGGAATCCATTGTGTTGCCAGGGCCTGGGGTCCGGGGTTGGGGACTGACTGCAAAGGGTCATAGGAGAACTTTCTAGCATGTTGGCAAGGTTCTATATCATGACTGTCGCAGCAGTTGCACGACTGTATACGTTTGTCACTACTCAGAGAACCATATGCTAGAAAGTTGCGCCTCACCGTGTGGACTACCCGTCAGTAAAGAACACACCCACCGAAACAAGGTTCTAGAAAATGTCCCGTATGAACGTATGTATCATGACGATAAATAGAGTTTCTCAAACAAACCCCTCACCCTCTGAGCGTCATTTATGTACCGCTCAGGAATCTCGTGAGCACCTGCGCTAGGCCCGGTGCTGGGGACAGGAAATCAGGAATGAACAAAATCGGCGAGTTTTCTGATTCCAGCGCACTTTCACGAAGTCATCGGTGAAATTCCAGTAGTGATGAGTGCTGTGAAGGAGACGAGACAGGGCAGCGAGTGGGGTCAGGGGGAGTTAGGCCAGAGTGGCAGGGCACCCCTCACTGGAGGGGCCGCCTGTGCTGAGAGGCTTGCCAGCTGTGACAAAGTCAGGAGGAAGGGAATTCTAGACAAAGGGAAAGACGAATGCACAAGCCCTGAGGTGTGAGTGTGTCTGGCGTGTTTGAGAATCAGAAAGAAGGTCAATAACAGTGACTTGCCCTGCCTGTCTCTTCCTTGGACAATGGTGCACGAGGCTCCTATTTGGGAAAGCGTTTTGTCAACGACAGAGAAAAGCCAACGAGCAAAGAGTAGTTAGTGCTTTGTAGCTGATGAGCCTGGGTTTGAATCAAAGCTCTCAAACTAGGGGCTGTGTGACCTTGGGCAGGTCCCTCTACCTGTCTGGGCTTCTTCTCTAGCATGGAGGTCATCACGGCTCCTATCTCTGCGATGTCGGGAGGAGGAGGATTCCTGAGACGACCTGTGTAAAGGGTCTGGGGCTTATTACATAATCAGCACAAGACCAACCCCAGTATGGCTGTCATGAATGACCAGGCAACTGTTAAAAAGAAGGAGGTTGACCTTCATCGGAGGTTGATCTAAAAAGAGGTCCCAGTTATACTTTTGGGTGAGACCAGCAAGATGCAGAACATTTGCCGCAGTGGGCCCGCTCATCTCTAGCTGAACCGAGCCCTTCCCACAGCAAGGAATATGGGCCATAGACTGCTACTGTGGTCGTACCAACGCCCGTGACTGTCACCAGGAGACACCCCAGACATTCTCGTGTCTCACCACAGTGACTGCGGACTTTCAGGACATATTGTTTACACTCATTGTGAGGTCTCGGGCACTAGATCATTGGATTCTGTTATTTACTGTATTAGCCCAGGAGCAAGAGAGGATGCTATCACAACTGTTTAAGAAGTATTTAGATAATCTGTATCTCAAGGCAATGTGTTTCCTTTGTAAACCAATGCATTTAATTTTACATTTGAAAAAATCTTTCAGAGAGAGGGTCCAGAGCTTTGCCAGATGCCAGAGAGGCCCAGGGCACAGGGAAAGTTAAGACCTCTGCAGACCCTTCTCACCGATGCCCCCTCAGTGGAGCAACTCCCCCCCAGAGTGCAGGGGGACTGGCCTGCCTTTGCTTCTGGAGCCTCGGAGGGTGTCTGGCAATTCATAGGTGCTCCGTGGATGCTTGTTTGGTAGAATGAATGAATGTATTGGACACCTCTCCTCCTGGAAGAATCAGCTTTGAAATAAATATCACTGTGTGGCTCTGTCTCACGGCTTGTCACCTCCAGCTTTTGTGCAGGGAAGGCCAGCAGGGGAGAGCCCACCGTCACGACCCCAGCTGGCCAGAGCTGCATTGGAGTGGGTGCCCGGGGTTCCCACAACATTTGTGGGACCCTTTGGGAGTCAAGGGCATCTCTGCACAGTGTCTAACCCTAAGTCACTGTGGGCACGATCTCATAGGAGGGTGCGGGACTGGTCCCCTGGGTGAGAAGAACACTGGAGGGGAATGAGGCCCAGCAGCAACCCCTCCAGAGGCCGGAAAGGCTTCTAGCATGAGATCTCTAGGCTCTGGGTATGAATCCCAACTTCTCCACTCACTGGCCATAGGACCTGAGTGGAGTGTTTCTGCTCCGAGTCTCAATTTCCTTATCTGTCAGATGGGGAACCAGGGGGAACCAAGAAACCCCCTTTTGGGATTAGTGTGAAGGATAAATGAGACACCTGGACAAAAAGCCAGAGGGTACCTGGCCCATAGCAGGTTCTCCTTGCATCACCCCTTAAGAGATTCTGGAATCTTCATCTTGCTTTAACTGTACTTATTTCCTGCAGGCCTGGAGACGGCCTCTGTTTATATCTAGCTTTGAGGCCTCCTGGCTGTGTGGTCTCTCACAGTCTCAGTTTCCCCAGCTGTAAAATGGGCACAGTAGTGGGGCCTACCACATGAGACTCGGAGGGGGGGATCAGTGAGACTGAGCCTGGCGCGTGCTGGGCGCACAGTGACTTTAGCTGTTGCTATTGTTGTCATCGTGGGGGCTCTGCTCACCTCCGCCTGCAGCACACCTGGGAAGGCTGGAGGCTCTGTCCTGGTAGAGAACATCTGTCCCAGCCTCTGGTCCTTCTGTCCTTTGCTGGTGGGACTTTGCCAGGAGTGAGAGTGGGGGCAGAAGTTGGGGGCCTTTGGGGGATGGCAGTTGTCCCAGTAACTCGTTATGGCACCCCAAGATTGCCAGTTGTGTTTGGCGCCTTAGAAATTGCCTCTCGTCCCCCTGCACGGAGGCTCTGCTATTGACCCCCATTTTATGGATGAGTAAATGACGGCTCGGAGTCACTTCCCTGAGGTCACCTGCCAAGCCGGCAGACCCTAGAGTCATACCCAGGTCTGCTGATTTTGGAAGCCAGAAGGTCAGATCTGGCGGGCACAGGAGGGTCAAGGCAGGAGCTAAGCAGGTGGAAGCCCTGTCCCCCTCACTGGGTGCAGGACCGGGGTGCAGCCCTCCAGCCAGGGAGCACAAAGCACGAGTGAGCCAGGCAAGCCCTGATGTTGGCTTCTGCCTGTTGCCTGAGTTTCTGGGTCCCCTGCTCAGATTTCTGCCTGAATCAGACCGAAAGAGAAACAGGGGTTTCCATGAGCTGGGGTGTCTATTAAGGTACAGAAAGGCCAGGGATTCTCCCCAAAACAACCCCCACGAAATTGCAGGGAGGCAGCCGGGAGCATGGTTTCTGGTCTCAGCTCCCCAGCTCTGAGCTACGGGACTTTGGTCAAATGATTTCATCTCTGAGCAAATGCCATCCTTCTCATGGCTCAGGCCCAAACTCTTCGAGGCCTTCTTCACTCCTCCTCCTGCAAGCCCACATCCAATCTGTGGTCCCTACTCTGGAATCATAGACAGAAGCTGACCACTGTTTCTACCCGCGCCCAGCCTCCATCATCTCTTTTTTTTTTTTTTAAGATTTTATTTATTTATTCGACAGAGATAGAGACAGCCAGCGAGAGAGGGAACACAAGCAGGAGGAGTGGGAGAGGAAGAAGCAGGCTCCCAGCAGAGGAGCCTGATGTGGGGCTCGATCCCATAACGCCGGGACCACGCCCTGAGCCGAAGGCAGACGCTCAACCGCTGTGCCACCCAGGCACCCCAGCCTCCATCATCTCTTGTGCGGCTTCCCAGCCTCGCCACCCCATCGTGCTGTGCCCTCAGCCCCTGCTCATGCTCCCCAGACCCCAGTCCGTGCCTCACCCAGCAGCCAGAAAGAGCCCAGTGTATCTAAGCCAGGTCACAGCACCTTCTGCTCAAAAACCTGCCGTGGCTCCTGTGTTAATAGAGAAACCCAGGCTTCTTTGTAAATTCCTTTCCAGGAGAAAAAAAAGTCTGTGCTTTGAATGACACTACAGATAAAGGACTGGTATCCAAGATCTACAAAGAACTTCTCAAACTCAATACACGAGAAACAAATAAACAAATCAAAAAATGGGCAGAAGATATGAACAGACACTTTTCCAATGAAGACATACAAATGGCTAACAGACACATGAAAAAATGTTCAAAATCATTAGCCATCAAGGAAATTCAAATCAAAACCACACTGAGATACCACCTTACGCCAGTTAGAATGGCAAAAATAGACAAGGCAAGAAACAACAATTGTTGGAGAGGATGTGGAGAAAGGGGATCCCTCCTACATTGTTGGTGGGAATGCAAGTTGGTACAGCCACTCTGGAAAACAGTGTGGAGGTCCCTTAAAAAGTTAAAAATTGAGCTACCCTATGACCCAGCCATTGCACTACTGGGTATTTACCCCAAAGACACAGACGTAGTGAAGAGAAGGGCCATATGCACCCCAATGTTCATAGCAGCAATGTCCACAATAGCTAAATTGTGGAAGGAGCCGAGATGCCCTTCAACAGATGACTGGATTAAGAAGTTGTGGTCCATATATACGATGGAATATTACTCAACTATCAGAAAGAACGAGTTCTCAACATTTGCTACAACATGGACAGCACTGGAGGAGATAATGCTAAGTGAAATAAGTCAAGCAGAGAAAGACAACTATCATATGATTTCTCTCATCTATGGAACATAAGAACTAGGATGATCGGTAGGGGAAGAGAGGGATAAAGAAAGGGGGGGTAATCAGAAGGGGGAATGAAACATGAGAGACTATGGACTATGAGAAACAAACTGAGGACTTCAGAGGGGAGGGGGGTGGGGGAATGGGATAGACCGGTGATGGGTAGTAAGGAGGGCACGTATTGCATGGTGCACTGGGTGTTATACACAACTAATGAATCATCGAGCCTTACATCGGAAACCGGGGATGTACTGTATGGTGACTAACATAATATAATAAAAAAATCATTAAAAAAAAAAAAAAAAGTCTGTGCTTTGGAAACAGGCAAAACGGCCCCAAAGAGCAGGGTTCAAACTGGGCTGCACTAGAGGTGGGGGTGGGGGGAAGTAGGGTGAAGCCAGCCAGGCTGAACCCAGGCCCCAGGGTGCAGGGTGGGAGAGATTAGAACCTGGCCTGATGATGTAGAGGAAAGCAGCCCCTCCACCCCCACCCAGAGACCCGAGCCCAGGCAGGAAGTATGGGAGGGACCACACAGCCAGCCCTATTTCCCATATGGGGAAACTGAGGCCCCAATCAGGAAAGCCCATTGTAGGAGGCTGCACATAGGAGCTAGTGGCCCAGTGTAGCCAGACATGTGAAAATCTGAAAGAATAGAACTTTGATAGCTGTGTGTGTATGTGTGTGTGTGTTTCAATTTAAATGTGTAGTTGTATAATTCTAATTTTTGTTTTGGAATAGGTGATATGAGCACATTGCTCAAAGTCCAAAGACTCAAAGGATGGGGAGTGCTAACGACTCTGCCAGCCCTGCCCTGGGTCCCATCCCACAGGCCACTGAAGGACGCGCGGGGTTCCCTTCCAGGGACACTGGCTGCATGTGCTTGCAGCGAGCACGCTCACATCCCCCCCACTTCGGGCTCATAAAACGTCAGCTCCCCGTCTGCACCTGCTGCTTCCGCGTCTACAGTTAGGAGGCTGTCGCACGTCCATCCAGCAGACCCGCCTCACGGCTTCAACAGCTGTACGGTCCTCCGTCTGTGGCCACCACTGTTTGCGCATCGGGTCCCCGACAACTGCGGTCATTTCCAGGCTTTTGCCATCATGCCAGGGCTGCTGGGAATATCCTTGCCCACACGTCACCTAGCTCTCCTGCAAGGCTGCGTCAGGCAAAGTCCCTTGACGCAGGACGGCCGAGTTCAAGGGTGTGGACACTTGTGATGTGAACAAACGGCCCTTGGCAGAGGTCATGTCTGCGGTTTCAGTGCTAGTTTTGGTGGAGGAGCCCTGGGGGCTGCAGCAGGGGGCACGGGAGCCCGAGAGTTGCCTAACCGAGTCTTCCCAACACACATCCATAGCCTCGAGCTCAGGAGCACTCCATCAGCCTCTTTCTGACTCTCGGGTCTCCCCACAAATATCACCTCCCCGAGACGTGTTCCCTGGCCACGCCATCAAAGGCAAACACGGAGCCCCTGCCCTCCTCCTTGTCCCACTGCGGCTGCCTGGTCTCTTCACAGCACTCCATGCATCTGAAATCACAGCAGTGATTTCCCAGCTGTCCATTTTTTCCCCGGGAATATCCACCCCAGGCGCGCAGGGCTGCCATGGTCACGGCCACCATGGTCACGGCCACATCCTCCGTGCCTCAACCGGTCCCAGGCACATGAGAGGCACTTAGTAAATATTTGTTGAAAGAACGAATAGGTCGGTTTTACGTCAAGGGTGCCGGATTTCCACTGCATAATTGGCTACTGGAAAGAAGTCTGGACCTCCCCTCCGAGCCCCAGCTCCAGCTAGAGGCCTGGGAGAGGTGAGGCGAGGCCACAGAGGCCAGAAAGCCAGAAAGCGGAGAGACAACTGTAGAGGGGTGGCCAGGGCAGCCACTGTGCGCTACTGAACAGCCCAGCACAGGGAGGCCCACAGCAAGGCAGGGAGCCAGCCTGCACTGTCTTCAGGAGAAATGTTCTAGAAATGACCATGACACTCATTCATCTCGTCTACAAATTGGCTCAGATGTGTCGGGACCTGTGCGGGGCGCTGGGAAGAGCGCAGCGACTGGAGCAGGCCTCGCTCCTGCTTGCGGGGTGGGCCAGGTTCTGCCCAGCGGCCGGGACCTCCTCCGAAGGCAGGTCTCCGAAGCACTAGGTGTGTGTGGGCCTGGCCTCCGGCGCCCGACAAATACAGCCCTGTTCGTCCTTGGCTCTCTCATCATCCCCATCTTGCAGGTGAGGAAAGGAAGCACGGAGAAGCGGAGCCTGTCGCCCATGTCACATGGCTGCTGAGGCTGGCTCGGAACGCAGGCCTTCAGGCTCCAGAGAGCGCACCCTTCACCACTCCCTGGGTGCCTTGAGGCAGCCAGACTCCGAGGACCCCACCTCCTGGTAGGCATGCCCTGTCTCGTCGGTCCTTCCCTGGGCGGGGACCGGCCCCTTCGACTGTGACCCATGGTAGGAATGTCCGAGGGAGGCTTTCAGGGCTACGTCACTACGTTTTGGCTTCTGCTTTGCGCCCTCTTGGCTCTCTGGCTTGCAGGGACAGGCCACGGTGTCCCGAGGACCCTCAAGCAGCCCTGCAGAGTGGCCCGTCTGCAAAGGAATGGAGCCCCCCCCCCCAACTGTGGGCCAGCACCGACCCACCAGCCCTGGGAGTGGGCTGCCCGGAGGCTGGTCCTCCAGCCCCAGGGGAGCCTCCAGAGGACCACAGCCCTGGCTGGCCCGTGAGCACAAGTGCATGACAAAGACTGGCCTTAGAGCTACCATCTCAAGCGGCTCCTGGCCTCGGAGACGGAGAGACGATCACTGTGCGTGGTTCTTTTGTGCCGCTACGTGTTGAGGGGAATGTGTCGTACCACAATAGGTAAGGAATGTGCGACTTCCGCGGTGGTCGCAGGGTCAGACCCTCTTGCTTCCAGACGCCACCCCCCTTGCTGGGCGCACTGCACCCCTGCCCCACCGTCCCCACGACTCAGTTTCCTCATTTTTGCAACGAGGCTGACTTTGTGGCTCTGAGCCCAGTGGCCAAGGGTTGGCCCTTCCCCCTCTGCCCTGCCCCCCTCCCTCCTCCCCCCCCCTCCGGGCCCACACAGGCCCTGACCCTGTGGTTTTGAGCAGCCAGACCCAGCCCTCCTCCTGGCTGCGTTCCCCTCTGCGGCTCTTCTTCTGGGTCAGGGCTCAGAGAGCGAGGAGAGCGAGTGGGCAGGGGGCCAGGGGTGGAGCGTGCCAGGGAGCAGCAGGCTGCTGTGGAGGGAGGCGCTGTTCGGCTCGGCCCACAATTCCCGGCACAGGCCGGCCTTCTCCGAATTTCCCGCTGCAGCCCTGAGTCTAGCGGGAGCCCGGAGCTCCGAGTCAGGCACTGGTCCAGTCACAGCTTTGCCATTTCCTTTCTGTGCCAGGGATGGAGCTTCTCTGGGCCTCGGCGGCCTCGTCAGAAAATGGGGCTCATTGTTCCCGCTTGGCAGAGGGCCAGGGGAATAAAGGAAGCCAGTGCTGGACTCCGTGCCCCAAGGGGGCTGGGTGTCTTCCATCCTGTTCGCTGGTGTCGCCCCCGGGCCTAGTGCAGTGCCTGGCACGTGGTAGGGGCTTACCAATATTTGTCGAATATTTGTGGCCGTCCTGCTCTCTGAGTCTCGCCTCGTATGAGGTGTGTGTATGTGTGTGTGTTGGGGGGGGGGTGTGGGTGTGGGTGGGGGTGGGGGGGTGTTTGGGTTGCCCAGTGTCTGTCCAAGTCAAAGAAGCCACAGGGAGAAGAGGAGGGGAGTGGGGAAGGGAGAGTAGGGGGAGGGGAGGCCGGGCCTGCATTTGCTCTCTGAACTTGGGGTGCGTCTCAGAAGATGGGAACAGGCTGCCAGGGCCTTTGGCTTCCTAAGGCTCTACTATCCCTCTGTGGTTGTCTGTGTCTCAACCTTGATCTTGGAAGTTTTGTCTCAAATGGGGCCCATTCGAGAAGTCCTCCTTATTCTCTGTTGTGCAGAGACTGAGAATTTAATGGAGAGAAAGTGAAGAAGCACATTTCTCGTAACTGCTCACGTCGCTTCCGTCTGAGAGCCAGCCCTTACACAGAATGGGGTGGTGTGTCCATTTTGCTTGGCAAATGTGTATTTGGCACATATTGTGTGCTGGGCTCTGTTCTAGCCACTGTGCTTATTAAATCTTTGTTGCCACTCTCTGTGGTGGGAGCTATTATCAGCCCATTTTACAGACGAGGCACGGTATAGTTGAGCAACGTGTCAGAGGCCAGGCAGCTTGTCATGGGCAAACCCGGGCTGTCTGGGAACAGACCGACCAGACCACACTTCTGCAAAGTCTCCTTGACTAAAGTGATCGCTTGGCAGCACGCTCACCTGCCTCCCGACCCAGCTCTACCTTGGGGGACAGAGCCAAGCAGGTTCTAGACCGAGGGAGGCCTTGCTGGGGTACCTCGCCATGTGGCACCAGGCTTTCCTGCCAGCACAACTCCGCTGTGTAACTGTTCTTGTCTGGCTCCCAGCAGCCTGGAGGAAAAGGGTGATTGTTCCCCACTCGACAAAGGAATAAACAGAGGCCTGGAGAGCCCGAGCATTGCCCACAGCTGGTAAGTGAGAATTTGAACCCAATGGCTGAGCTCTTGCCACTCACCCATCTTGGATCTTTGCTGTCTGAGGCTGACCCTGAAAACAGGGTGAAAGAGGTGGGATCAGGAGTAGGCAAGAAGGGGAGGAGCAGGCCCAGATGTCCAGAGCCACTGCCCATTGTAGAGCAACCCTCACTGGATGCTGGGCAGAAAAGTGGTTCCATCAGTTCCCAGCACGCAAGATCCCTGAGAGCAGGGTCAGGCCCAGGAGGACTGGTTTGGTCCCTAATGAGCTCTCCAGTCTCAGCTCGAGCACACTTTTCCTGGCTCTCTATGCTTCAGCCACAAAGAATGCTTTTCACTTCCTCCAAATCACCTTGTTCATTCTACCCCAGGGCCTTTGCACTTGCTATTCCCTGTGCCTGGAATGCTTTTCGTTTCCCTTCCTTGCCTGAGAACAGCCAATCTACCTTTTAGAGCTCAGCTCTGTCCTTCCTCCTGGTGCCCTTCCTCCATCAAGATTGGGTCCCCCCGTGATCTACCCTTAGAAGAGTTGAGGCCTTCCTCACAGCGTGTATCATGGTTGATCATTACACATGAGAAATTACTAGGTTGGTGTCTCTCCCCCGCTCCCAGAGGGGAGGGATTGAGCCTCCTTTGCTTACCACGGAATCCTCATCCCCACACAATGCCTAGCGCTGCAAGCTCTCAATAAACATCGGTGGAAGGGGCGATTGGGTGGATGGAGAAACAACATTTCACCTGTGCACGTGTGCATGCGTGCCTGCGTGCAACCTC
The DNA here is from genome assembly GCF_017311325.1 of Ursus maritimus. Taxonomy (NCBI): domain Eukaryota; kingdom Metazoa; phylum Chordata; class Mammalia; order Carnivora; family Ursidae; genus Ursus; species Ursus maritimus. The sequence continues at coordinate 21,018,080 of NW_024424675.1, read as the reverse complement.
AGAACTTCAGAACTGTAAGCACGCATTAACTTGGCACGAGGTTCATGACAGGCAGTGTGTCGTGTTGCTACAGGGAGGAGCCACATGATGCCCTCAGCTGGGTGTCAGGAGCCCTGAATTCTGATCCAACCCCTGCCACTGACTTCGGGGTGAATATATATAATTGAGTCACTCCCCATGCCCAGGGTCGCTGTCCCCATCTGTAAGATGGGGGGCATAGAGAGGCAGTCCACCTGGTACTTACGTACGAGGTCCGGACCCAGCCCCTGACTGGGTTCAAATCCACCTCCCTCATTTCTTAGCTGCGCGAACCCTCTGGGCCTCAGTGTCCCCTTAATAAAAGGGGATCGTTGTAGTCCTCGCCGTTTAGGATGTTGTGAGGTTTGATGGATCGTGTTTGTGTGACACGTAGAGCAGGCAGTGCCCGGCCCAGAGGACATCTGCATCTGCCCCAGCATCACACTGGCCCCAGAAGAGAGGGGAAACCTCCCCACGAGCGGAAGCCGCAGCAGGTGCGGGCCAGACCTTGGCATGCACTGGTCATCTCGGCCTCCTGCAAACCCAGGCATGAGCTTACCGCCGTCCCCAGTTTACAGCTGGAAAAGCTGAGGCTCAGGCCTTTCCCACATTTGCAGAATTTTACCTCTCACAGCTATAAGGCTGATCGGACAAAAGCAAATTGTAGAAAGATCTAGATCACGCGACACCATTTATATAGGAAACAAATGTTATACATTGGTTAGGGTGGGGTGAGATGTTACCCACACCGAATTTACAGTAACCCTCTCTGGCGGGGGAGGAAGCAGGAGAGGGGAAGGAGCTGAGCGGCATTGGAAAGCTTTTGTTTCTTAAGCTGGGTTGTGGGAACGAGGAGTTTTATTTGATTTTTCTCTCTATCTTTTGTACTTCTAAAACATTTCCGTAGACATTTAAAATGCAGAGAATAAACTGCAAGGAAATGAACCGGGAGATGACCAGGGAATTGGGATGACAGGGGATTTTTTCCCCTGTGTCCTCACACACAACCCAATTGCCCAGTGTTTGCACGCTGAAAGTTCAAAAGCTTAGAAAAGCAAGTAGGTTGTTGGCAGGAGGTAGAGGTGGGACTGGAACCTGGGTCTACTGAACTCTGGAGGAGGGGTCCCAGCTGCCCTATCTGCAGCCCCTTTCCTGCTCATCTTTGCTCGCAGGGGGCCCATTTGTAGTCTATCTTCCTTCCTTTAGCCCCACCAGGTGGTCACACCGCAGACCCCAGAGTGATGGACGGGAGTCAGGAGTGAAGGGCCACAGGGCTCTGCTGGTCTAAGCTTCCAAGGCTCTGCTCCTCTGTCCAAGCTTCAGGGTCCCCAGTCATAATCTAGCCCATGGACCCCACCGGATCTCTACCTGCTTGCCTTATTCTGTCCTCATCTGAGGTACTTGTGTTAACAATCCCTACTTTGCAGATGAGGAAACTGAGGTCCAGGGAGGGGAAAAGGGGACTTTCCTAAGATCACACAAGGCACGATGCGGAGAAGCTGCGGTTGAATTCCTGTGCTCGCTCCAAAGCGGACCGCCTCACTGTGCCGTGCGCTCCAGGCTTGTCATCCGTCCCTGACCCCGCCCGTCTCTTCCTCTGTGCCAGGCACCTACCCAACCCCGCGCGTGTGTGAACTCATGTCATCACGATAACCTGCAAAGCGGCTTCTATCGCTTTCCCCATTTCACAGATCAGGAAACTGAGGCACAGAGTGGCGAAGTGATTGAGAACACACAGCCAACAAGCAGGGGAGCAGCTGGGGTTCAAATTGAGTCTGTGGGAGGGGAGGGGGCTCCAAGGTCCACGCTCTGCCTCTGTGGGATTTGCTCTGGGCCCTGGCCAAGGATGGGGGACACAATGGCGAGGATGCCCAAGTGGAGGTTCTGGGTCCCCTTGGCTTTCAAGAGCTGCTGACGCTGGCTGAGGAGCTAACTGAATCTGCTCTGGCAGGAGAGCCTTCCAGAAGCCCTCGTTGACTGAGCGGCTCTTGGGGAAGGGAAAAATCTAGCATCGGTGAGTTTCTCTTGGGTGGCCAGGGTCCTCTCTGCTCTGCAGGCCCCAGCTGGGTATCCGGGGACCAGGCCAAAACGGACTTGTCTGGAAAACTGGCCTAAGTGCCTAAGTGCCCAGAGCGTGAGTTCTGCCAGCGGACAGCCTGAGGGTCAAATCTGACCTCATCCTTTCTGGCCCTGTGACCTGGGGGCAAGTCACCTAACCACTTGGTGCCTCAGTTTCCTCATCTGTTAAGGGGCAAACAATCTTGTTTCAGAGGCCCGCTGTGAGACTCAAATGCAGGAACCCTTTTTTTTTTTTTAAGATTTGATTTATTTGTTTGACAGTGAGAGAGACAGCCAGCGAGAGAGGGAACACAGCAGGGGGAGTGGGAGAGGAAGAAGCAGGCTCCCAGCAGAGGAGCCCGATGTGGGACTCGATCCCAGAATGCTGGGATCACGCCCTGAGCCAAAGGCAGACGCCCAACAACTGAGCCACCCAGGCGCCCCTCAAATGCAGGAATTCTCACAAGGCACACAGTTAGTGCTCAATAAATGCTGGCCTTAAATTCTGTGATCTTTCTTTCATCCTGCACTCTCTCTAGGGGGCGGTGAGTGTTTTGAGTCCACTTTACGGAGAAACCAATTGATGCAGGTGTCTTGCCCGGGGTCCCACAGCTGGTCAGTGGCACCACTGGGACATGACCCCCCCCCCCAACTCTGGGTCCATTCCAGACATTGCAGAGCTGACCCTGAGGTTAAGCAAGCGCTCCAAGGCCAGAGGTGCAGACTCAGGGGGCTGACCTGGAGGTCTGTTTTCTCACATTTCCTGTGTAGCAGACAATGGGGGAGAGGGTCTGTGTGCATCCCAGCCCAGCGAGCTGTGGGGCCTCTGAGGAGAGAGCCAGAAACGCACGGCACTGCCCCCATGGGATGGCCTGGCCAAAGAGCTTGAACAAATAAACCTGTTCCTCTCGGGGGCCATTGCCCCCGTGGCTCCCTCGGTCATTGCTAGGCCAAGGGCATCTGCGTCAGCCATTTCTAGGCTCCCTTCTTGGAAAAATAACCCCATTTCTCCAAGAAGCAGATGCTGTTGTCCCCCCCCCCACCCCCCAACCAGCCCCAAACTGCTTAGAAAGCAGCCAGCGGTGAGGGTAGGAAACCAAACCCCAAGACATTCTGTTCGGCAACTGAGATTCATTTCTTGTTTGGATAACCGAAGGCCGAAAATGCCAAGAATTTACGGGCAGCCTGGGGAGGCCGGGGCAGCTGGGAGTCCCGGGCCAGTCTGGGAGGGTCTTGGGCTGGGCCAGGAACCCACGATGCGCTCTGCTGGATGCGCTATTGACCCACAATTAGCCAGGCAGGGCCTCGCAAGCGCCGGCCTGAGGTCTTGAGCTCTTGTGAGGTTTGGCGTCAGGCATCTGGAGTGAGCAGCAGAGGCTGGGGGCAGTGCCAGGTTGGGAGGCTCCTGTCCAGCCCCTCCCCCTCCCCCTTGGCTTTGGGGTGCAGAGAGGGAAGAGAAAGAGGCCCCAGCGGAGCACCCTGACTGAGGGGTGGGCCCTGGTCATTGGCTTGTGTGTCCTGGGTCCCGCGGGGTGGCGGGGGGGGGGGGGGGGGGGGGGAAGGGAAGGAGGATCTGAGAGGGAGACAGGGAGAGACCTCAGGGAGATGCCGCCAGACAAGAGAGTGAGTCACCGAGTGGCAAAGACACCCCCAGAGTTAGAGGCAGTGTCAGGGCCACCGTGAAGGCCCTAAGAGAGAGACCCACAAGAGGCAAAGAGACACAGAGATAAAGAGGGAGAGGCAGAGACACATGCAGAGGTGAGTGGAGAGGGCCAACAGTCACTGGTACAGGGGAGAGAACAGAAGGCCCCACGGTTTTGGGGTTTGACGTCTGCCCTGCCCCTGGGACTCCAGCAGCTCAGAGGAAGCGGGGCAGCCCTCGGGTGCTGGGGGTGGGCCAGGGAGCCTGCGTGCTTGTGTCGGGCCTTGGTTTTCCTGCCCTCCTCATCTGTAGAATGGGTGCTGCCTGGGAGAAGGCAGAGTAGGGCACTTTCTGGCAGAGACCAGGGTCAACTCAGAGGAGGACAGTAACAAGAGGGACCTTTCCCTGAGCACCTGGGGCAGGTAGATGCTTTCCCGGCTCTGCTTCACTTCAGCCCGCATCAAACTCTCTCGTCCTTCTGATGAGGCACCGAGCACAGGGCCAGCCCTAGGTCACACAGGCAGTGTACCCAGGAGGCCACATGACTCGCCCCTGTGCTGCACAGCCTGCTGGGGAAGCCTGCCCCCCCACCCCCCGCTGGCTCTGTCTGCCCACCCCCTCGACATTCCTGGCTGCAGCTTTCGGCCCAGATGAGGAGTGGCGCAGAGCCAGGAGCTGAGGGGCGGCCCAGCCCACCGATAGCGGACTCCAGACGTGAGTCATTAGGGCAGAGGCTTTCCAGGGGGAGAGAGGAGGGGGAGCAGAGAAGAGGTGGAGGAAGGGGAGAAGAGTAGAAGGAAGAAATGGGGTGGGGTACAGGGGAAGGGAGTGAAGAAGGGAGAGAGGGAGCCCCCCGCCCCCCCCCCCCCCCCCCCCCCG